>NC_142086.1:91100362-91446195 GCF_054644295.1 Miniopterus natalensis | reverse complement strand
GCTAACCTGCCGGGTCGGTCAGGAATCCAATTTTTCACTTCAGTCATTAGATGGTGTAATTGCAGCCAAGACTGGCTCTGGAGAGGGAGCCGGGCAGGTTGTACATCAAGACATAGAGCTGAACACTGAGGCTTAAAATATTGTTTCTGGAACTGAAAACAAAACACAAAGGCACCTGAGTTTTCAGCTTTCCACCTGGGCTGATGTTTCTTTTTAAATTTTCTTTTAGAGGGTTTTTTTTGGTTAATCCTACCTGAGGATATTTTTCCATTGATTTTTAGAGAGTGTGGAAGGGAGTGAGGGAGGGAGGGAAAGAGACATGGATTGGCTGCCCCACACGTGCCCTGCCCGGGCTGGGAAATGAGCCCTGGACCCTTCAGTGTGGGGGTGATGCTCTAACCACTGGGCACACCGGCCAGGGCCACTATAGAGGTTTTTGATCACCAATTGAGGGCATAGGCTTTAAAAATAAATGATATTGTTGTGGTGATGCACAAAACAAAAATCTAAAATATGACATCAAAGTCATAGAGAAGGGGGAGTAAAAATTCAGTCCTTGTAGAATGTATTTGAACCTCAGTGCCTATGGACTTAAACTGTACTGCTACAGATCAGGACGATATACATGAACCTCCAGTAGCCACAAACCAGAAGCCTACAGACACACAGCAGTAAGGAAAGGAGCCCAAACACTGAGGAAAACCAGCAAACCCCAAAGGAGCTCAGCAGAGAAAGGAACCGAGCAGAGCTGGAAAAACAACCAACAACGCAGCAAGCACACAGGTGTCAATAATCACTTCAAACGAAAATGAATCACACGCTCCGGTAAAAAGACATGAGGCGGCCGAATGGCTTCAGGAACACGACCCGTCTGCTGGTAGGAGACTCACTGCAAGTCTGAAGACACAGACTGAAGGTGAAGGGATGGAAGAGCAGATAGAAATGAAAAGAAAGCCAGGGTAACAAACTCATATCAGACGAAATAGACTTAAAACAAAGAATGTAAAAAAAAGACATCACATGATGATGAAGGAGTCAGCCCACAAAAAGGCTATAACATCGTAAATATCTATGCACCTGATACACAAAATAATTATTAATAGACATAAAGACAGAAATTGATGATCATACAATAATAGGGGACGTTATATCCCGTCACATCAATGGATAAATCATCCAGACAGAGAATTAATAATAAAATAATGGCCTTAAATGTCACATTAGACATTTATAGAAAATTTCATTCAAGAATTGGACAAAACTTTATTTCAAGTGCACGTGGAAGATTCTCTAAGATGGACCACTTCTTACGCCACAAACAAGCCTCCATACATTCAAGAAGATTGAATTCCTATCGAGCGTCCCTTCTGACCACAGTGGCACGAAACTAGAAATCAGCTGCAGGAAGAAAACTGGAAAAAGCACAAGTACCAAGTACACGGAGACTGAACAGCTGGCGAGGAAACAACCAGAGGTACAAGGAGGAAATCGGCCGGCGATCACCAACTACCTTCAGACTAATGAATACGAGGACACGGCCTTCCAGGATTCATGGGACACAACAGAACCAGCTCTAAGAGGAAGTTCATAGCTACACAGGCTCACGAAGCAAGAAAAATCTCGAACAACCCAACCTCCCACCGAAAGGAACTAGAGAAAGAAGTGCAGACGGGACCCAAAGCAGACAGAAGGAGGGAACTAATCACAATCAGCGTGGATACAAATGCAATAGAGATTTATGAACACAGCAGAGAGGTCCGTGGAACCAGGAGCTCGTTCCTGGGAAAGATGGATGTACCTTCTGCCAAACTCATCAAGAAAGAAAGAGCTGAAATAAATAGAATCCTGAGGGAAGGAAGAGTTGTACCGGACACCACAGAAATGCAGAGGATCACTGACGGTGACCGTAAACAATTACACGCCAACAAACCGGACCCCAGGAAGACACGGACGCATTTCCAGAAGCATCCGACCTCCCACGGCTGCGCCAGGAAGAAACAGAAAATCCGAACAGGCCAACTACTCAAAACGGAGTTGAAGCCGGAATGAAAAAGCTCCCAGGGCACAGAAGCCCGGGACGAGATGGCTTCGCAGGAGGGTAAAGGGTGCAGTGCTTTTATTAGAAGCAACCATTCAACAAATTATTTTTATTAGTATTTTGCTGTAGCACCTGGAGGCAGAGATTCATTTGCTACGCCTCTTATCTCATGCTAGAAACGAGTTACGAAGATGCAGTGAGTAAACAGCTAACAGGGCTACCACGTTAGAAACAATCCTCACCTCGGGAGTGAGGATATTTTTTTCACTGATTTTTAGAGAGAGTGGAGGGGGGCAACATCACATGAGAGACACATCGATCGGTTGCCTCCCACACGTGCCCTGACCGGGGTTGGCAATCGGACCCACAACCCAAGTAGGTGCCAGGTGCCATTGACCGGGGATGTTTTTGAACCCTCAACCGGCCGGTTCACAGGCCGACGCTCTCACCACTGAGCCACGCTGGCCACGGCAGGTCTACCACTTTTAATGCAAAAAGAACCCTTAGTTCCCGCAGGTTCACTTTTCACTTGTACTAGAAAAATCGCTGTTGCTGACTTTCCTACCTAGCGCCTGGGCCAGTGGATTCTGACTCCTCCCTCGAACCTCCTGGACATGGAGTGAAGAACCAGGTATAGTCTTGTTGGGCCACTGGCCTCTTTAGGACCCAGGTACATGAGAAATTTCCAGGTGAGGGTAAAGCCAACGGCACCGAAGGTGGTGCCTTGAAACGTCGACTTTACAATGACCTGTCGCCCGGTAGCTGTGCGCTCTGTAAGGGAAGCTGCTGCAGCTCACAGCGATTTTCTTCTCTGGGTGCTGGTATTTCAACTAAAAGTCATTAGGGATTAAGAAAATGTCACATCAAGATAAATGCCAGTTTTTCAAATAAAAAGTATAATCATAATACGGGGAGTTTGCAGAACACGTTTCCCTAAGAAACGCCACCTCTTTGGATGCTGATACTGCACTTTTCCCCTGGACGGGTTGGGGGGTCGCTGACCTCGGCCATGTGCAGGTCTCCAAGGCGGCACTGTCGGCAGCAAGCTCTGGCTCTATTTAAATCACTTTGACGGCCCAAACATCACGTCCCACACACTGATAAGGAATGACGTGGCTGTACTATTTGTACTAACCCTCAGTGGCTTCCACTAATGTGTTCTTTCATAGCGTCATCATTCCTAACAGAACTATTCTTCTTGAGTAACCCTATGACACCCCATCATCGACTAGATAGCAGGTAGTCAAACCCCACCCTCTCGATAACATCATGTGTAAGGGGTGGTGCCTCCTCGCCTTGATTTTGGAAGCCCCGTAGCGTGGACACCTTCAGTGTCCAATTCCCCGACCTGAAGGTCACAGGAAGGATTGCATCTCCTGGCCCCTGGGCCCTGGGTGGGGCATGAGCTTGTTTTGTCCAAGGAGGCGGGAACGATTCTGATGTGTTACCTCTGAGCGCTCCGCCCTTGACAAGTGACCAGCGTGGTTATCAGAGTCAAAAGCAGGTGTTTTGTCTGAACAAACACAATTTTCTTTTTTGGTTTTGTTTCATGCACCCTGCAAGGTATGTGAAGTGTTCTTATTTATGGAGAATTTAAGGTAAAAATTAGCAAATAGTAAATGACTGGGTCCTCTACTAAATGGCCTCATTTAATACATTGGAGTTTTTTATGGTATTTTATCTGCCTGTTGCCCGGGCACAGTC
Source organism: Miniopterus natalensis (assembly GCF_054644295.1). Classification (NCBI taxonomy): domain Eukaryota; kingdom Metazoa; phylum Chordata; class Mammalia; order Chiroptera; family Miniopteridae; genus Miniopterus; species Miniopterus natalensis. The sequence goes on along the minus strand of NC_142086.1, from coordinate 91,442,453 downwards.
TTTAACACTCAGAAAACATCCAATATGAGTTCACTGAATAAATGGTGGAACCTACATCTCACAGAGTCACCCTCAGGAGAAAGGATCTGGCTAATAGTCATGGGGGGAGGCGGGGGGAGCGGGAGGGACCCTTTGGTAACATCTCGAGTTTATCAAGGAGTCTGATGGAAGCCATGGAGTCTTTCCCCGAAAAAGCCACTTTGAGGGGCCTGAGAGCTGAGCCTCCCCGATCCTGCTCCAGGCTGAAGGCGCGCTTTGGTGTCCAGATCTTCAAATCCTTCACCGGTTCCGTCTGAATTCCCCCACCTCTATTTCAAGAATGACTTCTCTTTATCACCTGTCACAGCAAAATTTTGATGCAGCTGGAATTACTCCCTAGCGCATTTCTGAGGCATGTGGTTTTTATTACTAACTCTGATGGAGACAAATCCAAGTCCTTTCCCAGATCTACAATTTGGAGATTTTTGGGACTCCTCAAATGGATGCCCCGTACACTAAAAATATGAACATATTTCAAAGCCTTGGGTACACTGTTGGTTATCCACAGAGGTCAATAAATTCATGTGTATATTTAATAACATACTCATATCTATGAACTGCTCCTCAGAACCAAGCTATGTGCTCAGGAAATGTAAATCAATTTTAATATCAGAGAAGTCTCATTACAATGAGAATGTGCTGCCAACGTAATTATATAATAAGCTATGAATTACCACCCAGTAGTATCAGCAGAGATTCATCATTCTTACGTTGTCAGAATGTATCCAGAGTAATGAGCTTATCACCAGGTAACTGTCTCAAAGGCCACCCAGGACTCTGGGAGCTTTAAACAATGAGCTGCTTAATTGTCTCCCCATTTATTTGAGAGCCTACTAAGTATAAGGCAATGTGTTAGCTCTTTATGTCTGGACTAGTCGGGATTTTTTTTTTTTAAGATTTTTAAAAATTGATTTAGAGAGAGAAGGAGAGAAACATCCATGTGAGAGCAAAACGTCAGTCGGCTGCTTCCTGCAGGCCCCCCGCCAGGGATGGAGCCCACAGCCCAGCATGTGCCCTGCCTGGGAATCAAGTTGGTGACCCCTCAGTGCACAGGACTCCCAACCAACTGTGCCAGGCCCGCCAGGACCGGGGGGTCCTTGATCACTTGCATGGATGGAAACCCAGCGCTGGAGGAACCTCAGCAGGATTAGAATCCAACAATCCTATTTTACAGATGAGCTGACTTGCCCAAAACAGTGTATTTTGAGGGCCTAGGAAACTCAGGTCATGGGCACGTTGGAATCCGGTTGGAAATTGAGGGTAGGCCCTGGAACACGTTTCTCATCTGTAACCTGGGATATTTTGAGAGAATAAGAATATCATTCCAGTCAAATGCGTGGTGTATTTTGGCACAGGGAATATCCGTCCAATAAATGCAAATCTGTTCATTCTATTGAGGAAAGCGCAGAGTTTGCAACTGGCTCTCCCAACTTTCCACCTAAGACTCCAGCCACAGTTCTTTACGTCTTTAGAAATTAGCTGCCTGGTCTCCGACCAGCCGGCAGACGTGGGAGAGCAACACCAATGACATTCATTTTCGGGTCTCTCTTCCCCTCAAGGGGGCGGAGGTTCGAGGGGATGGTTGCTGTTTTCACTTATCGCATCTTTATCTCCACCAGTCACGGCTCAGGGAATGTGTGTCGGCTGAAAGCGTGAATTTCTCTGCTGCGTGTCCACCACTCTCTCGACTCGGCCGTGGGACTGTGGGTACAACAGTGTTTCTTGAGGATCAGATGAGACATTTCGGATGTGTGAGTGAAACGGAACATGGGTAACTGAGGAAGGGCAAGGGTTTTCTAGGATGTGTCCCGGGCTCCAACACTGCGAGGACCCGCTGGGTCTTGGTGCGCACAGCAGCGGGATAGGGTATTTTCTTTTGTTCCTAAATCCTAAGTTGGGTTTAAAGTCCCAGGCCAGCCACCTGCTGGCTCTGCGACCTCGGGAAAGTTACAAAATTCTCTCTTCTCTCTGCCAGTTTCTCGAACAGAGGCTTTTCTCATCAAAGTTACATGAGTGACGCGTTTCCCCCGCGTAGCTCAGGGCCTGGCGCGTAGTAAGTCTCATTAAACAGTCGGGTCTTTGGCCTGTTCTATGTGTTGATGACTAGAAATGACGATCTGACTTAGTGGGTGCAGGTTCCAAACACAGGTTCTGTGTCTTCTGTCCCAAGGGATGAAGACTGAGGGTGGACACATGACCTGAAACCCACCTCCCGCCTCCCCTCGCCCTCCTCACAGCCACTGGGCACCACTTATGTGGGGAAGAATCGGCCACATAATTACACTTCCCAGCAGATGGAAGCCAGGCATTAAAAAATACATTTTCTCTCTGGCTTTGCTTTTATGTTAATTAAAAAAAAGAAAAAACACAACAGAGGGAAAAGCAATATAATTCTACAAAATATTCTGGCACTAAACTGTTTTATGGAGACTAATGGCTCATTACGATGCTATGCTCACTGCCATGTGCTGGGGGCTGGGGGTCCCTGTTCCGATGCATGTGGTCGTGTAAACAAGGCAGCGGGTTTCCCGAGTGGGAAAGAGCATGTTCACGCTCGCCCACCGGCCGCTGCACAGCTCGGGGTTGCCCAGCCCCGCTGGACGGAGGACCCAGCACCCCCCCACCCCGTCCAAGAACCATCAGGATCCACCTGCTGTCCAGAGAGCGACTTGCTTTCTTAATCCTATTATGGGATTTGGAAGCAGCTGTGCAGTTCTCCAAAGAGGCAAATTTATTTTCAGGAAGAATTGTAGGTGCAAATGCAGAACTTCTGGGGTCGCATAAAACTGTCCTTTTGAGGAAACAGGCGCAGAGGAGGGACCTGGCCGAGTGCTCGCTGGAGCTGAGCGGCCAGCACTCTGAGGGGGAGGGAGGGGAGCCTGGAGATGACTTACGGGGGCTCCTAGCACAGGACACGGTTCATCCATCCACCTGGTTCATTCCTTACTCAGAGCTGCACTGGGTACGACCACGTGTCACCGCGGTGGGTACTGGGGCTTTGTGGGGACAGGACACAGAATCTCTGCCCTCTTGGAGGCAGCAGGACCGTAGGGCATCTGGGTAGCGGAGGAGCCAATGTTCCGAATTGATTATAGATTTTCACTGGGCTGATTCAGCGACCAAGGGGAGCGTGAGGTGAGGTCCTAGGAAATGCGAGGGGCTCTGCCCCTGGATCTCTCAGGGGACCATCGAGGGGGCTTAGCTGAGGCTGATGATGGGAAAGAATGTTCTGGGCTGGAAACTGCAAGTGGAGAGGCAGTGAGTGGGAAGGGGGTGCTCTGGGACCAGCCGAGTCTCTATCAGAGGCCAGGGGCTGGCACGGGGGCAGAGAGGCCGGGTCAGGTCGGGCTGGCCACAGATCTTCGCGTTGAGAGCAGGCTCCATCCGTGGTCCGTGAAATCAACTCTGTGAGCTTCAGGTTTCATTTCAAAATAGGGGCAGTGCCAGTTACACCAAGTCTCACGTGTGGATCGAAGGAGGTGGGTGCCCGCGGCCGGGGTGGTGCTGTTAGGGTTCCACATGTAGTTTTCCTACACCGGACTCGTCTTTAGATTCTCCCCCCACCAGCCAGCGCCTGGGTAGAGTGACACTCGGAGCGAGCGAGCGAGCGAGGGTGCCGTGTGGTGGCCCTGAAGGGTCGGCAGGAGCTGGTGGGACTTGGGAGTGAGGAGCGGGAGTTGGGGTCCCACCGGAGGGCAGGGAAAGATGGGAGCAGCGTCCAGGCGAAGCGGCAGGTGGCTGCTGGGAGGCGGCAGGTGGGAGGGAGGGGAGAGGACGCCAGGTGACCGGGTGGGTGGCAGGACATGCCCGGGGCTGTCGGGGCCATGCTCAGACTGCAGACACCGGCAGAGACACTTGGTTCCCACAAAGCCCCAAGTCTCGGCAGCTTAATCAAGTCCTGACATTTGAAATTCTAACTAATTTTTGGGAAATAACTTTTCAGATTCTCATCATATAGCACTTGTTCAATGTGAATAGAAATAATTGCTTTGCGAGAATAATTAGCATGCCCAAGAATAACTATAGACTTTTCCCCAATTTTACTTTTAGATAAATGTCAACCATCCTCCATAAAGTTCACTTGATGTCTTTCTCCTTAAGGATCATTAAGAAGCGGTAAAATATGACAGAGGTGCCGGGCATGCAGGGAAATCGTGAACATGTACATGGAAAAAACGCCGAGTTAACCCAGCCGAGAGGAATTTCTCAGCAATCATCTTAGTTACCAAGGAAAGAAAAGCTACTGATACTAATTTCACCTGAGTGGTGGTGTTTTCCCCAGAGATGAAATGCTCACCCTTCTGAGGGGCCCTCCCAGGTCTGAGCACAGGGGCTCGGAGACCAGGTGGTGTGGGGGCCACGTGGCAGGCTGGCTGCTCAGTGGGACCCCGTGGGGGCGCCTCGCCCGTCGGCGCAGCGTCCTCGGCTCTGCAGGGAGACACCGTGTTGACCGCAGGGGATGGGAGCTCGTGGGAGCTGCTCTATAGGGTCCCAGGAATCCTCACGCCACTGGCACCGGGTGGGCCCTCGGTAAAGGACATACACCTGCTTCTTGCCTTTCCCTTCTCAGGTAAAGGAGCTGGGCTGAGTGGCGGCTGGAACCCGGACCCTCATTTCTGCTCCACATTCTCCCCAGTTACTGGTGCACCTGTGGGGCGGGGTCTCTGAGTTTTGTTGACCAGGGCTCATGGACAGGTGATCCCACAGAGCACTCGGGCCTCGTTTTGACCAGAAGAGAAAGTCCTGGGGCTTTAGTATCACTTTCGATGCATCACAGCTCCCCGGAGGGTCAAGTGGAGCCCCATCAGCCCCGCTGGTCTCCTGTGCCCATTACCCGTCAACCACGCCCCGCACCCCGACCTTTAGGCCAGGAAGTGCAGTGACAGTTTGTCATTTTAAATTCTTTTAAAAAACTGATTTTAGAGAGAAAAGAGACAGGGAGAGAGAAGCATCGACTTGCTGCTCCACTTATTTGTGCTCCGTTGGTTCGTTCCTGTATGTGCTCTACCCAGGGGTCGAACCCGTAACCTTGGCGAATCCGGACGATGCTCTAACCAGCTGAGCCACCCGGACAGGGCCAGGTATGTGTCATTTTAGATAAGAACCTTGCCTGATGCCACTGTGACCACTTAAGCACACCCATCAGGCCACGTGAATATAACTGGGCTATTTTCCCCACGTTCCCCCAAGTTCAATGCCCTGACCTGCTGCTAATGCCTCGTCTGACCACCTGGTGGCCTTCCCACCGTCCTGGGCTGTGCTCATCCCCCCGCCTCAGCCCTGCCGCACTCAGGCCACACCGTGCTCTGTGGTGGGGCCGCCCTGCGCATTATGGGATGTTTCCAGCATCCTGGTCTCTACTTTTCAGATGCCTGTGGACAGTCCCTGTCCCCTGTAGGACGATGAAAATGTCTCCAGATGTTGCCAAATCACTCGCGTGAGAACTAGTTGTTCACACTTTATCTTTTTTCCAAATTCTGAATTTTCTTTCTTGAGCACAAGGCCAATGCCACGTCCTGAGGTGCTCAGGAAGCTTACTCTGTGTGGTTATTATTTTAACATCACCAACATCTTCCTTTATGTAGGATTCCACAATTTACCCAGTGCTTCCACCCCCGCTGTCCCCGGAGACGAGTGCGAGGCCGCCCCCCGTCTACGACAGGTTAGCAGAGAGGAGCCTCTTCCCCGTGACCGTCCCTCTGTCCCTCTGCTCGGAGTCCTGCGTGTTGGACAAAAGTCCTCCACAAGGGAGGTGCCTCCGGGACAAGGCAGGCGCTGCGCACGGGGCTCTGGCTCAGTCTTTCCAGGGATGTAAGAAAAAGAGAGAGAGTCACCACGCAACGCCCCCCCACCTCTGCGGCAGGGCCCCCCACGTCCCGATGTGCGCATGGGACTATCTACCTCAACTGCACAGCGGCGGCTTCAGTGAGGACCCCAGGCCCCAGAGCCCCTGGCCTGTTAAAGGGCCTGAAATGAAAATTTCCAGCCTGAAGGAGCAGCTGCAGCCCTCGGGCTGTGCCCAGGGAAACCAGCCGGCGTCTCTGAGAAGGAGAAACGAGCGATTCCCTCCCTTGCCCGGCCCCGGCCCTGCCCCGGCCCCTCACCTGCTTCAGGATCCCGGCGGCCGCCCGGTGCGAGCAGTCGAAGATCACGTAGAACTCCCCGGCCTCCTTCATCTCCTTGAGCAGGGGCTTCACGTCCTTGCTGCCCGAGGGCAGCTGCCGGATTTTGATCTTGATGTCGTACCGGGAGGGAGCTTTGATGAGCTCTTGCAGGCGAATCAGACCTAGGAAAGCCCAAGGGATATTTGTTTATTGCCAATTACAGCCAAACCCAAGTCGTCCCCAGGATGCACCCCGGGAGGCCACCTACGCGAAGGTGACACTGCCGACCTCTCCCTTCTCGCCTCCTTTCCCGGTGGGTTATGCCGTTTGCCGCTTGTGGGGGCGCGTGGCCGGGAGACACGCTTTCCCAAGCGCACCCTGAACTCATTTGGGTGCCACTGTCTCCTCCGTTTGCAGCCAGCACCTCACATTCTTAACAAGTCTGAACCTCTAACGCTTGTGTCCATCAAAAAAAATTGCCTGACGTTTCCAAAGGTGCTCGATGAAGCAGGCGACACCTGCTCCCTTAAGAAGCCACCGAATCCTGGAATTTCTCGGGGCTGTGAGCCTCTGCGGGCCACTCATCCGGTTTCTACGGAACAACTGTTGGCCGGCTCATGAGTCGGGCGGCTCCGCGGAATCTCCCTGTTCTTGCCGTAGAGACTCCTTACAAATGGTTCATCCTGTTTCCTTCCTAACAGGGTTGCATGCTGAACTGGGGAATCCTTTCTTGATGAAAAAAAGAGAGGCCATAAAATTTTTAGAGATTATGATGATAAAAGTAGAAATAACGTTCCTTAAAACCGCACTATTGGTAATTGGAGGAAAGTGTATAGAGCCAGCTAGGGCGGCTGAGAATGTCCGATTTGCCCGAGTGGGACTCTGTGAGCTGAACCGGGTTTATTGTTTGTTTTAAATATATATTTTTTATTGATTTCAGAGAGAGGAAGGGGGAGAGGAAGGGGGAGAGAGAATCAGTGATGAGAGCCATCGATCGGCCTCCTGTGTGCCCCACACTGGGGATCGAGCCCCAAACCTGGGCATATGCCTTGACCAGGAATCCAGCCGTGACCGCCCGGATCATGGCTCGATGCCTAACTGTTGAGCCACACTGGCCAGGGCTGTAGTTGTTTTTATAGTGAGAGAATCGCAGACATTAGGGCAAACGTGGCCACACGGTAACTGCTGTATCTGGAGGAAGGCTGTTTAGGGTCTCATTGCACATTTCTTGCAACCTTCCTCTAAGTTTGAATCTTTCTAGAGAAAAAGGCAAACCTGTAGCTATAAAATAACCTCGGTGCCTCCCTTTCCCCCCTCCAGTGCCAGGAATGCACTTAGAAACCTCACCTTTGGTTTGGGAGGTGCCTTAGAGCAAGGGGCCTGCTGATGACACACGAGTTTGGGCCGCGCTCTGCGCACGGAGCTTTCGAAATGTCCCAATGGCCCTGGCGGGTGTGGCTCAGGTGGCTGGGAACCGTGCCCGGCACCAACAGCTTCCGGTTCAATTCCTGGTCAGGGCACACTCCCGGGCTGTGGGCTGGATCCCCCTCGGGGGCGTGCAGGAGGCAGCCGATCGATGTTTCTCTCTCTCCTTTTCCCTTTCTCCGTCTCTAAAAATCCATTAAAAAAAAATCTTTTAAAAAATGTCCAAATGGCCACTTCTGAACACTTTTTTGGCCACCTATCTGCTCTGCACTCAGATCTGACAAAGAGAAGCCCTGATTGGCATGAACATCGGGCGACCCTGGAAAAGGGGAGCATGTGCCCAAGAAAAAAGACTCTGCTACTTGCAGTGAGCATTGAAAGTTTCCCAGGACTTCTCCTTAAATAATAAGCTCTGCTGTTTACTTCGGCCTTTCTGTGAAGGATGCCACGTGCCTTATAAACAGCTCAATGAACCTCGGAACACACCGCTGAGGCGGCCGGTGTCACTGCTATTTTACAGCGAGGAGAGGGAGGTGCCGTGGGGTTAATTGTTTGGACTGGCCCTGAGCGCCAGCCGCAGATGCCAGGAATTGGAGGGGACCTTCAAGGTCAAATTCTCGATGCCTGGGCCCCTCCAGACGCAGCTGCTGGGCACCCGGGCTCGAGAACCTGTCTCCCTACGGCGGCAGCTCCGTTCCCCCCGGACAGTGTCAGTGACACTTAATGAGCGTCAGTTCAAAAGGAAAGCGCTTGGCTTTTCCTGAGTCTTAATCCAATTCCCGGTTCATTAAACCACAGCAGTGGGGTTCGGGCCGTAAATAGGAGTGTGATAAGTCACCGGGACCCAGGACAAGGCTGTGTGGTTTAAATGTTAATTTCTTCTCCATTTGAACTTAGAAACAAGCGAAATGGCATTTCCCAAACTTGAGGGTGTATTAATATTCTCAGACCTAGTAGGATTCTTAAGGGGATCTACGCGTGTACCCCCGGGGAGTGGGGGAGGAAAGCCAGGAACAGGGGAATGGAAATGGGTGGGCGAGTGAATCACCTGGGGGAATACAAGGCTTTTACGTGCAGATCTGCATGCCTACGATTTGTAAAAGGTGCCTCACCGAGAGGCGAGGCTTCCCAAAGATTGGGCCCCTTATTCGCAAAGGACCTCATAGAAGAGGCCCTGGAACTAACACACCTGGCCGCCTGCAGCACCTGGGGACTGGCTTTCCCAGCAGAATCCTGGAAATCTGAGTAGGGTTCTGGCCAGGAGACAGGTGCGTAAATGTGAAGGGAGGGAAACGGTGAGAGCAGAGGAAAACAGCGAGTTAGAAATGATCGCCTTGTTGGCGCGGGAGCCGAGGCCTCTCCGCCCCCAGCCTCGTCGGGGACTGTGAGGAGCAGAAGCGTTTGGCTTGGCCCCCGTTACAACAGCACAGTGGGGGAGTCGTGGTTGTGGAAGGTGAAAAATTCGCTTATTTTCTTCCCGACTCTGATCACGTGCGGAAGACCTTTCATTTCGGCTTGGCCGTGTCTCCAAAATGTTAATCTTCTCCCAGCCCAAATGTTAGGCCTCTGTCAAGATTCTTGGTTCTGGACAATATACGTTCTGCCTGTTTTCCAGGGGCACATGGAGGGAAATATAATAAGATAAGAAATCTAAGTCACCGTTTACATTCAGACGTAAGAGCTGCCGTCTCTCCTGTTCACGGGGAGCAGTCAGACCGGGCAGGGCCCACGATGCTCGGGCATTTACGTATCGTGACGTTTGAGGCGATTTCCTTTGGGTTTCCTCCCTGGATTCGTCTCTTTCGATGACCAACGTTTTGTGCGTTCGTCCCATTTCGGTTAATCCTCACGGTGAGGCTGGGAGACGGCTTTCACGTGAGAGCCAAAGCTCTTTGTAGGAGCCTGTACGCTAGAAATCTCGGGTCTGCTGTGCTGAGAAACAGGGCGTAAGGCAACCGCGGGTGAAAAGAAAACCCCCGAGGGCTGCGGTCGTTTCCTTGGTGGCCCCGCCTAGTCCCCCCTGGATCCTGCGGTCTCTCCAGTTCCATCTTCAGCCCACACCACGCGCCAGCTCCAGGAGACGTCGCAACCTCGGCATTCGCCTGCTCCTCCGGTTGGCTCCTCCTGTCCCCGGTGAGGGCAACTCTTCTCGGGTCGGGACAAAAGGCTTCGCGCCCGGCCTTTGCTTGCCCCTCGCGCTCTCACCAGCCTCCATCCCTCAGCCTTGAGCTCAGCTTTCAAAATGTTCCCAGCCCTGGCGGGTTTGGCTAGGTGGTTAGAGCCTCAGCTCGAGGGCCGAAGGGTCCCGGGTTCGATTCCGGCCAAGGGCACATACCTCGGTTGAGAGCTCGATCCCCGGCTCCGGTTGGGGAGTGTGGGGGCGGCCACCAATCGATGTGTGTGTCTCTCTCTCCCTCCCCTTTCCACTCTCTCTGAAATATCCTCAGGTGATGGTTAAAAAAAAATTCAACAAACAGAAAAGCTTCCAGAATCCGACCCTCTCTCGCCCCTGGGTTGCCACCCCTCCCGCTCCAGGAGCCACCTTTTACCCGTCTCCCTGTATTGTCAATAGAGCGACCAGAGTGACTGTTCTTGATGTAAATCGGATCCTGTGGCTCCTCCCACTTCATGAGGAGCAGCAGCTCTTGGGGCCTACAAAGCCCCCCAGGATCGACAAGGCCCTCCTCTGACCCCCCCACCCCAGGTCCAACCACGCGGCCTCGTGCTGGTTGTAGCTGAAGGTTTGTGGAAGCACCAGGCCCACTCACTCCGGCTGCCCAGGGGAGCAGCGTGCCTGTGACTGAGCCCGGTGGCCCACGGAGCTCCAGCTACACCGTCTGGCCTTTAGAGAAGAGCGTTGGCTGAGCCCTGATCCAGGGAAGTGGCTGCACGTCACTGGTTTTGGCTTTGAGAAGCGGAAACGGCTGACGTCCCCCCGCCGCCCTCGGCGCTCAGCCTCTGGGCCCTTGGTGAGGCGTCCACCACGGGCTTAAGGAGCAGCGATGTCTCCCTGCCCCGGTCACCGGAGGGGAGCAGCGGAGAGGAGGTGACCGATGGAGAGAGAGCGGGAGGTGGAGCGAGCGAGACACGACTCGACTCCCCAGAGTTCTCAAGGGGCTCCCTACATTTCCACCTCTAGGGGACAGGACTGCCTGCTGGTGTTCAGTGGACTGAGTTTCGTCCTTAGGAACAGGCACAAGCTCCCCTTGACTACACTGGGGGGCACGGCCCAGTCAGTCCCACAGGTTTCAGGCTCATTAACAGACTCAACAAATCCTGACAACGTGCTTCTTAATGGGAACCGATTCCAGACGTGAGGGTGGGTACCGAGTGCACCTACGTCCCTCCTTTCCCGTCAGGTTACTAAGTTTTCTCTTTATGGCTTAATAATCGCTGCAGCCAAAACCCTGAGTCAGGCCGCCTCAGAGCCAAAGGCCTCTGCTGCTCCTGGGCTCGTTGACCTGTGTGCCCTCCGGCTCCAATTTAACTGCTCGATCGATTAGTCCTTTACATTTTTAATGTCTTTTTGGGCAAAACCTTTTAACATGAATAATCTTGAACTTAATGGGCAGTGTACTAGCTCACTTTGGATTTTCAGTTTCAGCAAGTGTGTGTTGGGCAGCTGAGCTCAGGTGAACCCAAGGAAGAAAAGACCTCAGTTTCTTGTCGAAAGAGAGCGAGGCCTGGCCCGAGTGGCCGGAGGTTCTGCTGTAGGCAGTTAGACTCGGCAGAGCCAGGACCACAGGCCAGGTACAGAAGGTCACCAGGGCGGAAAGCCCCAGGTGCCTAGCAAAGGACAATTGTAGGGCGGGACCTCGCCCCCAGGGCGGCCTTTCCTCGTCACTGGTCATGCGGTTTGGACCCCTGACCTTTCCTCCCTGGAGATAACATCTAGGCCCCAGTTGTATCTCAGCTTCAGGCCCAGAAAAGCAGCAGAACCAGCCTCGGCTGACCCAGGACCAGCTGCACTGACTAATAACCCCCTGCCCTGGCGCCGACCAGTCCATCGGTGGAGACCACAACCTGAAAGGACCCACCTGGAAAGCTGCTGAATATTCTGAGACCTTCCCCTAAGATCTCCACCCTTAAAACCCTCAGGGTGGTGGACCCAGCGCTGTTCCTCCCGGGGACACGGCTTCCCTTCCCCTTCCCCCTCCCGTTTCCTCCCCGCCCCCCCAGGGGTGTCACCTTTACCTGCCTCAGTCCCCAGCTCCAGGGGCCCTTCCTCTACCTCTATACCTGGTTTCCTCAGCCCACGTCGTCTACAAATTACTTCTTCCACCTCTGTGGTTTTATAAATAAATGTTCTCTTATAGTTTGGGTCTTGGCTCTGAATTCTGTCCTAGTCAGACTCAGGTACCGAGGTTGCTGAACCCATCCCTCCGCCCACAACAGTCAGAGCGTCGGCCTGAGCACTGAAAGGTCTCGGGTCCGGTTCCCGGTCAAGGGCACGTGCCTGGGTTGCAGGTTCAGTCCGGCCCGGTTGGGGCGCATTCGGGCAGCAACCAATGGGTGTTTCTCTCGGGTGAACGTTTCCCTGCCCCGCTCCCTCCCTCCCGCTCTGAAAAGCGATGGGGAAAGTCCGCAGCTGAGGGGCAACAGCAGGTGATAGAGATGACGGCTGAATTGTTCTCTCCTGCAAAACGGCATCCCTGCGGGCGCTGCCCCGACGCCAGGGCCGCGGTTAGGTGTCAGCCTCTGTGTCACCTTCTCACAAGCTCTGTTTTGTCTGGGTGCCGTCTGAAGTCCACACTCCGGTTGGCCTCTGTCTCAAGTGGAATCCAGAACCCTGACGTCATTTACTGATTTCCTTTCCTTTTATTATTTATATTTTACACTTCTTTTTTATTTTTTTAAATTCATCTTTGTTGTTGAGTATTACAGATGTCCCCCATTTCCCCCACTGACCCCTCCACCCCGCTCCCATCCCCTGCGTGTCGTCTGTCTGTGGGTTGTGCACTTACGTGTGTAAGTCCTTTGGTCAGTCTCTCCCCACCCCCTGCCCTCTGAGACCCCCAGTCGGTTCCATGTTTCTGTGTCTCCGGACCTATTTTGTTCCTCGGTTTATTTTGTTCATCAGATTCCACATGAGTGAGATCGCGTGACACTTGGCTTTCTCTGGCTGGCGTGTCTGTTCTCCTTGTCGACGGTCCTGCTTTGCTGGAGAAGGTGCAGCCCGAGTGAGAAGATGACCCTTAGCGTCCACTGTGCGGCGAGGAAGGCGCGGCTCCATCGGCCGTGGGATGAGCCCGCCGCTTGCAAAGGGAGGCAGCACGGAGACCTGACCACCTCCACTGACAACGTCGCTTCCTCAGGCTCTTGGTCTGTGCTGGGCACCCACTCGATGACATGTCCTTCCCCAGCACGAGCCGGTGAAGCTCCAAAGGTGCAGCAGCCAGCAGGACTGCTCCGAGCATAACACCTACACAGTCCGTATCAGTTACCTTTACTTTTTCCCAAAATGGGATGAGGTATAAGAAAATGCACATATGCATATTTCGGGCCAGAATAGTCTCTTTTATCCAACAGTTTCAAGTTAGTGCCAGGCAGAGGCTCGGTTCACCCGCTGGGGGATGGCCAGTGTGGATGCGGGTGGAAGGGACGTGAGAAATGAAACACTATTAAAATGAAAGATTAAAAAGTTTAACCGGCTTTGCTTTATTAATTTTCTCTGATAACTTTATTAGTCTTACTATCAGGTGTGTATATCAAAGAGTGGAGCTAATTTCAAGCCTTGGGGAAAAATTTCAGAAAGTAAATACAGTCGTCCCTCGGTACCCACGGGGACGGGTCCCAGGACCCCGTGGACATGCAAATGGGCGGCTGCTCGAGTCCCTCGGCTACAGCGGCCAGGACAAGGCCTACATCGGCCCTGCATCTGTGGGCGCCCAGCACTGCCTCCCGCATGACCCCCGCAACCAGGTACATGCCCTTGACCAGGAATCGAACCCGAGACCCTTCGGCGTACAGGTTGATGTTCTAACCACTGAGCAACACCGGCCAGGGCAAAATCCTTTTAAATTTGATGATGAAAAAAAAATCCCTCCCCCAAAGGAACTGGAATTCTCTAGAACGGGGCATTCCTGAATGGGAACGCCCATCAGCTTCCCTCAAAGAGCCCTTCAGGCCCCAGCAGGCAGCGGCGCTGCAGGAGCTCAGGCTCCGCCCCACGGCCAGGTGCGTCCTACCTGTGCTGTGCTCGTACACCACGGTCACGGCTCTCCAGTTGTAGTGCAGGACCAGGTCCAGCACCGCCCTGCTGATGGCCGTGTGGTCCGGGTACAGGTTGATGTAGAAGGAGTCCCTGGTGTCCACCGAGGGGTGTTTCCAGCGCGTCTGTATGTGCGGGACCTGGAGGGCGTTGCAGATGGACTGCACGGCGCTCACCGAGGAGCTGTGGGCGGGGCCGAAGAGCGCAGCCACACCCAGGGCCAGCTGGTCGCAGGCTGCCGGCCCAGGGGGAGAGGGCAGGACACGGGAAGAGACAGAGAGAGAGGGCTGTGAATTCCTCCTCCTTCCCAGACTCCTCTCCGTCTGCACGCTCCAGCCAGCGTCCAGGGTCCCTCAGATGCTAAAATACCCAGGATGGAAATGTAGGACAGACGAGAAACTCACCACAGGTCCACCTCCCTGCAGATCGCACTGAGGCTGGTCTCGGGTCACTACCTTTCACCAGGCGGAGCGTAAATCCCTCGCCTGGCAGGGTGACACCGGGAGCCTCAGAGCCAGTCTACAGCCCTTTGCTAAGCAAAGGCCCGGGAATGGGGTGTGCCGTGTGCAGGTGGCAGAGAAGGTATTGACGTGTCCACAGAAGCCAGGAGACGCCCTGGGTCACTGCAAAGTGCTTTCGCTCCTACTGGGAAACTGCTAAAGAGCATTGAGCGAGACTGATGCCTCCTTAATTACAGGGAAATAGAACAGCACAGCCTTTGGAGTGCTGGGGGCATCGTGTGTCCACGAATATCATAGGCCGTGGAGAACGTTGGGGACCCAGCTCCGGTCAGGCCTCTCTCAACTCATCACCAGTCAATACGTAGCCTAAAACCGCATCAACATGTGTTTAAAAATTAATTTATAACTCATTTATTTTTATCATTGTAAGATTATGTACCCCGATCGAGAAAATTTGAAAAGTGTCAGGAAGAGAAAAGGCTGTGTAGTTCCATCATCTGGGGATAATATCTATTTTTCGTGTGTTCCATTTTATAAAAAGAAATCGAATCATTATACAGATACAGTTTGGTGCACTGATTTCTTTATTTAACACTGATCTGAACACCACACATGCCTTTTCCCCATGTGATTACGAATTCTTTAGGTGTATATTTCTAGTGTTTGCAGAACAGCCCATTTCACGACTGTGTCATTTATTTAACTAGTCCTATGATACCGAATATTGAAGCTGCTCCTAATCTTTGGCTATTACAAGTAATAATACAGTAGTTATTTTGTTCTTATATTTTCATCTGAATTTTATATCACTTTCTTAGAGTAGATACCCAACTGTAATGAAAGGGTACTGACAGTTTTAAGTTACTTGATATAAATGAATCAGATTCCCTTCCAGAAAGGTTAGGAAAGAGTATCTTCTATAACCATGCAAAATAGTGCCTACTCATTTTATGCTAATATAAATTTATGCTGGCATTAAATATACATTTAAAAGCATTTCAAATTTATACTTTAATGCTGGTCTAAAGGAATTTGAAACTGCGGAGAGATAATTGAGTATCTGAATTAAATTATAGCAGAATTTATAAAGAAAATTGTGTTAATATTTTTGATAATGTCACTGTACAAATAAAAGTAAAGAGGAAACTATATGGCTTAGTCAGAATCAACTAGATTCAGACAGAAAAATTCATGAACACAATCTGAGAGACATCTTCCAAATATCCCTGGGGCAGTGACGCTGATGGTCAGTCCCTCACGAGGGGACTTCCTGCCCCTGGGCGCTGACCGGCCACCTGAGCCGTGCAGACGGGTCATTTTCTGCACTAAGCTGCAGGTGTAAATGGCCACTGTCCTCAGAAGCTCGTTATTCTGGAGGTGTTTTCTCTGGTTAGCAAGATAGAACGAGAGCATAAGAGAATATGGGCTGTTGTTTTGTCTCGTGTGAGCGATGGATTGAGGTTCCTGCTAATATTTAGCTCTGGGAATGCTTTTTGCCAGCAAATTACTAGTTTTAAGAAGCTTTGGGGGTGCTTAATTTATAAGTACTAGCAGGTGCTTCCGATCACAAAGAAAGCTTTCAATTTCATGTGGGTTGAAGCACCATTTTTAAATGTGGCTGGTTGGCTTTCTGAGGTGTTTACTCAACAATGCTTGTGTGCACATAGCTGGGTGTGTCTCACACAGGGACAGGGAGTCACAGAGGGAGTTAGAGGCCGAGCCCACGGAGACAGTTTATGGGAAGATCCTTGTAAACCTGAAAACGCTGCATAAATATGAAGTCCTACTATCTGTTCATAGAACACCCCTGGCCTACAGTGTCTGCAGCTCTATTCATCTTTAAAGTAGCATATGCTCTTCACGAAGGCCGTGCCACGGACAGAAAGACGGTCCTGTCAGGCTCCCTTCCCTTCCCTTCCCTTCCCTTCCCTTCCCTTCCCTTCCCTTCCCTTCCCTTCCCTTCCCTTCCCTTCCCTTCCCTTCCCTTCCCTTCCCTTCCCTTCCCTTCCCTTCCCCCCCTTCCCCCCTTCCCTTCCCTTCCCTCCCCCCCTCCCCCCCTTCCCCCCCTTCCCTTCCCTTCCCTTCCCTTCCCTTCCCTTCCCTTCCCTTCCCTTCCCTTCCCTTCCCTTCCCTTCCCTTCCCTTCCCTTCCCTTCCCTTCCCTTCCCTTCCCTTCCCTTCCCTTCCCTCGTTGTTTCCAGGAAAACAAGCTTCACGTTTTGCTTGTGAAGAACACAGAGGCTCTAGGAAGACTCAGGTGGACACCCCTGCCGGGTGGGTGCTATGTGGGAAGTCAGCGCGGACATGGCGCTTGTCGTAGCCGTTTGCCGGGCGTTTTGTTGGGGGCAGCCTTCCTCCGTGAGGAAGAGCCCGGCCCGTCCTGGGCGGCGGGCACCCTGTTTCACACCCACCCTGCGTCCAGGCTCTACAGTGCTCCGTAGAGGCCCAGCTTCAGGTGTACTCAGTGTGACCACGTCTGGAAGACCCTCTCCGAAGCGCCTGGAAACACGCCCACAGTTCCCACGGCTCCTTCCAGGAGATAAAACTCAGTCTGCATGTAAACTGGTTACCGCTGAGGAACTGTTCTGTCCAAAGGCCAAAGCGTATGGAACGAGCAAATTGCTCTCCCAGGTTTCATCTTTTTAAAATTTTATTGTAACTTCAATTAATGAATTATTTTTACAGTGGATCTCCTTCCCTCGCCCGGGGCCTGCAGAGTGCGCAGTGAGCTTTTCTGACCCCCAGTACCCTGATTTAGTGATTTGCTTGACTTTCTCTATGTGACTCCATTTTTATTTCCTACTCTTACCTTCCTAATGGAGGTGTAGTTGACATCTAACATTACACCAGCTTTTGGTGTTATAATCTTCCTATTTCTACGATCTTGTGGAAAGGGGTTAAAAAACTCAGGAAGGTGTTGGGCAAACCCAGTAGTTTGCGACCTGCTGAAATTCAGGGGGCAGTTACGTGGGCCCTGGGCATTTTCTCCCGCTCGGTGCAGCTGACCTTCCCCGCGGTTTTATTTGGCTGCACTGCACAAATTTGTGGAGGTATCTCAGCCGTGGGAAGGAAAACAGGTCACGCCTGACATTCTCCACCGACGGCTGAACCAGTTAATCACGGCCCGGCGGGCGCTGGAGGGTGAGCTGAGCAGAAAGGCCCCAAACAGCCGGGCCACCTCCATTCGCGCAGTTCAGCTGCACCCGAGGGTGACACCAGGGCCGACGCAAAGACGTCCCTGTGCAAAAGGGCCGGTGGCAAAACGAAGGTGGCCTGTGTCACAGACACATCACCAAAGGAGCTCTTAAGAGCGTGGAGACAGTTACCTCTCCGCGAGGCTTCGAAGCTGTCGAAAAGGTTAATCCTCTGGACGTCGTAGGTCAGTGTGGTGTTGGGCATCAGGGTTCGATTGCGGTTGATGCTGGTGACGGCGAACTTGAACGCTAATTCTTCGACGTTCACAGGCTCGCTCTCCGCGGTTTCAAAGATGCCCCCTGCAGAAGCAACGAGACGCGGGACAGCGTTAGTCACAGAATCCACGCAGGTCTTTTAAAGAGCAGGATATAAATGACTCAAACAAGAGGCGCAGCAGACTGCAGGCTGGCCCGCTCGGAACGGGCCCCAGCCCCGGGTGACGGCGGCCTCATCAGCCCCCCATCAGCGGGTCTGATTTCACACCCGTGCTGGCGATTCCAAGGCCACCGCTGGACCGTACGGCACCTCCCACGTGGCAAATGCCGTCCAAGTGTTCAGTGCCGTGGAGAGTGCTCCTGATGATAACATGGCGACCGCGATTTTCTGAGGTTTCACGTGAATCATGCCGTTGTCAACCTAACCATAGTTGGAGCTGTGTGTTCACAAGCGGACTTTCTAGGCTCTAGGGGGTCGTGCGGAGAGCTGGGGGGGTCAACATGAGGCGCGGACACTGAGAGTTTTCGGAATTAGAGCGTCTGCCCCTGGTGGCCCACAATTCCGGGCCTTACTGTGCACCTTCCACAGTGCGTGGGCACATCCAAAGGACCGTCTTTTTTGTTTGCTCTTTTGTTTTGAGTGCTTTCAGGGACCCTTTGGTCCTGCTCAAAAGCACCTAATCTCTGGCGAAGTAGGAAAAAGAACATAGGAACTAGCCTCTCCTACCACTTATCCACTGACCCCCAAAAGCACAGAACTGGGGCAAGTGAGTGAAAGTACACACAGGCGCTCGTGTGTATCCAGAACACAAATGCCCAGATAAGAAAAGCGACGTAAACACACACAGTCTCGGGAAATGTATTAAGAACTTACAGGAGCAGGAACCAGAACTGCTGTTCGTGTCAGTGCTTAAAGTGATGGCGAGAGGCGGGGCTGTCAGTTAACAACGTGACTCTGAGAGACAGGGCCTCGGGTTCATCCCCAGGTTGCCGACTCAATCGTGGCTCAGAGGGACGGCATGGGCCTTGCACCTGGCAAAACGGTACTTAAATGATGCCTTTATTATGCACAAGACAGAGCTTTGCAAGTGCAGGTGTGAGGAGCACTTGAAATCGGCAGAGCTTGATTGCGTGTGTTGATTGACCACTTAGACCTGAAGTGGGGAGTTGTCGGAGTCTGAGAAGCACTGATGGAGCCCATGAGCTTGGCCAGAGATGCCCGTTACTCCAGGCTCTATAGCTGGAGCCCTAGGGTGTCTTATCTCAGCCCTCGTCACGCACACGCTCTGTGCATTTCTGCAGGGGGAATCTGGGAAAGAAAAATTGTGAAGCCTGTTTCTGTAAAAATGATGACGTACAGAACTTACAGGGACATTTCTATTGCCTCTGCTCCAAACTCCAGCTCATGTCAAAATAGATTCGATTTTGGAGATAAAGAAGTGGGTTCAAAGTTCACACCTTGGGCCAACAGTTAGGTTATAAGGTATAGAAATGCTCTTGCTCTATCCAGATGGAATTGTTTCCTAACGATGGTGCATTTTGTAGTGTCTCGGCTTCATTTGCTCAGGACTTGAGTAATTTTTCCCTCGGTCCGTTGGAAGAGTCAGTTGATGGGTCAGTGGCAGCGTGGGAGGTCCCTGAACCCAGCTCGTTCTACCGACACCTCGAACGCGCTCCCACATGCAGGAAATCTCCCCTGAGAAGAACCGAGGCTGATTAAAGGGCTCTGCCCAGCAAGTGAGAGGGGGCCAGGCGGGGAGGGTAGGCGAGGTGGGGACATGGTGATGGTGAGCGATGGTCTTCATCACCGGGGAGGATTGCTGAGGGGCGTGGGCGCAGACTCGCTCGCCTGGGCAAGGTGGAAATAGCAGTTCAGAGGGCGCCTGGACCATATGTGAAGAAAAGAAACCTGTTTACTAACCTGAGAGCATCGGCCAGTGGGCCAGGGACTGCTGGACTCTCTCTCTCTGTACACGAAATAATACAGGGTGGGCAAGAGTAGACTTACAGGTGTTCATATGGGAAGCAATACAGTGATTAATAAATAATAATAGAAGAATAAATTCTTGTGTTTTGCACACGCACAACTGTAAACTACTTTTGCCCCACCCTGTAGGACATGGATGAAAGGAATTAAAGATGACACATGTAAATGGGAGCATATACCATGCTCATGGATGGAAATAATATCATAAAATGTCCATAATACAGATTCAATGCAATGCCAAAAAAATACCAATGTAATAAATATTTCAAAGAACTAGAACAAAGAATCCTAAAATTTATAAGGAACCACAAAAGACCCCTAACAGCAAACACACTCTTTATAAGGAACTAAGCTGGAGGGATCACAGTCCCTGACTTCAAACTCTACAGGCACCCCTCTGCTCACTGTGGTTTTGTGTAAGAACCAGAGCAACCTCGGTGCTAGAAGAACAGATGAAGCTGTGGTACATCCATGACACAGAGTGCGACTCAGCCATAAAAAAGAGTGAAATCTCGCCCCTCGTGACAACACCGCTGGGCCTGGAGGGAATCACGCTGAGTGGAATAAGCCAGACGCAGAAAGACAAAGACCGTGTCACTTCACTCGCCCGTAGAACTGAAAAAACCACAGCTCGCGGACAAAACAGAGCAGGAACAGCCTCACGGACCCAAGAACCAAAGTGGTCGACACCGGGGGGAGCGGTTTAGAGGCACAGACTCCCGGTTATAAAGCAGTAAGTCCTGGGGGCTTGACGACGGCATAAGTAATAGTCAGTAATGTTGGGATAATTTTACAGTGGCAGGTGGGAGCTAGAGGGATCATGAAGGTCATTTCAAAATGCACGTAAACGGCAAATCACTGTGAGGTACACCTGACACTATAGGGTCTTGCCTGTCAAGTGCATGTCAATAATAAACCGATAAATAAAATGAAGTAATGGGGCACTTTCTGCTGGGATGGGCGTATCTGTCATCTCGCGGCAGACAGAACAGTGTGTAGAATTTTCAAAGCTCACGGAAACAAACCATTCGTATCTATGCTTTGAAAACAGAAGTCAATCGACAAGGCAGGACCCTGAAGCTTTTGGGATTTTCCATCAAAAAAGTCTCTGTTCTGAGTCTTAGAGAACAGTTTGTACTTTCATGTTCGTCGGCGTCTACATTTCTTTGCAGGAGTGTAATTTTTGTAAAATCAGGCCTGTGTTCTTCCAGGAGAACCGAAAACACACGGGCTTCAACCACCGCACGCGTCTCAAAGAGGGAAGGATGGGAGCGTGGGTCCCAGAGGTGCTTAGTTTTCCCTCCGCCGGCGTGGCCCTCGCTCTCTGTCAGGAATCTTAGCTTTGATTCCGTGTCCACGGTCCCCTCGACAGCAGCCTCCGCACAATAGAAACCTCCCATCGTGCTATCGAGCCGTGAGATGCACCGTTTCCCAGGGGACCGGTTTGAACGGAGAGAGATGTTTCCCAAAGGACCAGTCGGCATAACTCACATTTCGAGACTGCTGAGCGACTGGTCCCTTCCCCCCTTTTAAAGAAAAAGATTATTTATCTTGATTTGCTCACATAATGTATTACACAGGCCAGAGCCCATTTCATAAATACAGGTTAAAAGCTAATTATAGTAGAAAGCCATCTCTGAATTCTTTCTTGTTTCTAAAATGCTTTTAAGTAGGAAAGAAACCTGAGCTGCTCAAGACTTTATTACAATTTAGACCCTCTGATTTCTAATTAGATTTCCCCTGGTCATGTTTCTACATCTAAAAGAAGTAGTGAATAAAATTATTCATCCAGATAATAAATAGCACCCCTACTACGGCTTCCCCATCCCCAAGCTCCATTAATCACAGTCGTGCCATTAAATGCAAATACGGTCTGTGTTTTGGAAACTGTGCGCTTGTTTCTCAGATAATCATGTCACTTCACTCTCACTTCCCGTGTAAGATACGGCTCCTCTGACCTTGAGCCGATTAGTCCAGGGACATGTCTCCTCCTTTGCAGACGAGTGTCCATGAGGGACGTCGCCCATCTCTGACTCAGAAGAACCCGTGCACCCCACGTCCCTGTGCTGGTCTGCACACCTGGGGGTGCAGCTCCTTCCCATCAGGCACTGCGCTGGGCGTGTTCCTTTGAAGTTCACGGAGCCCCCCCCCCCCCCCCCCAGGGCATGGGAGAAGCTATGACCTAGGGAGCTGATCACAGAGGAAACTGAGACTCCAGCAGCTCTGCACAGCCGGTCACGGAGCTTCAGGGGTGCCTCTGAGGATGAGGTCGTGGAGCCCCCCCACAGCGGGCTCTCCAGGCAGTTGTCCAGCTACTCCCCGCCCCCCAGAACATTCACGTTTGGCTCAGGAGCATCTGCACGAGAGATCTCTGCTTCCGCAACGAAACACAAGCCTCCATAACCATTGTTAGATTTCACATCCCACCCATATTACGAGGACACCGTCTATGTCTACTTACAATCAGGATCCTATGACTAGTAAGTGTCTAGAAAGATGGCCAATGAAACGTTGATAGCAGTGAATTTTAGGAAATTGGATTGTAGATGATTTTTAATTTGTCTTTATCTTGATTTTGAATTTTCTTCAAGTGACATCAATTAATTGGTAATAAGATATTTTTACATGTTTACTTGTAAAAATGTATAACTTGGATATTTTCCACTTTAAATGATAAAATAAACTCTATTCATGCCTTTAATTTTGAAATTTGAGAATGCTAATATGTTATTCAACAAATACTTTGAATTATTAGCTAATGGAATTTTATCTTCATTATAGAGGCATCTAGTATAGAATCTTAGCCATTAAATTTATTTCAAGTATTTCTTGTTTTAAAGAAAAATGTTATCATTTAATGTTTCATTGTGTTTTGCAGATTTGGTAAGCTACTGGCTTTTATTTTCCTTATCAGTAGCTTTAGAATAATTTTTCTCATATTTCTGAGATGATTAAAATCAGCAGGCCCAGGGAAGGGAAACTTATTGAAACACAAAAACAGATAAACAGGTTCCCACAATCTACAAGTGAGAAATGAAGAAATTTCTTGTTGGTTTTAATAACCTCCCCGGTTGATTCTTATCAGAGACACTGGGAAACACTATTTTAAAATATGTCTTTATTGATTTTAGAAAGAGAGGAAGAGAGAGGGAGAGAGAGAGAAACGCCAATGTGCGAGTGAAACATGGATCGGCTGCCTCCTGCACCCCGGCCTGTGCCCTGACGGGGAATCGGACCCGTGACCTCCTGGTTCATGGGACGGTCCCCAACCACTGAGCCACACCGGCCGGGGTGGAAACACTACTTTAGAGCGTAAGCTTCCAAACACCGTGTGATTCTGAGCACATTCGCGGCTCTTGCCTAGGGAACAGCGGACCGGCCTCGACGAGCGTTTCTGGGGATGGACAGTGGATGATCCGGTCTCTGTTTTTCTAACCACGGCATTGTTTTGCTCCGTCTGTACTTTCTAAAGCTTATTCAAACACCCTAAGCAAAGAAGCTGCCCTTTTGTAGCGCCTGCCTCAGAGTGTCACTGCTGCATAAATTCAAGTAGACGTTAGAACAACAGAGTTTAATTCGCAGGCTTTGCTCTCGGTTTCCCACACGGGAGCCGACATGAAGAGCGGGAATAGCTGCCCAGCGGGCCTGCCTCCTGGTCTAAGGGCTGTGTGCCCGGCCCGGGGTACATCAGCGATTCTCCACCCGCCTGGGCTACACCCGCGGCAGAGGGCAGCTTTCGCATGAACATCACCTCACCCACCAAGTCAGTGCTGGCGGCCGGGCAACTAACCGGGTAACTCCTCCAGCACAGGATCAGTCAGACGGTGTTGCGAGGTCCAAGGCTTCGCAGCTGGCTCATTTTTATGATGTGGAAAATGGTAATCGTAATAATTACCCGTGAAAATGCCTCTCTGGCCCTGGTCCTCTCTGTGTTGCAGGATTGAGCAGGTCGGGTGTCTGGGACTTGAGCCTCGTGGGCAGTTATCAGCCGGGCAGGACCCGCTTCATCCGGGGGGCTGCTGGCATACCTGGAAGTCCCTGTCCTCGGGGTGAAGGCAGACAGCGCCGGGCGTGTTAAATCACGCAAACGCCGGGCGCCCCGTAGAGGAAGCCAGGTTGTACACCCAGGTTCTGGAGAGGTCTTAGGACAGTGTTGACGTCTTGTAAAGAATACACTATTTTTCGGAAGGCCGCCTTTCCTCAGTAACGATCTGACAATGCCCGGCGCACGCTGGTGGGATGAACCCTTTCGCGGTGGCGGGGACAGTCGGATGGAAGACCAGGCGGGCTCCGGTTCCCGCTCAGAGGGCCTGGGGACCAGCCTGCGGGGCTGAGCGAGGGCTCCTCACGTCCTCTCGCCGAGTTGGGGGAGCACCTGTCTGCCTCCTGCGCTTTTTTCTCAGTGGGGTTTCCTTCCCGTTTTCCTGACGGTCGCTGAAAGTGGAAATTTGGCATTTAGTATTCCGTCTGTTTGCACACTTACACGGCTCTTCATCGAATTCAGTGGGACGTTCCTTTTCAGAACTACTGAGACCTTGGCCGCTGTCTCAGGCGCCCTGATGCCGGGGACGTTTGCAATTGTTACCGAGACCTTCTCCGAGAGTCTACTCACCCGACGCGTCCTGGCCGAGGGCTCAGTCACCTGCCCGAGACGGGGGCCCAGTGACTCTCGCCACGGCCATTCGATGGGACATAAGAGGCCAGGTGCCCATCGACGCTGTGAGGAAGCCCCGGCACCTGCGAGGGGTCGTTGCTAAGGTGCAAACACAGGAGCGGGCCACGGGGCGAGGCTGCGCTTCTGGGAAAAGGCGGAGTCGCTCGCTGTGTGTCACGCTCTCCATCCTCGGTGTCTTCCTTGGCAGAGGGAACTGACCATCACCTGGGGCACTTTCCTCTTAGATGCTTTGGTGGCCCCTGAGGCAGACGCCTGTAAGTTCTTGGAATACAGATGGGCTGCCCAGCGTCGGGTGGTGTGGAGCTCGGTGTGGGGCCGCCGCGGGTTTTGGCGCACCCCTCCCCTCGCGGTTTACAGCAGGAACGCGGAGGCTGCACCCCAGTGTCTCGGAGTGTGGAACGCTCAGCGCCGCGGTTTCATTGTCAGAAACTTCATTTAAATGCCCATAAAGCCATCCAGATGCGGAGAATGAACTGTAATAGCCTGTAATTATGACGGTGCATAAAGTACGCCTCAGAACCCACCACAGAGCCATAATTTTAGCATAAAAACCAGCAGCCAGGAGACAAAAACCCGAGAACTTCAAAATAAAACAGCAGCTTCTGTGAGAGCCCCGTAGAGCAGTAAGCGGGGGCCTCGCGTGCCTCCCACGGGCACAGCCAGGGAGGGTCCTGATTTTCAGACTTCACACCCCAGCGCCTCCCTACGGCATCTTGGACCTGGAGTTTCCATGGAGATCGGTCGCCGGTCAGAGGCAGCTGGTTTGGTGGAAGGAGGCTCATTATTTACTCGTCAAATCGGGGAATTTGGGAGAAAGGCTTTGTGCCCGTCAGGGGGACAGAGACAAGCCTGTTGTGACCATCACACCGGCCAGGGCAGGACCGAGTGAGACCCATCGGCTTCACGTGAACAGAGGAAAGGGAACCGATAAACCGCATTTTATCAAATAAACAGAACCTGAATTCCACAATAATTAACTCGTTCGCTTCCTTAATTCACTTCTAGGGTTTCTTTAGAGCTCCCTGCCTTTTCCTCATAGTTAGAGATGATGCAGAATTTATCTGATATTAACAAGCCAAAGCGCTTTCTATCCAATCATGTGTCGCACACACACCCCTTCTAAAGCGGGGAGTCAAAGCACGCAGCTTCAAAGTGCAGCTTTAACGTGTGGGTTCAGTGTTAATATTGGTGAAATAATATTAATTTTGGCATTCAGCCAAAACTGAAACCCCCCCCAGTATCCCTTCACCAAGAGATAACCTTGCTTAATGTCTTGGAGTAATTCTTTTGGACATATGTCTTCAAAACATTATTAAATTCTACATATAATTTTATGTAATTTATTTTTCAAACTACATTGTGATCTTTTTTTTGTATCATTAAACTTCTTCTAATATGCCACTTAATGGTTGTGTAAAAACCCCATTATTTAAACTCATTATAGTTTAAACTTATAGTCTTATGAACAAATGTTTCAAAACCAAAAAACGATTTCTTTCCTCACTGGACCCCAAGTCGTCTAATGACTCCGGCAACCTGCACTCGCCGTCCAGCTTTCTGAGAGGAGCGGGCGCCCCCAGAACGTCACACCGCTGAGGGTGGGCCTGACAGTCACCAAAAATCGGAGACGCCTTGGAAGAGATGGGTTCAGGGCCGGTTCCTTGGAAAAGGGGCCGAGGGAAGGGAGCTGGAGGAAGGTCACACTGGCGTCAGGAGGGAGGTTCCGCAGGGAGAAAGTGGATCCCTTTCACCCCCGGCCGCGACTCGGCGATGGGCTGACGTCTACGGACCCAGAAAGCAAGTAAAAGTCGCTGCAAACAGCTTATTTGGATGTTGACAGTTCACACTTTAAGTTTTATCAAAGCAAAAACACCGTCCATGCGGCTTTACTCCACCTACGGCCCGAAGTCAAATCGGCGGCAAGCAGGCGAGTCGGAGGTGCCGGTTCCCGACTGGCGTCTGCAGACGTGGCCCGGCGTCCGCTCAGGCTCAGCGTTGGGGGTGGTTTCACCCAGAGCTTCAACCCTCAATTGCCAACCGTAGATTTTCCATTGGACCTCGGTTTGTTTCTTCATCTGGGAAATGGGCATCGTGGTGTTTTTTCTCCTCAGAAAAAGCCATAAAAATCAGATAACATCTGAAAGCTAATGTTATTAGCCTTAAGGATATATTTTATAAATTAGTTTAAATGTTTATTAAATGGACATTTTTATGGAAGGAAATGTTTCCTGATGACTTTAATGCTGGGTGTGTTGGTCACAAAGCCTGTGTCGCCCACGTAAGGACACGTGGGGCCTTTCAGTGGAACCGTGTGTTCAGACTCCGTGTTCTCATTTTACGATGTGTCCATGTAAAGGTCACCGATGTTGACAATTTCATCTGTCCCCTTGGAAACGGCCGGCCAGCCCTCTCCCGGGGGCTCAGCGAGGTCTGGGCAGAACTGGCTCTAATTCCAGAGGCTCCAGCGTTTCCGCCCGAAGCACAGAGACACCGCAGGCGGGTTTCCCAGAGGACGCGGAGGTCGGCCGCTGGCTGTTTAAATGGGATTTTACTGGATGATGCCTCGAAGCGCTCACTTTGCATTTCTGCCAATAAATCTGAGCATTCAGCCAAAGTATTGGAGGGGAAACACCGGGCGGAATGAAGCCACGGGGAGGGCGGAGGTGGGGGGCCCAGCTCGGAACTGACCAATTCTTTAGTCTTTTTCAGCCTTTCCTCTCCTGCACTCGTTTAAACCCTCGGCTATTCCATTAACGACGACTCCAGATTTAATTCCGAATGGCAGGTGCCCTAGTTGGGGGTCACAGGAGCGTTTCTGCCCCAGCTCGGGAGATGAAATGGCCTCGTGCAGCGAGCAAGCAGGGGCCCTGAGCTCTCCTGTGGGCAGTGCGGTCGCCGCCTGAAACACGGGACGTGTTCTCAGCCCCCGGCGGGACTCGCTCGGTGCGCCCACCCACCTCTGTCCCCGCGAGGGAAACTGCTCATGCTGCACTGATTCCCCTCCAAACCCCTGCTCCTGGAAACACCCAGTTCACTGGGTCCCGGGAAGCCAGCCCCCCGACACCGCCCGGGTGGGGTACCTGGGAGTGTCTGACCCCGCACGGGCGGCTCAGGGGTTCAGCGGGGTGGACACATCAGAACACGGGCGGAGCGCGAGACGCTGGGCGCTGGGCAGGCGCAGGCCTGCGACCTGCTCTCGGTGGGGCTCCGAGTTCTTGTTTTATCAGCGACGCCTCCCTTCTGGTCCTCACGCCTCACCCTCGGGTGCGTGTGCACGTGTGTGTGCGTGTATGTGCGTGCGTGTGCACGTGTGTGCGTGTGTGTGTCCGTGTGCATGTGTGCGTGTGTGTGCGTGTGCATGTGTGTGTGCATGTGCGTGGGTGCGCGTGTGCACGTGTGCATGTGCGTGTGTGTGCCTGTGTGTGCGTGTGTGTGCGTGTGCGCGTGTGTGCGTGTGTGTGCGCATCTCTTTTAGGAAGTCAAGGGAATAGGGGGTGACAGAGGCCCGTGCATACTTTAGGCAGGAAGCTCTAAAAGCCAGCTCCCTGGCCCTCAGGCTGCCCGTCTGCCCTGTGAATGACCATCTCTGGCCACGGCTGGAAATCAGGGGCCGTATTTTTATCGTGTTGACCAGATCCCTTTGGTATTCGGTGCTCGGCCGGCCCGTGCACGTTTTATTGGAGTATTGATCTGTTTTGTGTCCCGTGGTGGGTAAAATTGGGGCAGGACTAAAAGGTAGGCATCAGATCACCCAGCAAATATATTTTTAAAAAAATGGATGTAAGGGGACAAGAGCCCTTCCTTTTCCGTCCTGGGAATTCTAGAACCGTTTTAAAGTCATATTGGTGAAATTAGGTTATTTGAATGTGAGCAGGCGGCAGCCCTCCCGACAGACACACATCCCCGGGGGAGGCAGGGCCTTTCTGACGCGTCCACGTCACACCGGCAGTTTTCAGAGCTCGCGGCTCAACGATCTGTTGGAACCTGAGCATTTTTATTAAACTGTCATATTTTAACTCATCCAACAGTTCCTTTTCTCGTGCAGAATCTCATTAGGGGGTTCACGTGTTTCCACAGGTGGAAAATCGATTGCTGTTGTTTCATTGACAAATTCTTGGATCCTTATATATCTTCTTCACTCGCCCATCACCAGGAAATGGGCTGGCATCGCGTCCGCCCTCGGCTGTGGGAGGAAACAGTCCCGCGGAGAGCTCTGGGTGGCGTTGCAAATATTTAATTACAAGGGGACCCTCGCCTCACTTACAGCAATATGCCAAAATTAACGTCATGGTATTCGGTCGAGCAGAGAATCTCACCATATGCCCTCGAATAAAAACAAACGAGTTAGGAAAACTCTGACGGGCAGTTTACCTAAGTCTGCCAAATCTTTGGATGCGCGAGTCCCGTAAATGAAACCGGAACCACTCGCGCAGGCATGATGGAGTTTATTTCCGCTTTTAAAAGGGAATTTTTAAAAAAAGTGGTTTCCATGTTTTTATGCTTCTGCATTCACACCGAATATCTTCAGTGCACAGACCCGTGTTTTACCAGAAATGCATTAAATGTGAAACTAAGTGTCGGGGAGAGAGAAAGAGCGAAACCCCCACCGACAGAGCACACGCCCAGGTCTCCAGCTGGTCGCCTGGAAAGGCCCACACACCTGCGGTGAAAGCAAAGCTTCTCTGTTGTTTAGGAAAACAAAGGAGTTATTTTTACAGGCACTTGTTCTAAGAGCGCCCGAGAACCTGCTTTATACTCCAGAACTTGTCTTCTGTCTTGTTCCCACCTCTCTTCCCGGCCCTGCAGCTCCCCGGGATTTGGTAAAATGCTCGTGTCACGGGGACGCTTTTACGGCACCGACAGCCAGGGGAAGTCGGTCTGTGCCAGGGCCTTCGCCCAGCTGGCCCGGTGCCCCGAGGGCCCATCGCTGCTCCCTGCTGTCCTTGCCTCAGGGGGGGCTGTTCGCCTCCAGGACACGTCAGCCCAGGGACAGCTGTGTCCTCGACAGGAAGCCGAGGGTGCGGCTGACCCCCTAGGAGGGGGCAGGTCCTCCCATTAATTACCTCTCACCGTTTGTGTCACGCAGGAAGGGCTTATTTGTTCTGATCGAAGTATATTTTGTCATTAATGGAGGAAAGGGGTCCATGTCTTACATGGCACTAGGCAGTTTATGTTGTGAAACTGTTATTAGCTCACACACTGGGCCAATATTCTTTTTCTCTAAGACTGAATGAAAGAAAATAGTATGAAAACTTAGAACACACGCTCAGGCCTTAGCCAGTTTTGCTCAGTGGTTAGAGCATCGGCCCGAGGACCGAAGAGTCTAAAATTAAGTTTGAAAGCATCCATCGGTAATATCTTTATAACATTTTTAAATGTTCAGTCTTAGTAGAAAAATCTTTAATGCAAAAAAATAATATTCAAGAAATAATATACTTTAAAATTAGTTGTCAAAATAGGATGCCTGTCAATCAGTATTTAATCTAAATTATAAAATATTAAATTATAGTTTCTGTAATTCAGAGGCTAATCAATTACCGTTTTGACAGATGTTAAATTTATATGCAAAATGTATACATATCAAGTCACTTAACATCCCAGGTTCAACCGGAATCTAACATCCCTCCCAGCACAAAACTCCGGGGAAATGAAACACACAATTACCATGTAAAAGCAAGTGCCCTAGAGCCTCGATGTATGATTGGATGACAAAACAGTTTTTCCTTGAGCAGATATATAATTTCAAAATAAAGGTAACCCCTACAGAAAGAGCTATTATCACAAAACCTGCGTTTTTAGTTACTTTTTTCACTTAAATATGGGCCCGCCTTGCAGCTGGCTCCGAAGGGGGTTGTGCTCTGCTGTGCTCTCCGATCGCCCCTTTCCCTCCACACTTCCCTCCAGCGGCTGCTCTGTCCCCGGCAAGGGGACGTGGCTTCTCCAGGTACCAGGTGTTTCGTCTTTGGAAACAACTAATCTCAACGCCAGTCTTCCCCTCTTTCCCAGAGGCCCTCGCCACTGCCACGTGCCACCCGCGGGGCACAGCGAGCTGAGGTCCCGCGAAAGGCGGGTTTTGAAGAAAAACGAGACGCGTACCAGAGTTCATTTTAAAAACCACAGCCTTTCTTTCCTTTCTCGATTATTAATTTATCATAAAAGAAGCAATGGATCTGCCGTTTCATTCTGCAAACGGCTGGGAATTACTTTCGAAAGGACGTGGGTCACGTATGGGTGTCCCGACCCCTGATTACAGCCGTTTAGGTCATAACTGCTGCTCTGAATCGGCCGGAGCTCCAACTGGGATTGGAAAAGAGACAACTAAGTTTTCAGGGTCACGCACTCCCCTTTCTCTGATTCTAGGAGACAAGGAGAGGGTGGGGGAGGCTGCCTGCATCTTGGACGACGTCAGCTTGCGGGGTGAGGATTCCATCGTCGCAGCCCCAGGGGGCCGGGACCAACCGCCTCCAAACTTGGAGCCTCTGAAGTCACACTCGACGCCACAGCCAGGCTTTTCTCCCCGGACCAGCGGGCCCAAAGTTTCTGTGAGATTTTATTTTATTTACAGCTTCATAGGTCCCTGTCCGCCTGCCCAGTGCAGTGAGTGTCACACGGACGGCGGAGATTGTCTTCTCAAGTCCTAAGACTCTGATTTACTAGAAAAAGCTCAGCTGAGTTTCACCCCCATAGGGCCGGGCTCCTGCCTGCCGGGGCTTCAGCAACCTCTCGGTGCAGCGAGGGCTGGCCCGTCAGCAAGCCTGTCGTCTGTCACCTTCTGCTTGATTCAAGCACTGGCCTGACTTCCCTTGAACAGCTAGATGGCCCATCTCCTAACACCTGTGGTCCCACTATGTGTGGAAGTCTCTGTCCCGAGGGGGAGGCAGGCTGGTCGCTCCGGTGCTCAGGGGCATCCAGGGAACTTAGTAAATGCCCCGAACGCGGACGCCCGGCTCTGCGTCTCCGCTCCTGCGCTCACCTCCCCGAGCAGCGATTCCAACATCAGCCTGGTCACAGGGACGCCAGGGCGCTGACGGCTCCAACAGGGGCCCTGGGCAGCATCTGAGCTCTTGGGGCCAAGGACGACTGACACTGGCGTAAACTTACGGAAAACACGCACGTGTAGTAGCCGCCTCTGAGTCCAGGGGGGCAGCGGCCGGGGGGAAACATTTCTGAGACATGCACACCCACACGCACGACGGGATTTTTAAAAAACATGAATTAAATATTTCTAATTCTCTGCTATTGTGCAAACAGACTGGTGTCCGTGTTACCGCCTCTGGCCCCCACTCGCCTGCCTCACTGAGAACCACCAACAGAAGCACCTTATTTCCGACTTGGCTCAGGGTTTGTGCAGACGCCGCCTTCGGAACACTCTCTAAACGCTTTCGTGAGAAATTCATGAAGGCAAAATACTTCCTTGCCTAAGTTCCAAGTCGTGGTTGATGCAAAACTGAACAATTAATAGCATTTTATTCCTGCGCGAAACAGAAAGCTAAGTTATTGTTTTTTAAATAAGCCCTCCAAGGGCGTCGGTGTCTGGAGGGAGCTGCCGACACCAAAGGGCAGAAATGATTTAATGAATATGGATTATTCGGAAATTTTAATTAAATGTGGCTTCATATTCTAATCTGTTCTGATATTTTATTTACGTTTCCATGTGTAACCGTCCAAGTTTGCACACATTATGCCAACAGTTTTTAGCCGTGTGAGGTTTCCTCCAGCAAAGTGTTTAAATTAAAAACAATGCCAACATTTTCTTCTATTTGAGTTACTACAGCTCCTGTAAAGTGTTTAAAAATAACCCAAAAGCCCGTACGCACTGTGTCGTTGTCCCCAAAGGGTTCCGTTTCCCCTAGAGAATTTCACATTGGATAGGCAGGGGCTCCCTCTTCATAAGTACACGGACCCCAAGTCCGATAGAGTGAAGGACACGAAATACAAGCTTTGTGGGGAACATGACTCGGTCACGGGCCTAATTATGTTTACTTCCATTTTCATTTGGTGGCGAATGTTTTGTTTTTTTAAAAATTATTTTACTGTTGAGAGTATTACGTTCGGCCCCTTCTCCCCGCTTTGCCCCCCACCTCCCGCCCCCCCGGCCTTCACCTCCACTGCCTGCGTCAGGGGTTACGCACAGATGCACGTAAGCCCTTTAGCTAATCCCCCCCTTCCCTCCGAGGTCCCTCAGTCTGCTCCCTGCTTCCAGGCCTCTGGACCTATTTTGTTGGTCAGTTTATTTTGTTCCTTAGATTACACACAGAAGCGAGATGGTGGGTGGTTTTCGTTGAGAGATCGCAGGCTGAGTAGCCAGCATCCTCCCGTGTTTGCGACCAGCCGAGGCCGTGGCGGAAGCAGAGGGCGGGCTGGCCAGTGGCTGGCCGGTGAGTGTCGCCCCTGGGCTTCGATTTCTCCTGTAGCATGAGCTCTAGGACTGGCCGGTACCCACCTCATGGCAAAGGTGATCACACACCCGAAGTCACACTGATGTGAGAACGCGGGTCCGCTGGCTGCACACCCAAAGCCAGCCGGGCTGAGGCCGCCCCGCCCGTGAGAATCACGCCAGGCGACACCGACCAGGGAGCACCTGCCGGCTCCACCAGCGGTTAAAGTACCAGAACACCCCACATAGCCGGTAAACAGCTGTCCTCAGGCCTGGGACCCCCCAGCTCCAGCCCCCTGGTCTTCCAGGCCCACCTGTACTCCTGAGCTCACTCTGCTTCACCAAACGCGGGCGGTGACCGGACGACCCCACCTGGGTTCCCGTCCGTCTCCGCGAGTCACAGCCAGTTTTCCCCGAGCTCGTCCGAGAATGATGAAGTTTGTCCACACACAGGGACGGGGACAGAGGGCCAAGGGGTCCGTGTCTCAGCGCATTCGTAGCATGTCCGGGGCCAGGTAACTAAGGGGCTAACTAAGGCACTTAGGACGGGCTTCCTCCAGCCGTAAGGACAGCGAAGCTGCTCACCTCCAAGTCTGGTCCATCCTCTGTCCATCTGAAAATCACTCACTGGCCAGTCTAATTTTTATTGTGATGCTATGTATAGGGTGTCCCCCAAAATGTATACGCACTTTGAACGATTATAAAGTCAGTGTTTATTAACATAAGGTTCATTTTCAAAATTTAAAAGAATCTACAGAAATGAATAATTTTTTTTTTTTTTTTGTCAATCCCTGTTTTCAAGCTGATGACCCTTCTGGCCCAGGCCCTGCTGATACCGCGAAGCAATGGAATCGCCAACATCAAGAATCATTTCGTACGGTATCTGTGGACCCTCAATGCGTCGACAGTTGCTGGTTTTGCACCCTAAACTTTATCTTTTATGTGTCCCCATAAAAAAGTCTAGAGGCCCTTTAGGATAAATGTTCTTTGTCCAAAGCTTAGTCTGGCTTCACCCATTATTTCAAATCAGTCAAACCTGAACAGGGGTTAGTTCATTCCCTGCTTTTCTGCCGAACAGCCCATTGGATCCTCTAGTTCTGTTGACAGTGGACAATCTTTTCTTTCTTTTAATTAAAAAAATATGTCTTTATTGATTTTGAGAGGAAGGGAGAGGGAGAGATAGAAACATCAATGATGAGAGAGAGTCATTGATCGGCTGCCTCCTGCCCGCGCCCACCGGGATCGCGCCTGCAGCCCGGGCATGTGCCCTGGCCGGGAATTGAACCAGGATGTCCTGGATCCTAGGTCGACGCTCAACCGCTGAGCTACGCTGTCAGGTGACAACAGATAGTCTTAAACTACCGAGGGACCGAGGTGTTTGGACGGCTGGTGCTGCGACCTAGGACTTGCCACACCCCAGGCCCTGAGGGCACCTCTCCCAGGTCCTCTCTCCGGCCGTCACCTGCTCTTCGGTGCTGAGGGGCCGCTCCTGGCGAGGCCCAGGGAGACGTCGCCTTTTCCTGGCATTTCCCTGCCACCCCCATCCCCTGACCTTTCCTCCCAGATCAGAACAGAGGAAAGAAGAAAGGACAGAGCGGAGGCCGGGCCTCCTGCCTCTGCTCAGCCGAGTGGTATCGACTCCCCATCGGGTCCCAAGTTTAACCCCGTTACCATGGCGATCAGTTCCCCTCTGCAAAGCCATTTCTTTCCTTTTCCGTTCTTCAGTGGGAAACTTGTGCTTTATAATTTCTCCTTGGAGCCCGTCTTAGAACCCCAGCTTCACTTGTCTCCCTGTTTGAAAAGGCTTTCTTTTCAGACTTAAAGGAACTCGGCCCCTTCGGATAGTTTTACACGTAATTTGTACACGATTTAACAGCTTTCTGTATCGCGTCACGTGTGTTCGTGAGAAACTGTACCTTAAGCTGGAGCAGTGTGGCCAAGTATCTGCACTGCCTGGCTGAGCGTCACCATAGTTCAATCAACAGAACGCGGCTCGCTCGCTTGTACTCGGCACATAATTCAATTTGCTATAAAGTTAAAAACGCAAGGAAGAGATTACCAGCTAATAGTGTCCAAGACAGAGGATATTTCTCAAATTGTGTTTACGGGGTTGAAACTTAAGCCTCCTCAGCGGTGTATCACCCCAATCAAGAGAAGAGACAAAAACTGGAGAGCCCGGCCCGTGTGGCTCAGTGGTTGAGCGTTGACCTAGGATCCAGGAGGTCAGGGTTCGATTCCCGATCAGGGCACAGGCCCGGCTGCAGGCTCGATCCCCAGTCAGGGGCGTGCAGGAGGCAGCCGATCCATGACTCTCATCATCGATGTTTCTCTCTCTCTCCCTCTCCCTTCCTCTGAGATCAATAAAGATATAGTTAAAACAAAAAACTGGAGGGATGGAAACCGCATTCATTTCCTGGCCTGGAACAGGTGGACGGTATTTTATAAATAGTGACAAAGAAGAGGCTATTTTAAATCTTTCACTTTCTGTTGATAAAAACAGATGAACCTGAAGTTTAGAAGAGGTTCTCCAGATGGTTTAAACAAGCAAAGTCTGTGTGTTTTCAATGAAACAGGCCAATTAGTGGGGGTGGTTGAGGTAGCTGTAGCTAATAGCCGTCGGCCAGGGACCTCAGGCGAACATCCTTCAACATTTCTTTTTAAATACATTTAACTGAGTAGCTACTAAGTCCGAGCATCGTGCTGGATTCTGCTGAAACTGACTGTACCAGTCCCTACCCTTGTGTTTATTGTCCACCAAGGATCCAGGCAACCGAGAAGGAAATAAAGGGATCGAGGGTCAAGACGGGAGGTGTCAAGACTGGACCTAGTTAGCTGGGCAAGAGGAGCCCGGGCCGACGGTACATCAGAATCAAGCTGGAGAACCTAAAATCCAAAGTCGGAACACTAACTCGCGTCGCAAGCCCCCTTCTAGACTGAGAAGGTTAAACTCGAGCTCCGGCTCTGCCCCGAGCTCCCAGGTGACTCTCGTGAGCAGGGCTCACCTGCCGGGCGTGGGCTGCGGCTCAATCAGCCTCCGAGTCAAGGGCCCGGCTCACTGGCCACAGCTGCTGGGCCCAGCCCCGGAGATTCTGGCTCCGGCCTTGGGTGCAGCCCCAGGCCCACGTAGTTACCCTTCTGTTTATTGTCCAGCAAGGACGCCAGGCGTCCCCGGAGCTGCTGAGGCTGTTCGTCCAGGGACCCGGCGTCCGGATCCGTATTGTAGCAACACTGGGAAGACTTCCCGAGGATGCCACGTTTCCCCGGGGCCCGGAGGACGGTGCACAGGAGAAAGCAGGTAACCGGGGGGAGCTTGGGGTGGAGGGTGGCCTGTGAAGACGCCCAGGTCTGGAAAGAGAATTAGAGGAGCTGAAAAAGGTCCGTTATGCTTGGGGCAAGGCGAGCGACGTGAGCGTTTGGGGTGCAGGTGACGCGGCGAGGGGGAGCAGCTCCCGAGTGACGCGGTAAACATGCTGAGTTGTTCCTCCAGCAGCGGGTGACTCACTGAAAGGCGGGGACTGACACCCTGGTGGTGTGGCTCAGTGGTTGGAGCGGCGCTCTGCGCACCGGAGGGTTGTGGGTTCGATTTCTGGTCAAGGGCCGGTAGCTGGGCTGCAGGTTCGGTCCCGTCTCCTGGTCAGGGTGCTTGCGGGAGGCGGTCCACTGATGGGTCCCTCTCACGTTGATGTTTCCTCAGCTGAGGAAAAGCCCAGAGCTTTGTATCTTTAATTATGGCCTCGGCAGCGTCACTGCCCCTCCTCTACCCCAGACACGCCTGCTCTCAGCCACCGTGAGCCCACAGGGTGCTCCTGACACACCCAAGTCAAAGCAGGGCCAGGCCAAGTCTTTATTTGCTTATTTCACCAGTTTTTGCAAAATAAAATTAAAACTTTATTTAAAAAAATATATATATCTTTATTGATCTCAGAGAGAGGAAGGGAGAGGGAGAGATAGAAGCATCAATGATGAGAGTCACTGATCGGCCGCCTCCTGCGCGCCCCCAACTGGGGATCGAGCCCGCAACCCGGGCCTGTGCCCTGACCGGGAATCGAACCCCGATCTCCTGGATCCTGGGTCGATGCTCCACGCTGAGCCACGCCCGGCGGGCCCAAGCTTGAGTGAGTTTCGGGGGATGTTTGAAGCAACACTGGAGCCCAGCTCCCGGAAGGGCCTGTTGCTTCAGGACAGCCGTTTGCTGCTCTGCGCGTCTGGGCCCCTTGAGGAAGGACGTTTGGTGGACAGGACGAATGTCTGCCGCAGGCGCCAGGTCTTATCAGGGCTTTCCTGCGCGGACTGAGCTCCCGAGGAGGTTATCTGCCCCCGGAGAGGACAAACCTGTCCCATAACCAACAACGTTTCCGTAGGGTTTTCTCCGCACGGCCCGTCGTGGATGCGATTCGTTGACCAAAATTGCTCTGTTTTGTTTTGTTCCCCAAAACGCCTGTGTGACACAGACTGAACTCCCGGGTTTCGGGTGAGTTGCTGGCGAGTGAGCGAGTTGTTTGGAGCAGAAATGGCCTCACGGGTGGTGGAAATCTTGGACTCTCGAGTCTCAGCTTCACCGAAACCTTGTTGCCTGACTGCTGCTGGGACTGTTGGTCCGTTCCCTGACTCAGGCCTGTACCTCCTTCGTTTCTTGTGTCGTTAAGCCAGAGGGCTTTGCAGGGAAAGGGTATTATACCAATGCAAATGGCTTTGGGGACCGTATTTTAGAGCGTTCTTCCTTGAGACACTCCGTTTCGCATGGCGGGACAGTGCCCCCAAGAAAATAGGTCTCCCCGTCTGGCCTGAGCACGTGGTGAGCTCACGGACGCGCCACTGGATCACTCACAGGGCAGGCGCGGCTCAGGGTGAGTCCCCGAGGAGGGCGGGCCTGTCCCATTTTCCTGATCCACCGAGAGTTACTTTTATAAAGGTGACACAGTTGCCTTCAATCCCCAAAGCAGCCGCCACTTTTATACTCTCCTCTGAAAAACAGGTCAGATTTCCTTGACTCCGTATGAAACGCAAGGGATAAATCAGACGGAAAGACTGTTCTGTGCTTTGCCATGAACAAAATATTGTTGGGGTGAGAGGGTGGGAGAGAGAGAGACTTGAGTGTGTTTAGGGGCTTATGACTCCCGTGCATCAGGTGCATTTCTGTTAGGACTGGACACTAGTTCTGTATTTACCTTCCGTGCTCTGTACGGGTTGTGTGTGACTCCAACTAAAGCGTTTCCCTTGCACACCAGCATCTTGGTCACCCACAGAAGTGAACTTCGGGGCTGATTGAACAGGTGCGTCAGGAACTGCGCAGGGAAAACCCGACGACCTTAAATAAAATGTACGACATGGGCCTGAACAGGGATCCTCTGCTCTCGGTATCTTTTCTCCAACGAGAGGGGCTCAGCGGCTGAGCCCCATTAGCTGGGCTCTGAGTCCCACTAGTTCGCTGTGATATCTGTTGAGTGATGTGACCTCACGAAAGGCTATCTGTGTGTGGAAACCTTGCGCTGAGGTGTCCGGCTGACCGTGCAGGAACTCCACATGGGCGAGGTCCATCACCTCCGCGGCTGTGACCCGCCCGACGCAGGTGCAGAGCAAAGGGAAGCCCACACCTGGCCCGTCCACCTGGGGCCCTGAGTGCCGCAAGGTAAGTGAGTCTGAACTTCAGCTTTGGCGCGAATTAGCTTCGTGGTCTTGGTCAAGCTGCCTAACTTCTGTGGCCTCGCGTTTACTCACCTGTGAAACCCGGCTGATCTACCTGCCTCACGGGTGGATGCGCCTGAGGAGGGCTCAGTGAGACAGACACGGGAGCAGTTTACCGGGTGCTGGACAGTGTTTGTTTGCTTTGAAATTAGGAAATGCTGGCTGGCATTTCCTGAACCCTATGTGTGGGATCCTACTTTTAGCAGCATCACTTTTCCTCTGTGTTCATGAGATGAGGGGCCCCCCAAACTTATGAAACTTGGATTTAAGCTAAACGTACACAACTGGCACTTGCTTATTTTTATTTTATAATAATATTTTTGGCATAATTCACAAATAGGGCAACGTAGAAAATTCAGGGCATTAGGCAGTTTAGGGGAACACATGCATTCTGAAAAGAAAGCGAGCGCTAACACTCGAAGTTTCACACTGTCAAACACCCCAGAGCTTGCCCAAGGCTTCGCTTAGCTTTGCTGGGTGCACCTTCCTGCAATAGTGGGGACTTTACCAGGGCACCCCCCATTGGTACAACTGGAAGCAAATCAATCAAAGCAGGAGAACCTGCAGCTTTGGGGGCAGCGGGTGAGCATCCCTGTGGCTCAGCATCATTCTCTCGCTTGGTTTCAGTCCAGCAAACTCATTCCTGCTGGTTAGATGTTGTTTTTAATTACGGAGGAAGTGCCGTATGGATTTTCTCTCCACCTTACGCGTGCATTTCAACACCGTCTGACAAAATCATCCCTGCTCCTGTCACCTCTGCCTTGCAGGTGACACGGGAGACGTCGGTGTGAACGTCGAGTCAGGACGGGGACCTGCGCTCAGGTGCTTTGTTCCTCCCCACCCCTGAATTCTGCCTCTGCCACACCTCAGGCGGGAGAACACAGCCCCGTCTGGGATAGCCACGCACACAAAAGGCGTCTTAGATCAAAAATCTCCAAACCCCACGCCCCGAGGTGGCATCGCGGAGGAACCTTGTTTCGTTGCTCTTATGCTCAGTGTGGCAGCGAACATGCTCCCTCATAAATTATTACGCGCTTTTCTCCTTAATGCAAAATCCGAGATGTGAAACTGCTCCGGTAACGGACACGTGTGCCTCCGGAGCTGCGCTGTCGGGTTTCCCTATGGAAAGGCTGCCCACTTATGCTCCCTCCCACCCACCCTGCGAGGGCGCCGATTCCCTCCGTTCTCGGCGATGCTCAATTTATCCGTCTCCAGCTGTCTGGTATTAATTTTTAAAGTTGCTCTTTGATTTGAGTGAAGATGAATATTTTAAATATATTTCTGGCCTTTCTAGAGATTTTTTGTTTGTGTCCTTTGCAAATTTTTATTTGGATATTTGCATTATATTACTGACTGTATGACCTACGTGAGGGCAAGGCTGTGCCAGGCCATGGCCTCGGGGTCTCACTTTCTAGGGCCTAGGAGCTGTTCGATGAATTTTGTTGAATAAACACCAATATTTTGTCATCTACTTAGTAATTTTTCTTGTTTTCCTTGGGATGTTTTATTTGCGCTGCAGCTAATTTATAATCCATCTCACTGTTTTCTTTGTCTTTTTGGCTCTCATGTCTTCTTAGTGCTTAATCCCAACAGATGGTGCCTATTTTCTTAAAATGCTTTTATGGTTTTATTTTTTTAACATTAATTTTTCCAGTTCAAGTGGAGTGAACTTGGAGAGATTAGTAAAACAGGGGTCTTGTTTTACATTTTTCCGACCACTTCTATTGACCAGTCTGTCTTTTACATATAACGTTATATTTATCGTACACTAAATTCCTGGGCAACTTGGGCCCATTTAAGGATTCTGTGTGTTTTCCACAGTGGCCAGCTGTGCACGCGTTTCCCTGCCCCACACCCTCACCAGCACGTGTTGTTTGCTGATTTGTGGATGGTGGACATTCTGAGAGGTGTGAGGTGACACCTCATGTGGTTTTAATTTGCATCTCTGACAATTAGTGACGTCGAGCATCTTTTCATGTGTCTCTTGGCATCTGCATGTCCTCTTTGGAGAAGTGTCCATTCAGGTCCTTTGCCCATTTCTAAATTGGATTGTTTGGGGTTTTTTTGGTGTTGAGTTGTATGAATTCTTTATAAATTTTGGATATTAATCTCTTATCAGATGTATCTTTGGACTATCTTGCTTATAATTTAAGTTTTATTTTCATTGAATACATAATACAGTCATGTGGTTCGAAATTCAGAAGATACCAAAAGATACACAGGAAGGTGTTTCGCCTACCTGCTATCCTACCAATCAAGCCTGTGAGCAAACAACTGGGCCCCTGACCATTCTTTTAAAAAAGCATGTGATCAGGGTTAGGATGCGTCTTAAAGCCTGACAATAACTCACACTCTTCAGTGTGAAAGGAGCTTCCTCAGTGTGTTCCTCACATGAGTGGCATGTGACACCTTTAAACAGTCTCATGGTGACGGACGTTTAGGTTTCTCCAGCCTTTGCTGTTACAGAAAACACGGGAACCCATAGCCGCTGGCTAACGGCTCCTGCACGTGTGAGCGTGTTTCCTGGAAGAGCAACGTCCAGGTCAGAGGGTGAGGCACTGGCATCTCCGGGACGTGTTGACAAACTGCCCTCCATAAGGGTTACACTGATTTTTATTTCTACTAATAACGGATGAGACGAGCCACCCTCCGCCCTCCAGTACACAAGCCGTGTGTGTGAGGTAGGGTTAAAT
This sequence comes from Miniopterus natalensis, assembly GCF_054644295.1. Taxonomy (NCBI): domain Eukaryota; kingdom Metazoa; phylum Chordata; class Mammalia; order Chiroptera; family Miniopteridae; genus Miniopterus; species Miniopterus natalensis. The sequence goes on along the minus strand of NC_142086.1, from coordinate 91,401,387 downwards.
CTTTACCTAGGCTATTTCTTAATCCCATTAAATAATAGAAGTTTTTTTTATTCAAAGGTTTATGAGTTATGAGACATTTGTATTTAATAAAACATGCCAGACACAGAAAATCTCTGGGTTTTTCATTTCAATTTAAATATGCGCTCGTTTTAGTATCTGTAGTTGTGTTGGCTGCTTTTATTATATGATTTACAAAGATTAAATGAAATATAGACTGCCCATTGCTTCATTATTACTATCTCACACATCTAATACTATTTTCTGATAATCCCTTAAATGTTTAAAATGGTGCCAGTTTCAATTCTAAGACCACACAGGTTTAGATACGTTTTAGTAAATCAGAATGTAGTGAAAATCATCACGGATCTTCTCAGATTCCCTGATTTTTATCTCAAATGGTCCTTGGTAGCTCAGAAGCTGGAATGAGAAAAGAGACAGACGGGTAAGGCCTAAAATACACCCTGCTGAGGACACATCGTAATTAGTTATGGTTTCAGCAATTATTATCCATGGGCCAACTAAACAAATCGAACTATAATCCAGGCGTCGACGAAACCCACCAAACGGGATGAGCCGCGTGCCCAGCAGTCGGGAAGCGCCCCCCGCAGCCCCCCTAGTGCGTCTGCAGACGGCCCGGCGTCTTCGAAACCTCCCCGCACAGCGTCGGCAGCACCGTCGTTTTCCCGCGAGGGTCTTGCCTAAATGTGCTACCAGGAGAGACTAGTGTATTAAAGAGCTTAGAATGAACTTTGAGGTTTATTTTCACTTTTTCAAAATTGCCTCATTTGACATTATTTTGTTTTGGTGTCGAGGGATATCACGCCCCAGCCGAGGGCACGACATGCCCCCGAGCGGCCGGACGCGCCCCTGCGGCCACCTCCCGGTCGAGGCGGGACGTTCCCTCACTGCGGCGTCCTCCGCCCGCCCTTCCAGGCGCGGGCCCCGCTCCCAGAGGCGCCCCGCCCGAGCCCTGTGGCTCCGCAACGAACGGCTCCAGACTTGGTGTTTTCAAGGAGCAGAAACGTATTTATTCTCTTACAGTTTTAGAGCCAGAAACCCAAACTGAGGCACAGGCCGGGCTGCCCTCCCGGTGGAGGCTCCGGGCCCTTCCTGCCGCCTCCGCTCCCCGCGGCTCCAGGAGCCCCTGGCTTGCGGCCCCATCGCTGCAGCCCCGCCTCTGTCTTCACACGACTGTCTTCTCCGTTTTTCTCGCATGTGGACCCTTGTCTTTGGATTCAGAGCCCGTTTCGATAATTCAGGATGCGTCTCATCTCGAGATCTTTAACTTCACTGCGTCTGTAAAGGCTTTTTCCCGAGAAGGTCGCATTCATTGGAGGTTCGGAGGTGGGCATATTTGGGGTGCGGCCCCTTCAACCCTACTGTACCCGAATTCTGAGTTCTATCGCCATAGTTAAGTTTTGTCTGTTCTTGAACTTCATATAAATGGGATCACACTTGTGAACTTCGCACTGTGTGGATCCATTCACTGTCTTGCCTTTAAAAAGAAATCTGAGCACACGGCTTGGGAGCGTTCTCTACAGTTCATCTCCTTCCCTGTGAGGCCAGAACAGCGAGGACTGTCCACAGCTGATGAGCCCTGGCAGCTTCCACGGAGCGCTGGCCGGCCCAGGCTTCCCCGGCGGGGCCCCACAGCACAGCCCTACAGCTAACCCAGGAGCGTTAGCCTGAGATCCCGGGTCCGAGAGACTCAGTGTCTAGAAATCGAACCCGCTCCCACTAAACCCTGGGATAAAAGTGCCTCCAAAGGAGTCAACTGAGGTAGAGCCTTGCTTTGAATAATAATATCCTCAAACTCCAGACACAAGAGGCCATTTCTTAGCTCCAGATTCAGCTCTTTGCATCCGCTGGAGTTTAACGGTAACTCATTTGTTTCTTTGTCTTTAATGGATGGGTAAGGCCTCCCTAAAATTTAAATTCCACTTTAAAATCCATATTTATGACATCATTGTCTGTGCTCAGGCAGGCAATTCTAAGATGATCTTTTAAGTAGAACCAGACAAATCCGCAGCTCAGATGAATTCTGCCGAGATATTTCTCATTAATCTCAGGGACCTCGCAGGTGTGTTTATTAATCAGAGGACTTAGTGCCGCGACCCCTTCTGACATATTAAGCCATTTTTAATTTGCTCTTATCATCGGAAGCCCTCTCTTTTTCAAAAGATATTAAATAACTCTAGGGTGTTGAGCAACACAGAGTGATTTGGGGGTGCGAGGAGGGGGGGGAGTTATTAATCTTATGCAAATGTCTGTCTAATTTTCAAAGGATCCAGGCGCCGCTGCAAACAGGAACTTTCTGGGGGGCGGGCAGATAATTTCCTGTTTATTTAATTGAGTCTCCGTAACTTTTTTCTTGGCAGGTGTAGCTCAGTAATGGAATATGCACAGGACAATCATGGGAAATGCCAGTGTGACATTTGATTAATCCAGTCTGTTTAGATTTGGAACACAAATCACACGTTTATTCTAACAACATAATTAATTACTATTCTTCCCTTTGCTCTTCAGCATATTTGGAGATTGGGGTGACACTTTCCTCTTTAGCCTACAGGCTCGTCACCCCTCTCTCGGCTGGTCCATCCCCATGCGATGTGCGGGCTGAGTGACCGAGCTGCAGAGCCGTGCATCAATTCTGTTTCTAATTTCATTTAAATTTTAATAAATTATGTGTTGCTTTGGTGATTTCTAGTGCCAGAAATTAAGCACAGTATTTTATAGCCCTCTGCACAGCAGGGTCCCTCATTTTGGCCCTCACTTTCCCTCCTAAGAGAAGCCATTTCTTAACCGTTATTGACACTTTCTTCCAGGCCCCCCTGTGAGACCTACAATTAGCTCTATCCGTTTATCTGTTCGTTCATGCCCTCGATCTCTCGCAGCTCATTCAGCCGTCTAAGGAGTAACTGCAGGTCATGACACAGCAGCGACAAACGAGAGCAAGTCCCTTCCCTCTTGCGTTTACATTTAGTGAAGGGAGACCGACCACGAAGCCAGCCCGGCCTGTGCCTTGTGGCCAGAGCCACGGCTGGAGTGCAGCAGGGTGAGGGGCTCGGAGGGCGGTTGTTGTAAAGAAGGGTTATGGTTTGATTGTGTGCGGTGGTCAAGACAGGTGAGAATGTGACATTTGGGGGTCACCTGAGGGCAGCGAAGGAGGAAGCCGTGTAGATACCCTGGAGAAGAGTGTTCCAGGTGGAGGTGAGCAGGCCACGGGGCGTGGCGTGGAAACGGGCCTGCGCCTGGGGAGCACAGCTGGGCGGGACGGAGGCAGCTCAGGGAGCCGGTGGGAGCCCGGCCATGGAGAGCCTCGTGGAGCCCTGGAAAAGGCTAACTCTTACTTTGATTGAGCTACAGAGCCACTGGAAATGGCTGTGTTAACTCTGCCTGAGCCCTGTGCTCTTGGAAATCAGCGGCGGTTAAGGAAATCGCCCCGTCCTTTGTGTCCCGGGAAACGCCTTGCAACCAACCCCCCGTGTCCCCCCATGACCTAGATATGGCTTAAGGATGACGACCTCTGTACTGGGCAGAACCAGACACTGACCCCCACATTCTCATTCTCTGTCCCCCTAAATGATCAGCCGAACTGTTTGTCCTAAACGTGGCTCACCCCTACGGTTAAACGCACATGGAATTCAAAACAAATCCTCCGTAAAGACCTCTCCTGAAAGTCCCACAAGGAAAAACGCTCCTGCTCGACTGTCCACCTGCTCGCCCCACTCCCCACGCCTGAGCTCTCAGAGCTGTGGGACCTCGTAGGGCGTGAGGAGTGGAAAACTGATTCTAAATGTGATGAAACGGCAGGAAAATCTGTGAGATACTGATGCTGGGACCTCTCCCCCGATCAGCACTTTCTCTGTCCCTAGAATTTTCCATCCCTAGAATTTTCCCGGGAGAAGTGACGGAAGGAAAAAGTAGTGTTTCGTCTTTCTTGGTACCAAAGGCTGGAAAAAGGGCACGTCTGACATGAACGGAGTAGCTACTGGATAACAGAGCAGGCGTGGGGCACACCACGGAGCCCCGCGGTCTAGGGCGCTAACCCCGAGTTCCCACACACAGCCAAGGGATTCAGCTCTACACCCGTAGGAGAGACGGACGGAGGGGAGAGGAGGAGGGGGGAGAGGGAATGATTTATTTTTATGATTATTTAATTACATTAATAGATTTCATGACGAAGTTAACGCCAACACTGTCCTATATGTATGAGAAACTCAGAAACAAAGAGATTCAGTAAAGTTAAAGAATAAGTTGATGCTTCTAAATTAATTTCATTGTTGTCCCGGAAAATACTCTGAAGGACCTGAGTCCTTTAGAATCTGCTGGGCTCGCTCCATAGCCCAGCCGCTGGTCGGTCGCGGCACATTTTCGATGAGCACTGAAACACCGGTGGTGGCTTTCCTGGGAGTCTATTCTCTAAGCGTTAACTAGGTTAACATGTTAATCGCGTCATTTAGAAGGTCTGTATCCTCGGACATTGCACTGCTTGTTAGCTCTTCGAGCAGGCAAAGTCTCCCGGGCGACGAAGGACTTTATTCTTACAGCTCTGGGTTTTTCCTATAATAGATCTTCCAAATAGGCAGAGGGAGGACTGATTCAGACAGCACAGCTCAGGTAATTCGCTGAGCTAACAGAGTCGTGCACAGGGCTGAGCCGCGTGGAAGGAAGGCGTCAGGCATCTTATTGGATTCTCGGCCTTGGCCAAAGGGAAATTCACCCTTCAGCTGGGGAGGTAATCGATTGGTGATGGCTCCGTAATAGTCTCGTAAAAGCGGCTGAAAGCCCCAGAGAAACGCTGACTAACGAGGAGCCGGAGGCCTGATGAAACCCTACCCGGTGGGACGGAGCCGACAGTAGAAATTTTAATGTGTTTGTTGAGATGCTTTAAGCAGAAAACCCTTCAACAAGTTTCCGAATGTGAGCTCTCTCCGTGGAATTGTCTACTCACCGCACTATCAATAAAAGAGTTACACGGAGAGGGTGTCCCAAGAAAACATATACGACTTTAACAGCTGACAGGTCGTCAACTTTGAAAACGAAACGTACTTTAATAAACACTGCCTTTATAATTATTCAAAGTGTGTATGCATTTTGGGGGACACCCTATATATTAGTGGGCTGGATTATATATTGCAAAACCCATATTTGGAACTTTCTGGGTCATTTATGAAATTTTTCAATTGACTGTACACAATTTCCGCTTTAATTCTGATTTAAGAATGGAATCCTCCTAAGTTGGGTCTTCTCATAACATCGCTGATAGGACAGAAAAGGCTTCAAGTTTTAATAAAATAATTTACATATAAATTTTAGGATGTGACTCATTTGTAAATTTAAAACCAACTTATATACGTAATATATATATGAAATAACGTGTATTTACAACTTCTAACACGTACGTGTGTATCCTGGCTGGGCAGACGGAACCTCCGCGTTTACTGGACTCAGAGGCTTTCTCTCTGTCCCTCGGGAAGGGCAGGGTCCCGTCTGCGTGGCTACAGGACACAGGGCGGGACTGTCAAGTGGGAGTGAGGTAGGAGCTCTGACCACCATCGCTTGGAATTTCTCGCAGGCGACGTGAGAAAATAACGCCCCGCGGGTCCCTTTTCTCTCTACAGGCCCCAGCCTGCCATTCTCCCCATTGGGGGGTAGTTTCCTGAGAGGCCCAGGGCCTCGGGGAGGACAGGGTGGGCCGCAGTCCGCAGGGGTCCCCGGGAAGGTGGCTGAGTGGACCCCGACCCGAGCAGCCGGCGGGCGGGGGTGGGCTGTAAGCAGACGTCGGTCGGTGAGCTAACACGCCCGCTCTGACCTGCCGTCCTCGCTGGGCAGCCTCACACGGTCGCGCAATGCGAGGCCGCCTGGGGCACGTCTGGGCCCCTCACGAAGGTCCGATGTGTTTGGGCAGCACCAGTGGCCGCAACCTCATTAGCAGCATTTGCTAAAATTAAATGTACGGCAAGAGGAGTCATTGTCTTACTGGGGAAAGGAGGAACGTGAGCTTTTTCATTTCTAACGAGTTCCCTCCGGACACGGGCGGAATAATTTCCACTTGTGTCCCAGTGGCCCGGGTGCCACCAGACCTACTTAATGTCCCTGTTTCTCATCACTGGGAATCAACGCACCACGGCCCCGCGTCCGCACCCAGGGCTGCGGTGAGAGCCGGGCCACGGGGACGCCCAGAGGAGCAGGAGGAGCGGGGGGGCGGTCCTGCTACACACAGTTCCCATCACGGCCCTCGGTGAGCCCGCAACGCAACACAGCGGGTCAGCGAGACTCAGCCCGGTCACAGCAACACGGCCCGACTCCCAGCCCCGGCCAGGGGCTTGCGGGAGGCAGCCAGCCGAGGTGTCTCCCACGTCGATGTTTCTCTCTCGCTCGCTCTCAGAAAAGCAGTGGGAACAGATACCCCCAGGTCAGGGTTCACAACCACCACAAGAGTTACCGCCCCGCTCCCACATCTGTTACGTTACTTGGAAATAGTCACACTTTTTCGTCTCCTGTCTTGGGCTATAAAACTACTGGATTTAAGAATCTCCCAGGAAACAGGTCTTGACCGATCTTGTCGACATCAAGTCCATACTGAACGACTTTCTCACCACAACCTGGAACTAGCCCCTGTTCTTTCTTCAGTGTTTCTATGGGGCTCAGTAAGTCGCATGTTCCTCGAGGGGCCAGGTCGTTCACGGTGGTCAGTCCTGTAGATGCTGATGGGTGACCGAAGCTTCAGGCCATCAGCACGATTCGTTACATAAAGCTAACGTTTTATTCAGACCCTGAGGTGGGCGCTTGTGGTCCCGGCCAGGTGAGTGGCTGCCACTCACCCTTAACAAACAGCCCCACAGCCTGTTACGATGGGTCCGGGCAGGAACCTCGGGCCCCTCCCTGGAAAGCGGCCACCCCTCCAGCTTCGCGAGTCATGGTCCTGAGGCGAGAGGTGGCCCGTAACTGCAGCCGTGTGTATTTATTTTAGAGACGACTTTATCAAACGCATAAAGGGCATTTTGACAAGTCAGAAAATGCCACGGCGATGGCTCCCCTGCAGCTAATGTATTCACCCTTCACGAGCTAAATGTGGGGGCTCACGTCTCGTGCCACACTCATCGGCAATTACGGGCACCTCCTGAGCAAAGAGCGCCTGGCGGGGCAGTCGTTCCATCTCCCGACGCCTGTCCTCAGGGCGGGTTCGGGAGGTGCCCACAGAGCCGTGTGGAGCGGGCAGGCTCCTCGGGGGCTGGGCTGGGAGCAGGCTGGTGACGGGGCTCCTGGGGGCTCCTCGGGCCTGGCCCTCCCGCGGGCGCCTGGCCCCACCGTGCTCCCAGCGGAGCCAGTGAGGGGGCGGTTAGCTACCTCCCCGCCTCTGGGAAGATGTCCAGCTCTGTCCGAATCCCAGCGTCCTCACTGCCTCGGAGGACTGGCAAACCGGGGAAAGTCTCTCGTCTTCCTCCGAACAATTCCCCAGCCACGCGGCGGTGATTTTCCTGTATTCAGTGCCCTTCCCCTCCCCCCTGTCTAAGCAACAGGCCCCACTTTGAGCCATAAGGAGCCGCACATGGTTGAGGCTGGTCCTACGGACTCGTCCTCGGGAAGCCGGGAAGGAAGAGGCTGACCCGTCCATCATGGGAAAGGGCTCAGTGCAGCCGTGCGTCCGGCCTCCTGGGGGCAAAGGGGACCTGGGGGACAGGGCTGGCGCCTGAAGGCAGAGGATCCGGGGGGACCGACGGCTGGGTGGCCTCAGAGCCCCGACCCTGTCACCTCAGCCTTTGCAAAGCCGGCAGCTCAGCCGGCTTTGGATGGGGGGACCCACCGCCTCATCGTGATAATACCCCGGTGCCGGCATTTCCCCGACCTGCGTCCCGCCGTCAATGGGCATCGCTCTCTGAAACACCAGCCAGGCCGAGAGACGTTTTAAGCTAATTTTCATCTGAGGAAACGAGGCCCCGAGGCTGTCTGGGCGCCCCTCCCGTCAGCACACCTGCCTCCGCCCTCACCTGCACCCAAGTGCTTCCGAGAAACACCTGTGGGCTCAGGACACGTTTTTAATTAGTCGGTGGAGCTGGGCTCATTTCAGCTCCAACAGAAAAACCCATAAGCAGAGCAGAAAACGTCCCCCCGCCGATGCCGTATTATTTGAACGGAATGAATGGAAATTCTGAGTCTTGTTATAAAGTCACCGGAGGCCAACACCAAGGTATTGGGGTTCACGCGCTGAACCTGTGGTCGGAGGGCCGGCGACTCTGCTCCCTCCGGTGCTCCGAGGAGAGAAGGGCACATCCGCACCGTCGGTGCCTCCCAGCCCGTCCTGAGAACACGAAGCACCAGTCCCCCCTCCCCTCCAACCATGTTTCTTACTGATTCTAATTTATCAGCATTTTTTAAAATGTCTATTTCAATGCACTTGACAGGAGCATAGTGGGAAACGGAAAGAAACACGGAGAAAAGCATCGCAATTTTACTAATGATTAAAAGCCGCAGTTCTGTCGCAGGCGGGGCAGTGGGATCAGGCCAATTAGCTGCGACGGCTCCCACTTTCCATCTGTGAAGCTGGAACAGGGGAGAAGAGGGGTGGTCACCCCAGAGGGAACCCTCAGCGGAAAGGCTACAGCCCCCTGCGATCGATGTTCTGCCGGGCGCGTCGGCCGCTGGGGTCCCGCCCACCGCATTCCTCTCCGGTTCAGAGACTCGGGAGAGACACAAAGTGGGTCCTCTGGGGAACCCAGCACGGGGACAGACAGGGAGCTCCGGGAGCCAGGGAAGCCCCCACCGCGGGCCAGGAGTCTGCCGCGCTCCTGGGTGCAGTCCCAGGGCTGCAGTGCCCGGCGGGCATCTCGGCCACTCCTGCCCACTCGGACGCCCGCTCGGCCCAGGTCCAGGCTCAGACAACCCAGCAGTGAGATGGCAGCTGGCTGCCTCCGGGGATGAAAGAAAAACATGCCCCAAGGTCACAAGATGTCTTACGAAAAGGGAAGGTCTTTGACCAGCCCCTCACGTCGCCCCCAGAGCCTGGTCGGCAACCTCAAGTGTTTATGTCGCGGGCTCGCGTGAATGACTATTTTACTGAGCGCCACGGCGAGCGGGTGGGGCCACTGTGGCCACGATGGTGTCGCTGGAGGCTGTCCAGAGCAATCTCGGGGAAATTAGGTTCTTTGGAATCGAAATCAAGCTTTGGCTTCAAGGAGGGGAAGCTGGACAAGAGGGGTGTGATGTGAAATTGGCCGAATTATCCCCGGCTCTCAAGGCATCTGACAAGGTCAGAAAACCCGAGTTTAAATGATGTTTTCACTCGTGGGCGGCTCTGCCCACAATCCATGCCTAATGAGCGTGTTGACAGCTACGCCGCTCTGTTTACGCTTACGCAGCTCGTTTCCATTAACTGCCATCGGGCGAGCCAACGCAGGGCTGGCTGGCGACCGGCTTCGGTCTCCCCAGCGGCCTGGCAAACACTAACTGGGGACAAATAGAAAAATCGCCGCCCAGACCCTCCTTTCTGTTTGGAGAGTGTTCAGTGAGGTTTCCTGCAGCTCATGGGGTCCCCACCTTGGAGCTGTTCTTCCCGCACCCCCACCCCCACCCGGGAACCCCTTTCCGAGGCCTCACCCCGCTTCCCTCTGTCCTGCGGAGACGGCACCTCCCAGAAACGCCTCCTCAAACTGCCCCATTTAAACGGTGCCTCAGCCCCGGTCATTCTGCACGTCTCCCTGTTTACTTCCCACACGCCCGTCACCTCCGCGTGAAACCGTCTCCAGAGTCACTTGTACATTTTCTACAGAGAATACGCGCGAGGGGCCTTTGCCGGTCTCCTCGCTGCCGTAACGGCGGCCTCCGGAAGAGCACCCGGCACACAGTAGGTTCTTCACGCCCTTGGCAGGTCAGCGAGTGAGTCTGGAGGGGGAGGCGCGGTGCGGGCTGGGAAAGCCAGCGTGAAGCTCATCGCGTTCCAGCCAAGCGCCTCCCGCCCGCCTCGCGCCAGCTCCGACAAGCAAACAGCACAAATGAAAAGTCAGCGCCGTGGGGGACTATCCTTGGTTCCTTGGCAATTTGTTTTTTAAAATGCACCCTTGACCCCCAACTTAATTTTAAGTTCCACCGCTGATGGTTTGCTTCCCACGGTGCTAACAGCGTGTTCCCGCATCTGTCGAAGGCCCCGTGGTGTGCGTGCGATTGTGACTAGGTCAGGGCGACGGGCTGCATTCCCTTCCCCTGTGAGCACGTTAATTACCTCTGGTTCCCTCGCAAATGAAATAGCCAGCATCTGGCACGGACCCCAGCTCGTCTGTGAGCCACCAGGAACCCGGGGGGCGAGTTGCTGCGACTCCGAGACCCGCTGCCCGGGCCACGCGGAACGGGCGTGTCGGTCCCTCCGTGTCTCGTCCACGGCTCTGCTCAGCTCAGTGCGAGCCCATTTCTTTTCTATTTTTTAAAATATATTTTTATTGATTTCAGAGAGAGGAAGGGAGAGGGAGAGACAGATGGAAACACCAATGATGAGAATCATCGATCGGCTGCCTCCTGCCCGCCCCCGACTGGGGATCGAGCCTGTAACCCGGGCATGTGCCCCGACCGGGAATCGAACTGTGACCTCCTGGATCCCAGGTCGACGCTCCACCGCTGAGCCACGCCGGCCGGGCTGCATATTGTACTATTGTTCCCCTACTACTTGCTGCCTCCCAAGAGGAGAGAACAGCTTTCTGTCTGGACGACGTTGGCTCTGGCCATGCATCCCCTTGGACCAAGGGAGGTCAGTGGTCAGAGGTGACCACGTGCTGGTTCTGAACAGACACTGGGAGGCGTCCAGGTTCCTGCCCCTCTGGCGTCCCTGCCACTGAGCGGCAAGCCCAAGGGAGCAGCTGCGTTTTGGAGAAGTCAGGTGCAGCCCAAAGGGGCCAAGCAGAGCCGGGTGAAACCACAGCCGCCCGCCGCCGGCGTGAAGTGCGCATAAATCCCACCGCGGCTGTGGGAAGCACCAGGGTTTGAGTTTGTAGCTGCAGCGGATGCTGAGTGATAAACACAGAGCCCTTCACAGGGGCCCTGCCCTGTGCCCATCGCACGATGCTCCCCTGTGAGCCGGGCGTCATCGAGCGGAGTCCACAATGCTGGCTCGTGTGCTCTGGGCCCTGCAGGGACCAAGTGGAGCTCAACTCGGGACGTCTCACTCCGCGGACTGGAGCCTCGGGCAACGTGGACCATTTGCACTTTAAGTATGAAAACTATTGCAGAAAACTCTATAAGGTGGCTGTTTTTTTTTTTGTTTTTTTTTTTTTCTTTTGTGAATCCTCACTGAGGATATTTTTTCCATTGATTTTTAGAGAGAGTGGGAGGGAGGGGGAGAGAGAGAAACATCGACGTGAGAGACACATTGACTGGTTGCCTCCCACACGTGCCCTAAGGGGGGGCAGGGAGCGACCCCGAAACCCAGGTACACGGCCTCGGCCCGGATAGGACCCGAGACCCTTCAGTGCACAGGCCGACGCTCTAACCACGGAGCCACGGCAGCCAGAGCTAAAATCGCCGGCTTTAAAGGTGAAACGTGTCCAAATCCCAGCCATTCCAGACGGCTGACCCCGCGAATCCCTATGTGTAGCACGACCAGGCCCAGAGGTGGATTATGAGAACTGAGACGCGGTCCGTTGGCAGGATCAAAACTTCCCTGAACCCGGACTGACGCGGGTGATGCAGACACGACCCCAACCACACTGAGTCGCACCCCCGTGGCTTAAATTCTCGAGGGAAAACGAAGCTGGACTTTCAGGCTAATCCTGCTCGGCGCGTAGCCCGGTGTCCGCGGCCCTCTGTAGAAACCTGGGCCTCGGGGACGACCCGGGGCCCCCTGGACATTCTCTCCCCTGCCAGCCGGGCTGCGCGGGCCTCTCCCTTGAGAAACGAGTAACTAGAATCAGGAATCCCACCCTGAGGCCCACCCTCCTCGGGCTCCCGACCCGGCCCGATCCTGGTGACGGGAGAAGCCCGTGCAGAAGGCAAACAGCTTTTCACAATTGTTGTTTAATGGGTCCTGCCCGCTCCCGGGACTCTCCCCTCGGTGTCTACTTGTCATACAAAGGTCAGCACGACGCCGCCGGCACACGGGGGATGCCGAGAGGTCTCTCCTCCTGGTTGAAATCCACGCAGGGTGGGGCGTGGACGCGTCCAGGAGCCTCGCAGGTGGCGTGGGTCACAGTCAGGACGACCCTGACCTTGTCCTGATTCCGGGTCCCCACCCATCACTCGGAAAACAGACCCGCGGGAGAGGAACGGGCCCGGAGTGTCTGCTCGCCAGCCTGGCGCGGGGGGCGTCACCGAGGGGAGAGATTTCACTGCCGCCCCCTAACCAGCCCTAATGTCACCTAAACGGGTTTCTCCTTCAGATAATTTAGGGGAAGCCGGCCCCAGAGGGTGATTCTGGCCTCTGGTATGTGCGTATCTGCAGGATTTATGTGACCGGCTACACTTAAATTAGTGATGGCAGCCTCGCCTCAGGATTTACAGACTGAAATATTATTCAGCGAGGAGGCACTTCTCCAAGCAGCCGCGGACGATGATTATTTATGAGATTAAAACGCATCCCTCACTCCCGTTTCGAATGAGCCTGAAGTGCTCACACTCCAGCTTATGCATCCAGGCGGCTGCTTGGAAACACTCGTGGCCTGAGCTCCGGGGGAGAAACAGGTCCCCAGAGTCCCCGTGTTTATGGCCGGTTCTTGTTGACTTTAAAAAACAGCGAGAGGAGGAGCCAGAGAAGACAAATGCCAGCGGGGCTTGCGGGTTTGTGCGCGTGGGGGTGAGGTTTCCGCGTCTCTGTTTTCACTGCGTGATGCCGGAGTCACCGTGAGGGGGTTTCCAACCAGGTTGCCGTCAACTCGGGGGCGACGTTCAGGCTGCCGGCAGGGGCCCCGGAGGGTTACAGACGACAAACCCTCCGGGTGTAAGAGGCGGGACCTGTCCTCACAAGCCCGGCGCTCGTTCCTCCGTGTTGAGCCTTGTTGACCTGCCGGGTGCATTTGACGCGCTGTTTTCTGTATTGACCACGAAGAACAATTGGGGGCCTGAGAAGGGGGTGCCCTGAGGGTTCCTTCCCGGGGACCGGAGGAGGGACATGCTGGCGAGAGTGGGCGGAGGAGCTGGGAGGAAAGAAGACGTGACCTGGAAACCGGGGGCACGACCTCTCGCGGCTGGGCGGGGGCCGCGAGCACCCCGGTGGCACTGGGGCACCCCGATCGCTTCCGGAGCAACTCGGCTCCCTGGGCCATGGTTCTCCCTCTAAAGCTCAGTGAAGCCACAACTATTTTCGAGCAAGAGAGTAATAGGCCAGGTTATTAAGTGTTTTGGTTTTTTTATGTGCCAAGCACTGATTTAAGGCAACTACATACACTAATCAATTTTCTTCTAGGCCATCCATAGTCTTTTTTTTTTTTTAATATTCTTTTGATATTGATTTCAGAGAGAGGAAAGGAGAGGGAGAGAGAGAGAAACATCAATGATGAGAGTCATTGATCGGCTGCCTCCTGCACGCCCCCGACTGGGGATCGAGCCCGCAACCCGGGCATGTGCCCCGACCAGGAATCGAACCGCGATCTCCTGGCTCATGGGTTGATGCTCAGCCACTGAGCCACACTGGCCGGCGTAACCCGTATTCTTACCCCAATTTTGCAGATGACAGAGGCACAGAGAGGCCAAGGTCTTACCCGCGGCCACCCGCCTGGGACATGAATGAGCCAGAATTCGAGCACCGGGAGGGTGGCAGTCATTGTCCCACACCTGCAGCGTCTGGCACCCCCGACCCGGCCGTCAGTCTGTGACACTGAGAGACATTCTATAAAGTTGGGACTCAGGAAAGTGTTAAAAAATATGGCTCCTTGGCTGGACCAGGCGGTGAGGAAGCACTGGAAACACACCAGGCCCTTTCCTAAGGGCTTCGGACGCGCTCACCTAACCCCGTGAGGAGCATCGATACTGTTGTGCCCCCCCTTTGCCCCCCTTTGCCCCGAGGCAGCTGAGGAAGCCCGAGGTCTCACAGCCAGTTAGCGTGGAGCTGGGTGGAGCCCGAGGGACGCCCTATTTTATTACGTGCATGTAGTTTAAAGATATAAACAATACACGTGTTAATTTCACATACAATTTCACGTGAAAGTTTATGTAGAATTTTATCCACATACCATCAGAGTCTCCCCCACTGCACGGGTCTGTCTCAGTAGATTCTTACTAGTAAATGTTTGTTGCATAAACCAATAAAGGGCAAAAGGGAAGCACTGGGAGAGTCGAATATTTACCATAAATTTGAGGACCAAATATTTTTGCAGTTTTAATATTTTTTTAGAACAATGATTTGATAAGTTTTGCTACCCGGGGTTGGGCAGTTATGTTAACTTCCGCCGAAGTCTAATCAGGTATTTGGAAGGAAATTCATATTTTTGGAAACTATTTAACAGAAGTGACAATATTGTGGGGAAAAAAATGACGACGGTCACTGGGATTCACACGTACGCGGCACAGTGTGCTACTGCTGACGACCGATGAAGCGACTGGAGGGATCGTGGCGAGCCCGCCTTTCCACCCCGCCCCTCGGTCTGTTCTTCACGCCTGTTAACTCCTGTCTCCCGGGCCCTTCGCTTCCACGGGACCTGGTGAGAGTGGTCAAGAGCGTGGGCCCGGGGCTGAGACAGACCCGCCCGGGGCTGAACGCCGGCTCTCCCCGAGCCCTCGGCCCCGTGAGTTCTCTACTCCCGGCTTCCTAATACGTAAAATAGGATTAGAATTCTGCCCCCTGGTTCCCGTGAATGTTTAATGAGGTGACGGATGTGAACTGCTTAGAGCAGCTCTGGTTTGAATTCAATAAACAGTACCGAGGGCCTTTTTTGGAATTATTCATACACCTGTCTTTGTTCCTGCCCCTCCGGTCTGATTCCAGGTTTGGGTTTTCTGATTCGCCCTCAGTCCTGCGGGCGCCGTTTCTATGCTCTTCCTGATCACGGCCGCCCGGGGACAGGCCGTGCGCCCGGCCCTGCCCTGCCCAGTCCCCTCTGGCCTCTGTAACTTCCCTCTGCCCCTTCCCCTCACTTCTAGGCCACCCTGCTGCTGCTGCTGCTGCTGCATTTTGTGTCTTTGTCAGCTGCCCACAGACCTTTCTGGGTGTCCTAACACATGTGCACGCAATGTAACAGCTGCTAACTCACTTAATTTTCACCCCTGTTCAGGTTTGCCTGATGTGAAATAATGGGTGAAGCCAGACTAAGCTTTGAACAAAGAACATTTGTCCTAAAGGGCCTCTAGACTTTTTTACGGGGACACATAAAAGATAAAGTTTAAGGTACAAAACCAGCAACAGTCATCAGGTTGAGGGTCCACAGACACTGGAAAAATGGTCCTTGACGTTGGCGATTCCATTGCTTCGCGTTATCAGCAGGGCCTGGAGCAGAAGGGTCATCAGCTTGAAAACAGGCATTGACCAAAAAATAATTATTCATTTCTGCAGATGCTTTTACATTTTGAAAGTGAAATGTTAGTAAGCACTGACTTTATAATCACTCAAAGCGTGTCTACGGTTCCTGGGGACACCCTGTGGAGCGGGTACTTATCCAACTGCTGGGTCAGGGCACCCAGTAGCCTCCGCCTGTTCATCCGCTCGCTCGGGCGCTTCCAGCCTGTGGTCGCCCAGCCGGGACTAGTGATGGTTGTTTCTGTTTCTGTTTTCAGAGGAGTGGCCCCGGGAGGCTGGCTCTGGGGCAAAACCCTGAGAGTCCGGGTCTGTTTCTTTCTGTTTTCCGGAGCTTTCACGCTGCTCTGAGGCTGTCAGATCCACGCATCTAATTCATCAAAACCTCCTGGAGAACACGGTTATGTTTCGAGAGCTCTCTGGAGCCTCTGGGTCCCATCGTCCGACACCCGGGTGAGGGCGACGCCCGTTTCCAAAGAGCTGGTTGTTGGACGAACACATTTCCGGGTGGAAAAACCAGCCAGTGCCCAGAGGAGCGCATTTAGGAGGCAGTGGGGGGGGAACGATCAGCTTTTCCTTCTCACTTCTTAACGTGTTTTGTCACCATTTGAAAAAGCTCCATCCAGGGCCGGCAGTTACCTGGGGGCAGGGTGCCCTTCGGTTGCATAACTGCCTGGGTCACTGCTCCGCGGCGGCGGGCGTGGGGTGCAGGGGACTGCGGGCGCCCGTCCTGCGGAGGCAGCCGCCGGGCCCTCGCCGCCTGGCAGCCGCCCAGCTTCCCGCCCTCCTCAGTCAGGCAGCCGCTTGCCGCCCTCGGGAGAGCAGGGAGCATAATTTCCCAGAAGTAAAAGCGGGAGGCAGAAATCAACCAGCGGGAAACTGAACCGAGGCACTGAAAGATTTAAGAGAAAATTGTATGATTTCTCGGTTTTTAGCACAATGACAAAAACACGATGATGGGCAGCGGCATTCTTCTGGGGCGCAGGAGCCCGAGGCCCCCGAGTGGAAGGGCTCGGTCAGAGCATCGCCCTCTCGGGACGACGATGCGTGGGGACCGACATGTGTCCCTGCTGCATCGCAGGTGTTAATTTTAGGTCACGTCTGTGCCATGCAGCTTTATTTTTTCTTTGATCCAACTGAATTGGCTTCATGGGAAGCCCTGTGCACAGTGGAGGAACGACTGTGATAGTTAGAGAGACGCGCGGGGACGGATGCATGTTTGCCACGATCGCACGCGGATCGTAAAGTTTATAAACACGAAAAATGGACAAGACCCCGTCACGCGGACCCCGTCACACGGACCCCGTCACACGGACCCCGTCACGCGGACCCCCTCACGCCGACCCCGTCACACGGACCCCGTCACGCGGACCCCCTCATGCGGACCCCGTCACACAGACCCCGTCACACGGACCCCCTCACGCCGACCCCGTCACACGGACCCCGTCACGCGGACCCCCTCATGCCGACCCCGTCACACGGACCCCGTCACGCGGACCCCCTCATGCCGACCCCGTCACACGGACCCCGTCCCGCGTCCGCGCCTTCTCCTGAGCTGAAAGCCATTGCGTTGGTCGCGCAGAAGACGTGAGGCTGAACTGTCTTCCTCTGAAACTCACCCGCTGCAGGGAGGTCGCCGGGAGGGGGGCCCGTGGGGGACAGAGGGGAGGTGACCGTCATCCAGTCCCGGTCTCGGAGCCCGGAGACTCTCGCTCTCAAAACTGGCCACAGTTTAAGTGGCAGAGTCCAAGCTCTCGGCGCAGACGTGAGTTTCGTCCTGGCCCGGCACCCGGTCCTGTGCTCTCTGCCACGTTGCCTGCTCAGCCCGCATCCGAACACGGCGACGCCCGTGGGCCCTGCATTTCAAGGAGTTAAATTTGTCGGAAAGGCCACGGGCCGGAGCCCAGCACCGCACCTTACGAGGAGCGGTGGTGAACCGGTGATATTCGGAACGGAGGAAACCAGGCCCTCGGGTGACAGGGCAGCGGGGCCCGGTCTCCTCTAGGTGACGGGTTTCCACGTGGAACAGGAGTCAGATTACCCCGCGGAGCCCAGGGGCTCAAACTAAGACAGCTCGGGGTGTGTCCTCTTTGGGGAAGTCTCTCTTCCGGGCCTTTGCCCATTTTAAAAATTGGACTGTTTGTCTTCTGGGTGTTGAGTTGCATGAGTTCTTTATATATTTTGGAAACTAACCCCCTATCAGATGCATCTGTGGGAAAATGGGCCCATCTTTAATAGTGTAAACAGTTAAAAAAAAAAGACAAATTGGTGGAGACTTAAAACTTAAAACTGGACGACTCTGACATCGAGAAGCTCTGAAGGAAACCACGGCGCCCAGCTCACGTCCGGGAGGACGGAGGCGCAGGCTGTTTCAGGGCTGCCAGCAGCGCGTCTTTGGCGTGAGACCTTTTCACGTTAATGGCCTTTGGGGATCTTTGGATGAGGGGAGGGTGCGGTTCCACCACGGCCACGTACGCAGCCGGCATCCCGGCCGCGGATTTCAGGGATCACAGCCGGGCCTTCAGAAACTGTCCCTTCAAACAGGCCCTCGGGGACGCGTCGGGTCTTACAAGGGGGTTCGAGCGATGGGACGACAGCTTCATGCGAAATAAATTCCGTGATTGTTCGGGCTCAAAATATTTGCTTTACGCTGTTTTGCTGAGCCCTCAGCGGTGTTTCCTAGTGTTCTCCTGCTGAGACGTCAGGACTCTCCATGTAGAACAAAACCGCTTGAGGCAAAATCCAAAAGTAACGTACGATAGAGAACAGCTCCCAAGCACAGCCGCCCCAGAGCCACAGTTTTATAAAACACACGCTCGGCTGGAAGAACATCGGCAGGAGATCTGACCTGACAGGTAAACGGAGAGGGGATGTGGCTCGGCGGGGCGGCTGGACCGTTGGCGGAAGGTGACTTCACTGCTGGGTGACGGGGCATCGGCCCGCTGCCGGGCGACGCTCAGAGTTCCTCATTCTTTCTGCTGGCGCCGGCCAGCAAAGCCCCTCCGCCGCCCGCCGTGGCCTCGGGCTCCTCGGGGGCGATCCGGCCGACGGCAGTCACTGGTCTCAGCAAATAAGGAAGTTACAGCAACGGCATTTTAATTTTTGCGCCATCGTGTAACATGCCGAGTGCCACCAACTGGACGGTGAGCGATATTTAACCCGATGGCGGCAACGCTCATCTCCCGCTGTCCACTGAAAATCAACGTGTCCTTACTGAATTCTGCAAAAACCAACCGCAGGAACCGATGGAACGTCTCCCGTTTCGTAAATTGTGCATCAAACCTGCACGAGCATGTCCACCGCCTCTTGCATTTGTGACAAACCCCGAAAGTGTAGATTCCACGGCGTCAGAGGTTTCTAACGCGTCACAATTACTTTAACTTCCTCTGGAGGGGGGCCTGCTGCTCCTGGCTGGAGACGGCATTGCTGAGGCCTCCTGGGCCGCGGCGGAGTCGCTCCTCCAGGGGGAACGACGGCCGCCAGCTGCCGTTCGCTCTTTGGCCAAAGGGCCCCTTCATCTCCTTTGAGACAGGTCAGGGGTCCCATCTGCGGCCTACACCGAGCGAACAGGCCCACACGGGGACACGATCATTCACATGTTAAGTGAAAGGACCCTCTCACCCGACGGGCCTGGCGCCGTCTGCTCTAGGATCGCGCCATCGTTACTGTAAAACGTCGGACGAGACGTGCACCGACTTCTACTTACAGTCTCAACAAACGTCCTGTTTCTAAAACAGCTGCTTAATTTAAGGCCCTTTTCTGGTGGAAGCCTTGCCCCCCACCGCCCACCTTTACTCCGGCCACACGGTGAGCGGCGGTCGACTGTAAATTCACTGGGCTGAGTCTCGGCTCCGCTCTTCCTGCGGACGGTTGACTCTCTCGTCTGACGAAATTCTCATTATTTCCGGGCGAATTATTACAGGACGCGCTCAACCTCTGGCCAGGCCTTTCTTTCCCACGGGCTCTGCCTCAGCAGAGAGAAGAGGGACCTCCCCCAACAGGCAGGGCGATACGAAGCCAAGCAGAGAATCCAGGTACGTGGCCACCCAGCCGCTTCCCTCCGTCGTGGGTATTCGAGGGATGATACACCTCCCGGCTTCCTCGACGGTCCAGCAAGGACACAGCCAGAAATGTGATACCGTTTGCCTCCCTCTTTCTGTTTATTTTCATGGTGAGTTGAACGTGCACAGAGAGTAAAAAATAAAGTATTGGTTGCAAAGGATACTCGTGTTCTCCCTCTTGGGAACGTGGAGTGAGGTCAGAAATGGGGAACAAAGCAAAGGGGGGCCTCCTTACTGGATTCGGGTCCGCGAACCTCAAATTCTGGGAGCTTACTGGACATTTTCAAAGGTTTTGTGCACGTTAAGGGGGGAGGTGAATTCAAGGCTGTTAACTTCAAAAAGATCTCGTATTCCACACGTAGGGTTTTTTGCCCCGGCCGGTGCGGCCCGTGGTTGAGGGTCACCCCCTGCACTGAGAGGTCACCCGTTCGAGTCCCGGGTCAGGGCGCATGCCGGGGGCATGGACTCGATCCCCAGCAGGGGGTGTGCAGCCGATGGACGCTTCTCTCTCAGGGACATTTCTCCCTCCCCCTCTCTGTTCCTCTCTCTGGAATCAATAAAAACATAAATAAGATTAATTCGTAAGTTAATTAATTAAAGGAAAAGTATTTTTGACCACGAGAGGAGAGTCCGTCCCCGTGGTGGGAGTTCATCACCTCCCTCGTTACAACCAGGGCTGGTCGGGCTGGTCTGTGAGGGGCACTGATGCCCCCTGGGAGTCCTGGGCACAGGGGGGCACCCCCAGAACTGAGCCAGGACCCCTGGGCCCACTCGGTGCTGCTCACACTCGATCTGGGCAGGACTTGGTTGTTCTTTTGTGTTATTTTTGTTTTTAATTTTACGTTTTCAAAAAGTTAGATCTAGTATCATATCGATAGTGAAGACTGAACGAGTGTTTTGAAAAATATGAAATATCATGCGGGTGTGGTGCTCATGCCTGATGCTTGCTAACTCTGTGCCAATATTTGGAAACTTGCTGAAAGTAAGATTTTTTTACATAAAAAGCGTTAGATATTTCCTTGCGTGTAAGAGACAAGGACCTGTCGGTGCAAAGGGTTTCTCATCTTATTATTCTGGTTCCTGCTGAAAGATTTTGAATTCAGTTGGGAGAGAGAACTTCCGTTTCTATAAGAGAAAATCCCAAGAAAAGACAGGTGGATGCTAACTTAGCGGGTGGGACCCGCAGGTTAATCCACCTGCCGAGGCCGGGAAGGGCTCCTGCTGAGGGAGGTAACGTGGAGGCAGCTCCGTCCCCCTCGGGGTCGGGGTCGGGATCGGGGTCGGGATCAGGGTCAGGGTCTGGGGTCGGGGTCAGGGTCTGGGGTCGGGGTCGAGATCGGGGTTGGGGATCAGGGTCGGGGTCGAGGTCCGGGGCAGGGCTCTGCTGTACTGATGAGATTCCTGCGCTGGATCCTTCTGAGCTCTGGCTCTTCCTTGGACAGTCGGATCCCCACAGACCCCGGCTGGAGGCAGGGAGCTGGCCCCCTCGTCCAGGCTGCCCTGGGACAGTCCCCGCTCCGGGGCAGAGCTGACGCAGCAGCCGTCCCTGCTGTCAGGGGGGGACGGGAGCTGTGCCCAAGCCCTCGCCCGCCACCGAGGCAGGACGTCCCAGCAGCAGGCGCGGGCTCATCGAGCATAATTTGATGTTTGCTCTGAGCCTATCTGTCAAATATTTCAGTTTTGCTTTGGCTTAATTTTACTTTATTTCCTATAAATATGTATTTTTCTAAAAAAAACCGCAAAGAATCTAGACTCCTGAGAGCTTTACCTTGGAAAGTAACACATTCTTGCAGCCCTCAGCCTAGTCCCTCAACGGGACCAGCGCCTGACATCATCTGATCCCCGGGAGCCGTCAAGCCCGAAGGTCAAAGTTCAGCCACCGCCCTTGAGAGCGCCGCTCGACCGTGAGGGTCCCGACCACACACAGCTGTCGCCCGTCTCCCAGCTCGTGGGGCTGCTTTTGCCCAAAGTCCCGCTTCCCGTTCCCGCGCTCGGCAAAGTCTCACCACCTTCCTCAAAGGGACCTTTACGAAGCGCT
Organism: Miniopterus natalensis; assembly: GCF_054644295.1. NCBI lineage: Eukaryota > Metazoa > Chordata > Mammalia > Chiroptera > Miniopteridae > Miniopterus > Miniopterus natalensis. The sequence continues at coordinate 91,379,858 of NC_142086.1, read as the reverse complement.
GCTCCCCGGCCCGAGGGGCTCTCTCCATCGGCCCTGTTGGCACCTGCCAGGCCCCCATGGCTGGTCCTCCAGCCGGCAGCCCCTCTGGGTCCCTTCCCGAGGCTGAGCTCCCTGCTCCCGGGGCCCCTGCATCAGCCGCGCCCCCGACCACGAGGCCCCGCCCGTCCTTGGGCTCTGCTGCTCCTTCTCAAAAGGTCCTCCTATTTCCACCTATTTTATATGGACTTTGAAAATTTCCTCCATGACAAACGATTATTATTTTTATTTTTTTTATTGATCTCAGAGAGAGGAAGGGAGGGAAAGAGAAACATCAATGATGAGAGTCACTGACCGGCTGCCTCCTGCCCGCCTCCTGCTGGGGGTCGAGCCCACAACCCAGGCAGGTGCCCCGACCCCAAATCGGGCTGTGCCCTCCTGGTTCATAGGCCGATGCTCAACCGCTGAGCCACGCCGGCCGGGCGACAAAGGACCCTTTATCCTGGCCGGCTGTACCCTTTCCCCGGTCGACTGACAGTGACTGTGAAGGCAGAACCCAAATCCGCCTCATTGACAAATGCCACAGGGCACACGCCAGAGTTCCTGGCACGGAGCAGGTGGCCCGTCACTTACTGAGCGTGAGCGACCGAGTGAGCGCTTCACCCGCAGGTTCTGCTCCGTGGTGCACTTTCCAACATGCTTGTCTTACCGTCTGTATAAGGTTTAAGTCCTTTCACGTTAAAAAAAAAAAGGGCATTATTTATGTGGTATCCCCAGCACCGCGCCTGCCACCAGCCCTCCTGAGATGAATGAGTGTTTGCAGAATTAAACTGATCTGAATTACGTTTTCAGAACAATATTAAGTCCTTGCCAGGACATCACAGATGGTAAATGGCAGCTTCTGCTAATCGCTTCCAAGGTTCATGATGAGATAAAATCAGTCAAGTGCCCGTCAACGTGGGAGACGCTCCTGAAGGCGAGATCCTGTTTTAGAGTCATAAGGTCGTCTCGTCGGTCATAGCGAAGCTCTGCGTTCGTGTCCCCGCCGTCCTCGGAGCATCGAGCCTGGTGTCACCGCGGAGACGATGGGTGTGGGGTGATCGCGGGAAGGAGAAAAGCCCATCGAAAAGTAGGCCGTTCGTTTTTGCCAATGTCCTTCGTGACTCAGGACACTGTCCTGGGCTCTTCCTCCCTTCTCCTCGCTGGCCTCCCGACCGCAGCTTCCCAGCCCACCCCTGAGCGCGCTCAGTTCGAGGTGAGGCCGAACAGCCTTCCCAACAGCGCCTGCGTTTCCAGTGCAGGGTGCGAAAGCCGCCCCGGGGCTGTGCGGGTGCGACCACGGTGGGCGCTCTCAAGGCTGTGGGCTCAGCGCCCCTCGGGCCCCCTCGGGCCCCCTCGGGCCTGTGGGGGGAGCTGCTGGGCCCAAGCAGGGAGCCCGACTGCTCCCCCTGCACACCTGGGGCAGCAAGAGGACAGCTGGCCCCGGAGGAAATCACAGGGTCTAGGACGTAGGAACCTGCGCAAAGCCCATGAAATTTACGCACAGTCTGACCTTTCCCTTTTTTGTGTTTTTTTTTTGTATTTTTTGTTTTAAATTCTCACCTGAGGGTATGTTTTTATGGGGGTCAATAAAAGATAAAGTTATGGTACAAAACCGGCATCGTCGACGCATCCAGGGCACTCGAATACGGAAGGAGAGGGTCTTTGATGTTCGCGATTCCACTGTTTCCCGTTGTCAGCAGGGCCTGGGCCAGAATGGTCATCAGCTTGAAAACAGGCGTTGACAAAAAAACTATTTGTTCTGTAGATTCTTTTAAATTTTGAAAATGAACGGTGTGTTAAAAAAACACCGACGTTAAGATCATTCAAAGTGTGTACATATTTTGGGGCCCCTTGCTTTTCTCCGGGGCCGTGGCAAGCGCCCAGCACGTGGTGGACGCTGAATGAACGTCCCCTCGGTTTTTAGAGAGAGGAAGGGAGAGAGAGAGAACCACGGGGGATCGAACCCACAACCCAGGTATGTGCCTCGACCGGGAATCAACCGGCCACCGTTGGGTGGACAGGAGACGCTCCAGCCGACTAAGCTGCCTGGCCAGGGCCTGACCTTTTTCTGTCACTGACCTTCAGAAGCATCACCACGTGTTCCTCGCTTCATTAACTTTTGCCCGTAGAAAACGCTCAGAAACTATCTCAGATGTTTAAATAATCTCTTTCATCACCAAAATAGCTGTCATAACGCTGGGTATTCATGCGGATCTCCAGTGAGGTCCCCTAATTCCTACCGACATCCACGGAATTCAACAGATGGGAGCTTGTTCGTTAGGGATGCAAATTAAGCAGCTTCTGGGTTTTCGAATCTCCCCTCTCACCCGACTGCAGGTACTGGGAGCTCAGCTCGTGTCTCCCTCGGAGCAGGCGCCCAGGAGGCCCGGCTGAGCCTGGTCCAGACGCCGCCGATGGAGAAGCAGCCACGTCGACACGCGAGCCCTTTAGGAGACGTCGCCTGCGTCAGTCAGTGTTTCTCAGCTGCTGTTTGCTACAAAGCGGAGTTTAGGCCTCTCATTGTGACAAACGGGACCATCTCCTTGTGTCGGCTTCCGAACCAGCTTTTAAATCTTAGCACTTACGTCAAATTACTGTATTTCAGCTGTAGATTTGAGATTGCAGTAAAAGTATATTTCTATTTTAGTGCTTCTTAATTTATAAAGCTTTTCTGATAAATAAACCATTCATACCGATAAACTACATACAGTGTCTGGATAAAAACCTCTTGGTAACATAATTCATGCTGATTATATATCTTAAACCCTCAGGATTTGCATAAAATCACCATACATTCTCCCTCCTAATGTGCTATGATGTGCCGTTCCAAGGGGAGTAAAAATACATAATTTTAATATAAAAGGAATTCTAGCCTCGTTGAACAGTTTAAATAATCCACTTTCCCCATCCCTCCACCGGCAAAATATTTTACATTATCTTTAAAAACTGGCGCCACTCAGAGGAAAGGGCCGTGGAACTGGCCGCGTAATGGACCCTCCTTCCGAGTGGATCTCGGCTCCAGAGAGGAGGCTACACGGAGGCAGGAGCTCAGGCCCTCATCCGGCGGCGTGGAGTTTGCTCTGGGTAATGATCTGTTGCGGGGTGTCCTGGGCATCGTGGGGTGTCTGGCAGCACACAGGCCTCGGCCCATCAGATACCCCGACTGTGACACCCCAAAGCGTCCCTAATCATCATGAGATACCCCTCGGGGAGCGTCTACCATGTGCTGGGCATCGGGCAAGGCCCTGGAGAAACAGATGTAATAAAACGAGACGAAAAGTTTCTGAAACTTACATTCTAATGGAAGGAGCAAGACAGTAAACAAATGACAAATACAGCTCGTCAGGTGGAGGAAACGTTACGGAAAAACTCGAGGCAGCCACAGAAGGACCTGGGGGCAGAGCCGTGGGCACCGGGGTCGGGTGGATTATAATGCTTTTTAAAAGATGTTTTTATTGATTTTTAGAGACAGAGGAAGGGAGAGGGACAGAGAGAGAGAAACATCAACGAGAGAGAAATGTCATCGATCGGCTGCCTCCTGCAGCCCCCTCCTGGGGATGGAGCCGGGAACCTGGGCCTGGGCCCTGACCGGGAATCGAACCTACGACCTCCTGGTTCAGGCGAAGACGCTCAGTCACTGAGCCGCACAGCCTGGGGGTGGGTTATAAACTGGGTGGTCAGGGTCGGCCTCCGGCTGTCTGGGCCCAAGGCCACCCCAAAATATCCCAGTGTCCGCTGATTACTTCAAATTCAAGTTCCGGGATAAGCAGCCCGAGCCGGAGGACCCCCAACCCTCCCGCGGGCCCTGAGCGCAGGGGGTAAGTCTCCCGGCGACAGGCATGCTCCTCGTGCCCGGAAGGCGCCCCCACGCTCGTTACCTCGCGGTGGGAAAGTCTGAGCAGATGCCCCTCGTTGTCGCTGTTCCAATTCATTGCTTTGCTTAAATTCCACCCTAACAAGCACCCGGAGCCGGCGCGGGTCCCTTTCCAACGAGCAATCGCTTTTCTTGTCCCGTCAGCTTCTCACAAATGTACAGTTTCACTGTCCACAAAGCGTAAAAAGTCGCCTGGTTCCATCATTTCCTTGAGCCCCGTTTTACGATCTGAGCGTCACGTGGCCTCCCCCGTACTGGTGTTAAATTGGCTTTTCTCCTGTTCATCTAGTCTTTTGTCAGTTTTATTATCCTATTACTAGTCCAGGACTAAACTAAAGAGGGGTGAAGGTGGGGGCTGCTTCCGTCCCCGACACTGGGAAGGTGACACCTGGCGGAGGTGAGAGAGGGAGCCGGGCGCTTGGCACAACGGCTTTCCTGGGAGAGGGACCCGGTGCAGAGGCCATGAGGCAGCAGCCAGGGACTGGGAGGGAGGGAGGGAGGGAGGGAGACGCTGGCCTAGGACTGAGGGAGGGAGAGGGAGGCGGGAATGACTCGTGGAAGCAGAGGCGCAGATCGAGGCCACATGAGACCCTGCAGGTCACTGTCAAGGGCAAAGGAACGATCGTCAGGGGAGGTCATGGATAAAACAGTGACAATTTTTTCTTTCATTTCTCTTAAATTGCACTGAGAATCCTGTTCAGGACAGTTCAGGGACCCCAGGGGTGGTGTCACCGTCGTCGGCTCCCCCAGCGATGCCCACACTCCTGGGGTCCCTTCCCTCTTCTTTGATGAAAATTCTCAGTCTAGGGGATCTGTCCTCTAAGATCCGCTAAGACAAGACTCACTGAACTAATGCAGAAATGCCTGTGAGGGTGCTAATGGGGGGACTTGCATCTTACAGGAAGGCTTCCTGGAGATTGGACTTTTTAAATTGGTCTTTGAGTCAAAAAGTGAATCATTAGCTTGAGAAGGGAAGTCACTGTAACCGGCCAGGACAGGGGCTATTTAGGGCATAGCAGGCCTTTCAACACCTGAAGTTCCATTCTGGGCTTAATGTCACAGTCATATTGTGTCACCAATTAAACTAATATGGGCTGGAATCTTCTCCATGTGTCTCCCCTTGTTTTCAGGGATGGGGAGCAGGGTAGGAAAGAGATTCCAGCTCTCACCAAGCTAACTTCTTACAGCATGAAAGAGACTCAAAGGCAGGCAGTGAAGCAAGAACCATATCATTGGTTACTGACACACACTGTCGAGAAGCCACAAGACAGTCCCAGACAAGCAGCTCCAGGTGGGGAGCCGAGAAATAAATGACATTTAAGCTGCAGTTTGAATAACGAGGAGCTGGAGAGCTTCGCAGCCCAAGAAATTACCTGATCAAAGGCGGCAATAAGCTCGACAGGGGAAAGAGCCCAGGGACTCGGGCCGCGTGGGCTATGGGATCAGTAGAGAGACGCAGGGGCCCTCGCAGTCTATCTGGGTGGGTCTGTTTTGTTTTACTCTGAAATGGGTGTCCACAGGAAGGTTTTAAGAAGGGAAATGAGATGCTCCTAATTTGTGTTTTTAGAAGATTGGGGATAGGGGTTGAGTATCAATGGCCAGGGGAACAGGCACAGGTAAGAGATAAGGGTGGTTGTCTGGAAAGGTTTAGATTGGGGATGATTTTTGAATTCTGATGGATCAGATAAAGATGACTGGAGAACCCGGAGCAGCTCTGAGAGTTTTGTCCTGAGCACCTGGGGGGTTGGGACACATTCGGCGACGTGTGGAAGGGGGCGGAGACACACATTTGGGGAGAATACAGAGTTCCGTTTTGGAAATGTTGAGTTTTCTGAGATGAGTTCAGCGTTGGGGATGATTTATACTTGGACAAGTCTGGGGTTCTCGGGAGAGGTCATGTCTGAGATGTGGATTGAAAGCCAACCATGGTGACTGGTCTTAACATCATGGGACTGGGAGGGTCACCCAGAGAGACTGGGCCTCTGGAGAGGGGAAGAGTCCTGACGCCGTGAGGTGGGATGCTACTGCCCCGGTCCAGGCTGGAAACGGCGACTGAAACGCGCGGAGCGGCGAACTGCAGAGCTGGGGCTCCCACAGGCGCTGACTTCAGACGTGTGTTCCTTTCCATCATTTCCCGCCGCCTTCTCGGCCCAGCGATCCATCACAATTTGGCAGCGATTCAGGAGTCTTCTGTCGATGCTGGCCCAGCCACCAGGAAATTTCTCTTACAACGATACATAACTGTGACAGGCTTGGCATTCGTATGGGGAGTTTACATCAGATCTCTCTGGAAATAGCAACGGAACAGGGAGTTAAAACACAAATAGGAACACCTGGAAGGCGCAGGTCGGCGTTCACGAGGCCTGTTGTTAGATGCTGGCAGTTTCCAGAAGACGTCTGTCACAGCAGTAGTTTTGTGTTGAGGTTATGAAGAGGGTACATTTTGCATTCAAAACTTAAGGAACGAATGTTCATAGTAAAATGATAATAAATGGCTATTTGAATTATAAATTGACAAATAAATAATAATTGGACAATAGTATCTTGTAACATAGCTGTCTTTGAATCTAACTGGCCCCTTGAGGGTCTAAGATTTCAGTTAGTGTCAAAACTAACCCCGGCCCAAACTTGCTCAATGTCCATCAGCCCCCAGTGCCCTGTGAAGTCAGTTTTAATCTCCAGGAAGATAAAGGCCTCTCTGTCCCACAAAGAGGCGGCCAGTGGAAACGAGGCCTCCACCAGAAACGGCAACAGATCCCTTCCTCTCCCTCCCTAATACTAATTAGAGTAATTTCTTCCATTCTAATTGTCTTTGTCAAATTGTTTTATCTACACCAAGGTCTGGTCCTCCCCAGATAAATTTTAAAATAAACTTGTCTACATATAAAAATAAAACCTAGCTGAGATTTTTAATAGTCATTGCATTGAACCTATAGATCAGTTTAGGAAGAACGGACATGTAGGGCTGGTCCCGTCTCCCCAAAGTCATCGTCATGGAGTGTGGGTGGCCTGGTTCACCCTCTACAACCTTCCCCTTCACCACGACATCACCAGACATCAAAACACCTTTGCACAGGTGCTTTTTTTCTTGAGAAACAAAGAACTGACAGCTGGAAAGGAGGCAATAAGCCAACATTCAGGGAAAGAAGTCTGTAGTTTTAACAAACCCTGTTTGTAAAGGTCCCTGAGGCAGATATGTGTGTTTATGATACGCAGAGTCTTGGATTGAAGGTTAATGTACTAGACTGAGCTCAGAGTAATCAAAGTATTCAGCAGGCAAACGTTTATGATGACACAGACCTTAACATCTGGTCTATTGTCATTATTCCAGTGATGACGGCAACTATGTAAAGACACAAAGAAATACATTCCGGTGATGATGGCAACTATGTAACGACATAAAGAAATACATTCCGGTGATGACGGCAACTATGTAACAACATAAAGAAATACATTCCGGTGATGATGGCAACTATGTAAAGATGTAAAGAAATACATTCCAGTGATGATGGCAACTATGTAACGACATAAAGAAATACATTCCGGTGATGACAGACAATCTGTCAGAATTTAGGAGCTGTGAGGACCACATGCGTGGGTCTGAGGCCAGCTGCCCCAGTGAGAATAAAAGACCCTCAGGAATAAAAGCTATGAAGATGTTTCTCAGAATGAAAGAAAAAGTGGCAATGCACTAAAGACGAAGTAAAACAAAAACGAAGCTTAAGAAAACAGGGCAAAGGGAGGGAAAATAAAGCAGACGGGAGGCGAGACGGGCGGACGGGAGGCGGGGGTCCTGGAGAAGCGGCAGCAACGGGAACCACTGCCCTGTCACCAGGTGTCCTCGGGACGCCGCGGGAAGCAGAAGCGTAGCCGGTGCAGGGAGGTGAGGGAGGCTGGAGGGCGGCAGGTGGGGGAAGGCGGCCTGAGACCCTCCGCCCCACCTGCTGTCCGAGCTCTGCTCAGAATCAGCCTGGAAAGACAGTGGTTTGTCTGTTTGCTGTCTTTGTGTGTGTAACACGTACTTCGATGGCAAGTGCATAAGAAAATGGAAAATAGCAGCTCCATTTTTAATCTTCTGAGGCACCTCCACGCTGTTTCCCACCATGGCTCCCCATCCGCATTCCCGCCAGCCGTGCGCAGGGCCCCTTCCCTGCACCCTCCCCAGCACGTGTCATTTGTTGATCTGTGGACAGTGGACATTCTGACGGGTGAGGTGACACCTCACTGTGGTTTTTATTTGCATCTCCGATGATTAGCGACGTTGAGCATTTTTTCATATGTCTCTTGGCATCTGAGTATCTTCTTTGAAGAAGTGTCTACTCAGGTTCTCTCCCCATTTTTTAATTTTGTGTGTCTTCTTGGTGCTGACTTGTTTGAGTTCCTCATATATTTTGGATATTAACCCTTTATCAGATGTTTCGTTGACAAATATGTTCTCCGACACAGTGGGCTCCCTTTTTGGTTTGTTGATTTCTTTCAGTTTGATGCCGTCCCATTTGTGTATTTTTTCCTTTGTTTCTCTCGCCCAAGGAGATGTATCTGTGAAAATTCTGCTCCGTGAGACGTCTGACATTTTGCTGCCTGTGTTTTCTTCTAGGGCTGTTATGGTTTCACGTCTTACACTTAAGTCTTTTACCCATTTTGAATTTATTGTGTACGGTGAAAGTTGGGGGTCAGAGAAAGACAAGTACCACATGGTCTCACTTGTATGTGAGGCTAATGAACAAAATAAACTGATGAACAAAATAGATCCAGCGACACTGAAACATGCAGCAGGCTGATGTGTAGAGAGGGAAGGCGGGGGCGGGAAGAGATTATCCAAAGAGCTTATATGCATGAAGCATGGACACAGACAATAGTGTGGGGAAGGCCTGGGAGGGGTGGGGCGGGGTGGAGGGGGCAGTGGGGGGAACGGGGGACGTCTGTAGCACCTTCCACAGTAAAGACGGTCTGGCCACAGCCATCGTCCTGCGTGGGGGCCGCTGGCACCTTCAGAGGCAAACACTGCAGTCAGTTCACTTGGGAGAGAAATCTGGGAGCTGTGAGATGTCTTGGACTTTTTTCTTCCAGTTTTGTTGTTTTCAGAGATTTTCCAGACTCCTGAGTCCACTAAAGTTTCTCTACAAACACATCTTTTCACTGATATTTATTTTTCTTTATACCCACTTTTGTGGAGTTTATATTGCATATTTCTACCCCAGCATTTGCCAAAGTGACCCTGGGACGCCGGGAAGTTAGGCCGCTGGGACCTGAACACGCACCGGGTCGAGCCCAACGGGAAATGCCCTCTGATATCCGTGGTCTTATTTCCTTTTTATTTGTGTTCTCTATTTTCAACAAATGTACAGGGAAGTCCTGCTAAGTGGTGTGGAGGGAGACAAGCGTCTCGCTCTGGAACAGAGGGAGGGTGTTGTGACTGACGGCGGTGGAGGGGATTCGAGGTGGGTGACAGAGAATCCACCGGCGTGATGACATACAAGCTGAGAAATGAATCATGTCCTGACTTCACTCCACAGGAGCTACGGAGGGAGCTTTGGTCGGACAGTGATTCGGGAATCAGTGGATCTCCTAACCGACCTCACTCACGGGCCACGGCCAGTGTTAAAAGAAGTGGAATTACAGACACACATCCATACGGGGTGGGGGCAAACGTAGGCTCACAGTTGTTTGCATGGGAAATAGTGCAGAAATTAATAATAATACACGAATAAGCTCCATTTGCATACTCACAACTGTAAACCTGCTTTGCCCCCTGGATATACTATGTTTTTTTCTGCTCATATAAATAGCTCATGTTCATTGTAGAAAAGTGTAACGATAAAAACACACTGAAAACAAACCAGAGAAATCTGTGATCAAACCCCACAACTAGTGACCACGGTCTTTCGGTGCATTTCCTTACAGCCTCTCCACGGCACACCTTTCCCCTCCGTACTGAGTACGCTGAATATGTGTGTATATATTTTTATGTTACGTTACTAAATACTATAAACTACACTTTTGTAGGTCCTTTAAGATGGGGGCTGTCACATTTAGCAAATAAAAATATAAAACACCCAGGTCCATTTGCATTTCAAATAAACAACAAATACCTTCATAGTTTAAGTACATCCTATGCAATGCTTGGAGCTTGACTATAATACACAAAAAGTTTTCATTGTTTATCTGAAATTCAAATGCAACCCCAAATCCTGTATTTTATCTGGAAATCCTTTTCAAAACACATTGTGATTGTAACTTTAAGTGTCTCTAAAATATTAGATTACATTGAAATATCATAACTGAGTACTTATCCATTCCCTCTTGGTTGGAAATACGTATTTTCAGTTTTTTATTGATAGGTGTTGCATTGCTTCTCAAAAGAGATGCCTAGAAATAAAATCATTTGGCCCGAGGGCAAGAACAGGCCTTTCAGTCCCTGACAGCAACGGACGAGCTGCATCTGCCTTGCTCTTTCCTGGCCAACACTGTGATTACTCTTTACGGCGCCGGCCGATCTAGAAGGTGTCCAACGAACGGCTCACTTACTTTGCACTGAATAAGATACGCATGATGCAATAGCTTTATGTTACCACACACTGCTTCTTAATTTACACTTTGAGATGATCAGTAAATTCTTCTTAGACGTGAGCGGTGTCTCCACCCTCTGACTGTGTTTAAGAGACTGGGGGCCGCGATCCTGTCACAGTCTCCCCGTGTTCCCCTGGTTTATCCTGCGCCCGTCTCGCCTCCACCGGTCTCTGTAACACACCAGCCTCACATTCATAAGCCAAACCTGATTATATTTCTGCAGCTTTAAATGCTGGGTGACCGGTTCCCTCCCACCCCATTATCAGTGGGATCACGTTTACATGCCTTTGACACATGTATGATTTTCAGTATCTGCGTCTAAATTTCCAGCTCACTTCCCACACGTTACATGCCAGGTCTCAGTCACATGGGCTGAGTTCAGTTCCTCCAGGGCCCCGGGTCACGTGCTATGTCCAGTCCTCTGTGTGCAAGGCCCCCCACCTCCTGTGCTCCCTCAGGGCTGGGCCGACCCCGCGCCTCCCGGGACGGCTCTCAGGTCTCCCTGCAGGGAGCTGACCCCACCTGCCCACCTCGCTCGTGCCCTTCCTCTCACCAGGCACGAGCTTCCTGAGGTCAGGGACTTCACCACAGTCAAGGTCTAATGGGCGAGTAAAATGCCTGGCACGTGGCACGTAACCAATTTACAATAACGGCACCAACAGTAAATCCAGCATCTTAGAGCACCTGAGAGTTCCAGGCACCTGCAAAGCCTCCTTTCTCTTATTAACTTATTTCATTTTAAAAATATGTTTTTATTGATTTTAGAGAGAGAAGAAGGGGAAAGGGAGAGAAACATCAGTGATGAGAGTCATTGATCGGCCGCCTCCTGCAGGCCCCCTGCTGGGGACAGAGCCCCCAACCGGGGCACGTGCCCTGGCCAGGGATCGAACCCCGATCTCTTGGTTCATGGGTTGATGCTCAACCACTGAGCCACACCAGCCGGGCTCATTTCATTTTTACACAAATCCGGTGAATTAGATAATATTATCATCTCCACTCACTTTATAGTGATGAAACTGTGTCCTAGGGAGGCTGAGAAACTGGTTTAAGAATGTGGCCAATTAGTGGAAGAGCTGGAGTCTAACTGAGCGCTGGACTCACGTGTTCACTGTGTCAGTGGATCAGGGCAGGGAAACGTCCGTCTCTGTCGTGGGCACGCTCTTCATACGGAGCAAGAGAGAGCCAGACAGACGGCAGTGTCCCTGGTCGTCCAGGGCAACATAGGTTGTGGGGACCCTGAATTTTGAATTACGGCTCTTGGCGTTTACTCAGGATCTGCCCACGGGAAGAAATCGGGGGCTCTGATGCTGGCAAAAGCCAGTTCCTACATGTCCACTGCACGGCATCCGTTTGTGAGAAAACTCCAGACCCCTCAGCTCAGAGCACTGGGGAGACTAAACCCAGAAAAAGGCTTCAGAGAGGAGACAGGCTTTGGGGGGTGTTGAGGGTGCCACAGACTCAGGGAAGGGAAATGGAGGGCGTTCTAGGGACAAGGAATGAGGTTGGACCTGAAGCATATTTAGGGCCTTGTAACCAAACTGTTTAAATGGCACGAAGTCATTGAGTAGAGAACTGGGAAGCAAGTCCTGCAAAAAGTGTTCGAGTGAGGAAACACATTGGAAATCAGTTCAGCATTTTCTAAAAAGGGACACGGAAAACCTAGTTTTACGGGGCTGTTAAAAGGCATTTCGTGAACTGTATTTTCCGTAGTAAAGAGAGTTTCTCTGGTTTAAACAAACGCAGTAGAGTTTTGCACGTCAGGACGTCTCGGGGGTGTTAAGAGACTGACATCTCCAGAGACCACAGGAAAGGACCCAACGTCCCTATTAAGAGCTCAGAGCCGAGTCTGACCCACCAGGGTTCGAGCCTCTGCTCTGATAGTCACCAGGTATGTAACCTTGGAGATAATCCTCTCCTTCCTGAGCCTTGGCCGGTTTTCCCATCTATTAGGCAACTGTGTAGACTGGTGAAGACTCAAGGATATAAAGCATATAGTGCTCTGCATGTCTGACGCAAAGGAAATCCCCCCAAACGTTAGTATTTCACTGTCATATTCAGCAGCTCTAACTTGGTTGACCAGGAGGCCCTTCTCCTGTGACGCGGCCAGTGGGACAGTCTTAAGAATGTCATCTGGAAGTACAGCTCTGGTTCAGTATCACCCGTGAGAAATCTTGGAACCAATTTTGAAGAGCCTTGAACATCAGGACAAGGAGTTTAGACGTGTCCTATAAAAAGTGAAAAGTTTCCACCCGGCTGGTATGGCTCAGTGGTTGAGCGTTGACCTAGGATCCGGGAGGTCACTGGTTCGATTCCCGGTCAGGGCACATGCCTGGGTTGTGGGCTCCATCCCCAGTGGGGGGCATGCAGGAGGCGGCGGATCAATGATGTTTTTCTCATCAGTATTTCTACCTCTCCCTCTCCTTTCCTCTCTCTCTAAAAAATAAATAAAAACATATTTTTAAATAAATAATTAAATGGAAAGTTCCTAACGGACCAGGGGCAATCATATGTTGAAAACTCCGTTTTGGGAAAGTACACAGCGTGGATGGGGGTGGGGAATGGACCATGAGCAGCCGCCTGAGGGTGGAGACAGTGGGTCTTCACCTGGGGATGGAGCCAGAGCTGGGTGGCAGGCCTGGGTGCGACGCACACCGTGGATGTCTGTCTACGGAGGGAGCGGGCGTGGCCTTTGGTTATCCCTGGGGTGCCTGGCTTCTGTACCTTATCAACCACAGCAAATGGGGGTGATTCAGGTTTACATGGTCAAAGCTATTACTTCAGAGTTTCAAATATGATTTCCAAAACTGCTGCTTATTAAGAACAGGGATGGTATTGATTTTGGTATTTCTCCTATTAGAGTTTATTTATGAGTCCCAGTTTTTAAAAGAAAAGTATGTGTGTTTATTTGGCCAATTTATTTTTTCGTTTCCTTCAAAATAATGAAGCCCGAGAAGGGTGGATTTGTCCCACCCGAGGACCACTCCATCGACACTGCCTCCTAATTACAGCCCGTTTCCCTGGACGTCCAAGGACCAGACCACCGTCTGTGCCTCTGTACTTGGCTCATGGGAACACGTTGAATTTTGGGGCCACCATTTCCACCCGGCTTCCTGGTAGGAATTATTACTCTCTTCCCTCATTCAGCGAGGCCTTGGAGTCGATAATCACTACACACTCCCAGGTGTCAAGAGAAGCTCACCCTCGCACCCTAGGACAGAAGGAGACCTGGATTCGGCTCCAGCGTAGCCTTGGTTCCCATCTCTTCCTGCTGCTCTGAGAGGCACCATGTCTATCAGCTGTCACCCTATGGGTAGGTCCCTAACACCTCTGTCCTTACCTGCAGTGACATCCCCTGTGGGCTACGGTAATCACGAGGATTTCCATCAGGTCTCGCTAGGCGCTGCCACCAGGGAAGCTTCTAGAACAATGACTCCCAGCGTTTCCCCTCCCCCTCCTCTCCCTCACCCCCTGTCCTCCGTGTTCCCCGCCTTCCCTGTTCTTTTTTCTTTCTTGTCTTTAATTTTTAAGCCTCCGTATAGTCAGAGCCCCTTATGAGCCACTTACGTACTGGGCTCTTCATAAATTTATCTTAGTTTAATCCGCTTACAACAGTTGGAGGCAGGAATTACTATGTCCCTTCTGGAGATGAGAGAAAAATCTCAGAGCTCGAGTCTGGCTCCTGAAAACCGCGGGGGCAGCGCCTCCTAGTGGAGGGCCCGTGTCCTGGCTCAGAATGGCCTCCTTGGGAGGTCTTCTGACAGTCCCCGCTGAAAGGGCTGGACCATCCGTCTGCTCTCTCGGTCACTCAGAGCGCGGAGTCCTGGATGGACACTCAGTGCGGGCTCCCAGCTGAGCTGCTGCTGTACCTGAAATGGTGAGAGGCTCCTTCAAGGGCGCCTTTGTCACTGAGGCACAGGGTCACCTTGAGGGGCTTGTTTTGTTTTTTCTACTACACAGTCCCAAAGAAATGGATGCAGACATATATCTCCATGTAGTATTAGGTTCTCCACGGAACCAGAACCAATAGGATGTAAATGGATATAGATATAGATACAGCGGAAGACTTTTTATAAGAATCTGCGCATGTGGTTACAGAGGCCCAGAAGCCCCACAGTCCCCCTTCTCAGAGCTGGGCACCCAGGAGAGCAGTGCTGTAACTCAGTCTGAGCCTAAAAATTGAGAACTGGGAGCTGCTGCTGAAGGTCCTGAGTCCAAACATCCAGGAACCAGAAGTTCCAAAGTCCAAGGACAGGAAAAGGACCTCCCAGCTCCAGAAGAGAGAGAGGATTCCCAATTCCTCCACCGTTTTTTTCTATCCAGGCCCCCAGTGGACTTGCTGCTGCCCCCACAGTGGCGAGGACAAGTCTTTACTCAGTCTACCAAATCCATTATTAATCTCTGCCAAAAACACTTTCATGGGCACACCTGGAACAACGTTTACCAGCTACCTGGGCATCCCTTAGCCCATATACACATAGATAGAATATATGTATATGTGTATTTATATGATTTTATGTTTATGGTATATGTGTGTGTGTGTGTGTGAGAGAGAGACAGACATATCCTGGCAGCTGTTGACTAATAAGTACATGATTGTCTTCTCCAGATATTTGGACTTAATTATTTCATATGTAAAAATATCGTTAATAATACCGACCTCACAGGACTTTTGAGCCATTTTATGAAATAGCTTATTGAAAGGACTTAAGTGTGCTACCTGGCAGCACTGAGTAATCAGCAGCTGGTCACAACCCCTCCTTCTTTTTCCTTTGTCTTTACACCAAATACATTATTTCCCAAAAAGCTGCAGCAATAATTCCGGTCTCATTGTCCCGAGTTCTGAATGTGCTGTGATTATCTTGATTCCACAGAGGCTCTGATGATACAAGAATCTACCCCCAACCAGTGTGCATTTCATTAGTTCATTCTTTCTTTGCAAACTACAGTCAGCACCCACGCTTTCTATGCTGCTTTTTTTGCCCACTTTGCTGGTCCTCACATCTTGTGCTGCTGGTGTTGCCCCGGGAAGGGCTGTCTGTCAGGATTACAGTGTTATCCCACTGCTATTCAATCATACTTGTGCTTATCTGCACTTCGCCTAATATCTCCTTTGGAGTTGGTTTGGAATCAGAGTTAAAAACTCATGTAAGCATGATTTATTTTTTTTAAAGAAATCTATCACATTTTGGAAAATTCTTCACTTTACCGCATCCAAGAACTGAACAGCTAAAGTTTGATCATTCATTTAGCTTCTGGAAAATAATTATGGTTCATCAGCTATGCTTCCTGGAGGAATCATTAAGCCAAGAATATGCTCGACATGATAAATTACGACCTATTTAATAACCTGCATATTAAGAAGAGTTCGCTCCAAGGAATGCAAATAAATAGGCTACAAAGTAAAGCTTAGTTAACACAAAGTAAGGCCTTCTAAAAAGACACATGTGAAAGGTATATTATCAATTATATTCAGAATAAAAGCTTGCTAAAACATTTTGAAAGTGTATCTCTTAGAAATCTATGTGTCCATGCACCATGGCAAAGATCAATATTTATTTATGCATTTTTTTATAACTTTATATTTCATTGAGGCTAGCTGAGGAACAATGCAGACAGGTGGTCTTGGAGAAGGAATTTTAATCCTTAATCATTTCTACAAATCTGTGGAAGAGTCTTTTGAGGATTGAGAAAATATTTCAAAGCATATTCTCATTAATTCTCAAAAGCTTAGATAATAAGCATTAGATAAAATGAGGGGGGTTATGTTACTATTCACAACAGGAAAGCTAGAGTGTCAAGTGATTCCTTAACTAAATTTTATAGGATGAAATCTATATATCACCCTAAGTTGGATTAAGACTAAGTGGCACCCAGTCCAGAAAATATCTCATACTATAACATGGACTGTGAGTTAGGTCTTTCCACAGCTTCACAATCAATCATATTGGCAATACTTGGCAGTAGATACATCTCCTATTATTATTTTATGTGGTCAGTCTTGTTTCGCATGCCAAGATTTTATCCTTAACACGATCACTGGAACAAAATCTTGTTATCTTGTGGTTGTGCCTAAGTTAGATGAGAAATGTTAAATCAAACTTGAGAGTGGTTTAACTGAACACAAAGCACCTGGAACGTAGAAAGTATAGGAGAGACATAGAGATGAGAAAGTCATCTTTTGTACCTTCCACAACCAAGTAAGAAAATCAAGCCTGGCAAAATAGCTTGAACAAAAGAACTGTTAAAGATACAATAAGAAGTAGGAAAACTGCTTTTGAACATGGGTGGGATGTAGTGAGGTTAATTCTGTCTAAGATTGGCCCTGGAAGGCTGTGTGGAGTAAACACAGGAACAAGATTCCTAAGCAGAGAAGGCATTTCCACAAGAAGGTGTGAAACTAAGGATATCTGTCCTTGGAACAGGCAAAAGCAGAAAGGTGGGAAAGGACAACTTGGGAAAAAGAACTGGTACAGAAATGAGAATACATTGGAAGGAATGAACAGCAGATTAGGGGAAGTTGAGGATCAGATCAGCGAATTAGAAGACAGGGTAGAAAAAATCAATCAGAGATCCAAAAAGAAAAAACAATGAAAAAACAGGAGGACAGTCTAAGGGAGCTGTAGGACGACATGTAACGTAACAATATTCGCATATAGGAGTGCCAGAGGAGGTCGAAAGTAAGCAGGGGTTAGAGAACCTGTTTCAGGAAATAATGGCAGAAAACTTCTCATAACCTGGTGAAGAAAAAAAACACACAAGTTCAGGAGGCACAGAGAATCCCAAGCAAGAAGAACCCAAAGAGGCCCAGGCCCAGACACATGATAATTAAAATGCCAAGAATTCAAGACAAAGAATCTTAAAGGCAGCAAGAGAAAAGCAATCTGTTACCTACAAAGGAGCCCCCATAAGGTTGTCAGCTGACTTCTCATCAGAAACTCTACCGGCCAGAAGGGAATGGCATGAAGTACTCAAGGTGATGAAAGCAAGGATCTGAAACCAAGACGACTCTACCCAGCAAGAATATCCTTTGTATATTTTTAAAAACAAATGCTTGAAATCAAACAAGAAATGAAAGAAACCTCAAGCAAACAGTCTCAAAAGCCTATCAGCACTTACCCTCTTAATATTTTTTTTGGTGATAAAAGTTTACATGTGAAACTGTAACAATAATAATCTCTTGAAGCTCTGGGGCGGGGCTTCACAGTATAGTGAAGCTACAAACTTTCAAAATGCAGTTTTTATTATAACCCCAGTCAGGAAACAGAATGACTCACAGTTCACAGTATTGTACACATAACACTCCTTCACCTCTAATGTAATAAAACATTGAGGTGTTACATACAATTATAAACTTTATATTATTAAATGTAGGTTTATATCCTTAAGCATCGACAAGAAGTGAATAGTTACCTTTTATTTGTCAGGAAAACCCCCAGAACATTTCCATTATTAGAAAAATCTTTCCCAAGCCATTCCCTGTTACTTTGAGTCGAGATGATTATGTTTCTCTGCCGCAGAAACGTTGCCAACTTTGGCTGCGCATTAAGGATAATGGTCTTGTGAGACAGCAGATTCCCATCTCCGACCATCGGAGAGTCTTAGTAGCACTATCCCCTCCCCTCCTCCCTGTTCACACGGGAAGTTCAGGGATGTTTTTCATCCTGAGAGGGAGACAGCGTTCCGGGGACCAGCTGAGCCCTGAGAGCATCAGAAGCACGTCCGACGCCCAACTCTATTTCTGGCTGCTGTTGAATTTCCTCATTTGTTGTTAAGTGTTCAGATTGCAAAGCAGCATATTGTCCCTGACAACCCTGCACAATGCTGGAGGCTGCAGATGGCGTCTCTCGAATGTGACACACGCCTCGTTTCACGCTGCTGTGGGGGGGTCAGGATGATGCTGTGAGCTCTTCAGGCTCAGGGGTGTCTTCACAGCAGACCCAGGGCAGCAGGCGGGCCCAGGCCCATGCAGGAGGGTGTGACACAGCAAACGCCGCCTGTTCTAACTTTTAAAGAGCTCAAGCTGGAAGAGGCCACCATTCATATAAATGAGCTGATGACAGTCCAGGAAGGTCCAGGGATGAGGTCAAGGCCATTGGGGCTGGCAGTGCCCTGGGGCAGGGCCACGGGGCAGCACCCACAGGATCTGTTGGAGAAGCGCCCAGGTGGACCACAATCCCAAGACTGAATATTATAGAAAAGTCTTAAGTCTCATTTGTCTTTACAACCAGCATAAATCCTGACACATCATAAATATCACCAGTATTTATAGAATGGAAATGAATTAAAGTGGTTCGGGAGCCCTGGGCTGTCCCTTTTGCCAGGGTCCTTTACGATGCCATTGTCTCACTCGTCCTCTATTTAATGTCCAGTCCACGCGCCCGGTAGGGTGCCAGATGCCTTCCTACGGGTCTTTCATAGACACAGAGAGCTACACCCAAGGGACTCGCTCCCACACGAGTTCAGCAATGCCGGGCCCACGTGGAAGCATATTCAATACATTGGGACGTACCTGGATCCGTTTCGTGGTTTTCAAA
Source organism: Miniopterus natalensis (assembly GCF_054644295.1). NCBI lineage: Eukaryota > Metazoa > Chordata > Mammalia > Chiroptera > Miniopteridae > Miniopterus > Miniopterus natalensis. The sequence continues at coordinate 91,360,862 of NC_142086.1, read as the reverse complement.
CCTTGAGGAGGGTAGAAGAACGTGTTTGCATGTTTGGGAAGTGGCTCCAGCTACCTAACTCTCAGGAACCATTTAAATGTACCCCATAAACTCCCGAGGGTCCCTGAAACAGTGTGAGAAGCCTGGTGAGTCCAGTAGAAATAACGGCTTCGCACCCGACCTTTAGCAAACACTGAATTCTCGGGTGGGGAGCCCGCCGTGGCTTTCCTGCCTCCTCAGGCTACTCAGCATCCCCTCGTGGGGCTTCAGGAAAGTCACAGCGAACACAGAGGGGCCCACCCTGGCTGCTCGGGCCCCAGGCCGGCCCCTCGGGCCCCAGGGTGGCTGCTCGGGCCCCAGGCCGGCTCCTCGGGCCCCAGGGTGGCTCCTGTGACCTTCTAAATTCACATCTTGCTTAGAGACACAGATCCCCAGGGAGGCATTAGCGTGAGTTAGCAGGTTATAAAGAAATCAGAGTATAATCCTGTGAGATGCTGGTGGAATTCAAAAGCTTCGGTTCACAATGATTTAAACATTTGTTAGAATGTGTGTATTCCCCCAACCCGCCTCCTTACACAGAATTAGTACAGATGCATGTCGGGGGCTCTCAAGTTAGATCAGCTGAATTCTGCGGCGAGTGTCAGAATAATGACAAAGAAAACACCCCACCCGAAGCCAATCAAAACCCACCCTCCGGGCTCCCACAGGCTGGCCTCAGGCTGACTCTCCTCACAAGGGGGGATGCTTAAGGCATCGTACTGATGAGAAAGGAGGCAGACGGAAATCCCGGGGACCCCCGCGCAGGGCTCCTCTAGACAGAGAGGCCCACCGTCTCCTATTAAACAGGATTTTACTTTATCGCGTGTGGTTCAGTTATCTGTCCATATCCCAGCCGTACAAACCACTGTGAAAAAAACACGTTATTTATCACGAAAGTGGGAAGGGCGGGCGATTGAATGAGCTTCCAAACATCTGAGATTCCAACACCGAGATGCCAACACCGGCTGTCATCACCCAATAGGTGCATCTGTCCGTGACGAGAACAAGCCCTTTCTTTCCAGGACGCCTTGTAAAACTACCCCCCTTCCACCGCCTCGTTGTGAAGTGTTCCTGGATTAAGCAGGGTCCACTTACAGCGGTCGGCATCGCTCCTCGGACTGCAGGCAGGCACAGCGGCTCCGCGCATTTTCTTCCCATCCGCCCTCCCCAAACTCTTACTATTATTATGGCCGGAGAAACAGGAGGGGAACTGATGACAGAATCAGGGAAAATTTACCTGCTGGCCACTCTCGTCTGCCATTTGATCACATAATAGGTAAGAAAACATAAGCACGGGGCCCGTTTTTCTGGCCCAGCAGAGAGAGTTTGTACAAAGCCGAGCCGATTACCAGGGTCTCGTGAGCCACGTCGCGTTAGGAGCAACAACGTGCGCACAGTGTGTTGTCAGGTGTTGTGTGAGGGGCGAGATAAGGGATAACGGGCCTATTGCAAAGGTCAGCGGGCGCCCAGCGTGGGGGCAGCTGGAGCCGTCCGTCAGGGGAGGAAAGTGGTAACTGGTGACTGTCTCCATCCTGGAGGCCAGACAACCGGGGCTTGGAGATTATGTGACTTGGAGGGTTGACACTGACACTAAGCCACCTGCTTTCAACGGCTGCCCATCGCTGTGTCCAGTGGGGCTCAGTGGCTGAGAGTCGTCCCCGCGCCGAGAGGCCGCAGGTTCGATTCCCGTCCAGGGCACACGCGGGGTTGCAGGCTCGACCCCCGCAGGGGGCGGGCAGGAGGCAGCCGATCGGCGCTTCTCTCTCCCTTCCTTCCTCTCGCTCTAAAAAATCAATTAAAAAGAAATATATATTTGCTTTTTTTTAAAAAAAAAAGGCAAGTCTTCCTGTTCTGGGTGACACTGAGGATGAGCCGGGCCTGACCGTGGATTTGCCCTCACGGAACCACGTCTGTCGGAACGTCTGCCGTGGCCACTGTGTGGTTCAAACACAGACGCGACTTCGTGTTCTAAGCTTCGCCGGGGGAATTACAGCTACACGCGGGCTTATCACACGCCCGTTTCCGTCTTCCAGCCGTGACCGAGCTGCAGGGACTCTGGACCGGGACCTAGGGGTGGGTTACATTTACGTCACGTGAGGCAGGTAAACCGCTTTCCGGAGACCTGTGGAGGCCCTCCTGCGACAGCCCGGGAAGGGAGACTCGGGCGGGGGGAGAACGCAGCCCCGGGTTAAACGCAACACCCATTTTCCACTGGAATTTTAGTAAATACTTTGTCTTTCTTTTTAAAGGTAACTTAAAAAAAAAAAATCCTCACCCAAGGACACGTGTGTGTTTTTTACTGATTTCAGAGAGAGGAAGGGGGGGGAGGGAAACATCCAGGCTGCCTCCCGCCCACGGCCCGACCAGGGTCAAACCCCTCCCTGGGCACCTGCCCTGACCGCGAATCAAACCCGAGGCCCCTTGGCGATGGGACGGTGCTCCAGCCGACTGAGCCACACCGGCCAGGGCAGCCCTTTGTCTCATAAAACTTGTTTCAAAGGAAATATTCACGGAAAGGGCTGGTGCAGGACAGATAGAGAGTTTCTACTTGTCCTCAGTGAGCGTGAGACCGACCGGCCGGGGGCCCACAGAAGCTCCCCCACCGCCCACACCCCGTGATGGGGGCCCACGGCGCCGACGTGCAGGAGCCCATAAGACCCCGACGGCGAGGGAACTGCCGCGGCCCCTCGAGAGCATCCCGGGCGGCGTCTGCGTGAACACGGCCAAGCAGCTGAACCTGCGACTGACACAAACAGGGAGACCCGTTTAAGCCCTTAAACTGCTGCGCCCTCAGCACCCCCCTTCTTTATCCGCCCCGTTGGGGCCACGGTCCGTTCAGGGATCCCACGCAGGCGGCGGCGACGCCGGGAGGCGAGCGATGCCCGAGTGCCCGCGGCCTGCTGACGAAACGGTCCTTTCAGGAAACTCCCTACAGATCAGCAACGTGTTCCCGCCGCGGTTTCTGCAAAACGTTCGGTGCAGGACGCGGCTCCTTCCCTAACGACAGAGCCCAATGCACGCCGGGTGCCGGTTTTCAAACTTTAACCACAGCACGCGATCAGTGGCACAGAACTTGGACTCACACTGGAAATGCCTGCAAGCCCCCAGGGGCCATAATTAATAGGAGTGTATTTTGATTTTATCCAGAGATTAAAAGATAAAAGCCCAGGCGCTCTGTCGTCTCCCCACTTCTCTGCGTTGGCCGACACTCGCGGTGAAACCCAGCAGTGGTCCCGCCGGAGACAGAATCGGCCGAGACCCCGGGGTGCTCAGGGCTCCGGCTGCCGGGGGAGTCCGTTCAGCGAGCGCCTTTCAACGCCTGGCCGTGAACAGGCGCGAGGGGGCCGGCGACCGTCTTCCTCCGACCGCCTGCCGCGCACAGGCCCTGCCAGGCACCACCACTCGGCACTGAAAATCCACCCCACCCCCCCGTTAATAAAAACGTCGGGGGTGAATTCAAAAGACCTAAAACATCCACCCTTTTTGCTACTTGTAGGTCCTTCAACACTTTCTCTCTTTTCCTCTGTGTGGACCCTCAGCTGAGGATATTCTTCTACTTTTTAGAGAGAGGGGGAGGCAGGCGGGGGGGAGAGAAACATCGAAGCGAGAGGGAGAGTCGATCGGCTGCCTCCCGCACTGGCCCCGATGGGGCTGGGGGTCGAACCTGCAACCCAGGGAGGCGCCCTTGACCGGGAATCGAACCCGAGACCCTTCAGCCTGCAGGCCGGCGCTCTGACCACTGAGCAACCCCTTTCTTGGCTTATCACTTCCTGCCTATCGCCAGGGTAACAGGCGCCAGGCGGGTTGGCGCCCGACCTGAGCCGCGTTATGCGCAGAAACCCCTCCGTGCGCATCACGGTCGGAGACCAGGAGAAAGTGCGGCGAGAGGAACGACCGCAAAGCCCGTCCCAAGGATAAAGGGCCTGCAGCTGAGCGCCACTCGCTGGCGCAGTCAGGGGAGGGGGACACGAGGGAACGTCAGGGACGAGCGTTTCGGGTTTATCTCAGGGGCGACTGACGAGCGTTTTGGGTTTATCTCAGGGGCGACTGACGAGCGTTTCGGGTTTATCTCAGGGGCGACTGACGAGCGTTTCGGGTTTATCTCAGGGGCGACTGACGAGCGTTTTGGGTTTATCTCAGGGGCGACTGACGAGCGTTTCGGGTTTATCTCAGGGGCGACTGACGAGCGTTTCGGGTTTATCTCAGGGGCAACTCAGGCCGAGCTCACGAAGGCCCCTCCTGTCTTCTCACTTTCCCACCATCGCCCGTGAGCTGAGGCCGACCGTGTGCTGGTCGTGTGAACACCGAGCGCGACGTTCTGGATCACGGTCCACGGCGCTTCCTCGCAGGCCGCGCCCCGAAGGTTACGTGGACTCGTCACGATCCCGAAAGACCCGGGGGATTGCGGGTTTTCAGACGGCGACACATTCATTGTGTTGCTTTCCGAAAACGTCAGGCGTTTTTCAATTCACTTCCCAGGAGTGAATTTCACTAACTCCCGTCTTGGGGAGAGTTCGGGCCTGGACTTGGGGTCCAGGTCGCTCGCGTGGCCGTGGCTCCCGTGCTCCACTTCGCTGTAGTTTCCTAGACCGGACACTGCGCTTCCCTGCGCGGCCTCACCCGGGTCCTCGCTGTCACTAAGGAGCCCCCTGGGGACCGTCGACATCGACGCGTCAGGGAGGAAACCCTCGCCCGGGCACAGCTCTGTCTGGCACCAGGCTGGTCGGTCACAGCTGCGCGAGGCCACCAGGGGCAACCAGCACGCCCAGCAGTGGCTCGAACACATCGGGGGCTTCTCATAATCGACGGGCAGAGCAAAGGGGCTGCTTCCGGGGCTGCAGCCGCTGGCCACCGGCAGCCGCACCCCAGGTCCTACCATCCTCCCCTCGCACCCCCTCCGCCCGGGACAGTTTCCTCCTGCCGTGGCCTCGGCAGCTCTGGCACCCCCAAGCTCACGGGGGGGACAGTCCCCAGGGACTCTCGGCTCATCTCCCACCCCAGACCCTACAAGACGTCGGCCTGAGGAAGCCTGGGAGGCAAGTGTCCCCCAGGGCCAGGGTCTCAGCCTCCCCGACAGAATCAGGGCCCCGAGGAGAGCGGAGTCCGGCCGGCCGCCGGGCGCGCGTGCTGAGCTGTGGCAGAAACCAGCTGCTCGCCCGGCCGGCAGGGCCCAGCGGTTGAGCATCGACCCATGAACCGGGAGGTCACGGGTTCGATTCCCGGTCAGGGCACCTGCTGGGGTTTCAGGCTCGGTCCCCGTAGGGGGCGAGCGGGAGGCAGCCCATGGACGTTTCTGTCTCAGCATCGATGTTTCTCTCTCCCCTCTCCCTGCCTCTCTCTCTAAAATCAATAAAAACATTAAAAACAAGGCAAACACAAAGCCCCAGCTTCTCAAGAGCCAGAGGTGCGGGGCCTGAAAGGGTCAGGGCCACGTCCATGAGGCTCCCCCCCCCCCCCCCCCCGGCTCCGTTTCACACTCTCCGGTCTCAGGGTTTCATTACGACGAGTTCTGTGTCCCCGAGAAGCTGCGGCTCAGCAGCTAAGAAAGACCCCGACCCCCCAAACCCACGAACAGAGCTGCTGGGCGACGGGCGGGTGGTGGGCACCTGGGGCCTCGTACGTGGACCCCCGAGCACAGGGCGGGTCTCAGGGGCTGAGGTCTGCCCACCAAAGACCGGCGCCGCCTGACGCGGGCCCTGGAACGCACGCGGCCTACAGCACCACGCAGGGAGGCCGCGGCCCGCGCAGAAGATTCCCGGGCTCCCCGCCGCGGCTCCCCTCGCCCAGCTTGACCTTTATCCGATGAAAGGGAACTTCAGTTCCCAGCAAGGAGCGGGTCCCGCTGGCCGGATTTAAGTGCTGGCGGAACTTAAATGCCGTCTTTTAAAGGTTAAAGCAGCTGCTTCATCACAGAGCAAAGCGGATGCAGGTGGAGATGATTCACTTTATATCTTGACGACGTTTGCAGGTAACTTCTAAATACACTTCAACAGAATTTTTACCAAAGAAAATAAAAAACTCAATATAAATCCACATACATGTAAGTCATAATTGTAAACGTTAATAATATGTAATTTGAAAAGCTGTGTCCATTTTAGAGGGTTTTTCTGAACACCAGCCCAGGTCCCATCTCACCTGCGAGGTTTTCTCCGCCTCTCGGCCGAGTGCCGAGTCTACCTGTAAATTCAACGATCGTCGGTGGCTTGACCGTGGCCCGCGAGGCCCCCGGGTGAACCGCAGCTCACTCTGACACGAGCGCTTTCGCTCGCCCCTCCCGCCCAGTCAGGACGCAGAACTCACAGAATGCTCGGACCTTCCCCGGCCCACACGGGCTCTCGCTGAGCACAGGCCGCTTTTCCCAGAGTCAGCGGAGACGCCTCCAGCGAGGACGACGCGGGCGGCGGGTTGGAAACGGGCTCGCGGGCCCACTCGGGCGCGACGCAGAGCAGAAGGACCGCGGCCTGTCCCCCTCCCCGCCCGCAGCCCCCGCCACCGCCTGCAGTGTCCCGCACGGCAAGAAGCTGCCGCTGCCACCGAGGGGCCGGCGACCCTCGGGGATCCGCACGCGTTGCTGACGCAACATCTCTTTTGACATTAATTCTAAAATCATCTTAAAAACCCACCCCGCGGTGGGAAACATTAGTAACTGTCGGAGTGAAACCTGCCATTTTCAGGGCATTTCGATAGAACGGCTCCTCTTTTATTCTCAGTCATCCCTTTTGGGAAAACAAAACCAAAAAAACCCCAAACCCATAAGAAAACGTCAAGAGCCGAGGTCGGTCACGGAGAGGAACTGCGCCCGGAAGGAGCCCGGTCATTCGGGCCCAGGGGTCCCGCCCAGGTTCATACATAAGACGCTCTCGCTGCGAGTCCCACGTGGAGCGGGGCACGGTCTCCGCGCGGCGCAGGAGGGCGCCGGGCCCTTCGTCGGTGTCCTCGAAAGTCTGGGCTTCAGGCCGCCGCAGTTGCAAGGACGGCCTGTGGGTGCGCGGCTTCCGCATCGGGAAGGGATCGGTCTGAAGCCCGGCCCCTCCTCGCGTGTGACGCAGACTCGCTTCCAGCGGTGGCAGGAGGCCCAGCCCTGCAGCTCGTTCGGGGCTCAGAGCCCGACCGGCTCAGACCCCGGGGCTGAGTGTGGGCCGGAGGCCGGCCGCAGGGAAGCGAGGGTCACGCTCTCTTTTAAATTAGGAAACGTTAAGTAAATGAATTAGTATTTCAGTCGATGATTCACCTCTGTGATAGTTAAAAACTACGACCGACACGGAAACACCTACAGTTCAGCGTGCGAAACGCAAAGGCGTGCTTTGATCAGCAGGCACGTGGACGCCTTTGTCGCTCAGCGAGTGCGGATGCTGCTCCCAGGCCGCGTCCGCACGGGGCGGCACTCAGCGTGCCTGTGCTCGGTGATTAAAGGCGAGTTTCATCTTCAGAGGTGGGGGGTTTGTCATAATATCCCCGTTTCACAGACGAGCAAGACCGAGGCCAGAACAACTAGCGGAGCTGCGGCGGAGAGTGGCCCCTTCCTGTGGTTTCCTCAGACGGTGAGGGACCTGGTCTCAGGCGTGTCCCCTCTGCTGGTGACTCCTCCGTAGGTACCAGAAAGGCCGGAAACACCAAAGCCGGGGGTGCCGGGTGGAAACTGGGCAGAGGACGTGGCTTCTGAATAGTCTGAGAGCAGAAGCCGCGAGCCTGGTGACCGGGGGTCAGGCAAAGAGGCAGCGGGAGCTCCGGGGACAGGCACGTTCGCCGGGGCCGAAAGCGGGCGGGCGGAGACGTCCCGTTCACCCGGAGGGGGGAGCAGCCGGCAGAGGTTTGAAGCCGGGAGCCGGGAGCCTGAGTTGTGCGCAGGATGGAGGGAGGGACTGATGTGATGGAAACAGGGCGGCGGGGGCGCTGCTGCTGGGTGGGGACCGGCCCCCGGCCCCCAGACCGGCCCCCGGCCCCCAGACCGGCCCCCAGGTCCCCGGCCCCCGGCCCCCAGACCGGCCCCTGGCCCCCGGCCCCCAGACCGGCCCCCCGGCCCCCGGCCCCCAGACCGGCCCCCAGACCGGCCCCCAGACCAGCCCCCGGCCCCCAGACCGGCCCCCGGCCCCCGGCCCCTGGATCAGCTGCCGGCCGGCTCCTGGGTGGGGCCGAGACTGAGAAATGCAGGGACAGGACCTGCAGGGACACGGTCTCCAGGCTCCTCCCTGCCCTTCAGAAAGTCCTCACGTTGTCTCTTTCCTCGAAACATAATGTGTTTAGGGCCCTCTCAGTGCATTGAATTTGCCCATGAACTAAAAACGGTCTGTTTCTGGTTTGTCACGGAGGCACCTCCAGAGCCAACGAGAGAGAGTCTGGGGTGATTTAAAAAATAAAAATCTTTGACGGCCCACGGGGTCAGACGAAGGGACATCCGGGGGGCACGTGGTGGGCAACCGCGAGATCTGCGTGCCCCTCAACTCGGAGCCTCTGCGCTTTCCTGGGCAACGACCTTTTCAAAATCCAAACCGAGCCGGAGCCACTGGGACGTTGGAACCGTGCGCAGTGGCGACTTCTTATGAAACCAGAGCGGGTCTCCCTGCCCGTCGGCGTAGGACGCCCCGAGATCCGCCTCCTTGCCCCTGGAGAGGAGGCCGTCCCCCGAGACCAGGCCCGGGCCCGTGACCCGCTTCCAGGTGTGATGGGCACACTTAGCGCCGATTCTCCTTCGTCCGAAGCTCCTGCCTCAGGTGTTCACGTGTCGGCGTCCGTCTCCCTCTGCGATCATGGCTTGGAATCGGACAGCGAGGCTTCAGCCGGGTGGCCCGGGGCTCAGCCCGCTCACCCTTAGCCTCAGGGTTGGGACAGCAGCTCCGTGGGGCTGGCGCCTGCCGTTTTCACCCTGCCCGGCGTGGCCGCCCCGTGCTCCAGCCCCCGGACCTGCTGTCCCCGCTGACCCCGCTGACCCCGCTGCTCCTCCCGGGGGCTCTGTCCCAACGGCCTGCAGGGCCAGCCCCTCGCTCTTCCCAAGTCCCCTTCGTCACGTGGCCGCAGCCGAGGGGCGCGCGCTGAGTGCGGCCTGCGCTCGTGGGAGGGCGCCGAGGGCGGCCGGGGGACAGTCTCTCCGAAGGAGAGGGCACCGGGCGGGAATCGTGGCAAATGCTCCCTCAGACACGGTCGCCTCTGATGTCGTCCTGACATCTGAGATGCAATTAAACGCTCAGTTTCTCAGCGAGCCCTTCCCGGGTCGTCCGCGTAAACTCTCGGTTCCGCGCGAGGCTCCCTAGTCACCTTCTCGGACTCGTTCCCTTCTCCTTGGTGTCGACCGAAATCCCCACTACTCCACCCCAGTGCCTAGAGGACTAAATTTTCCGCACATAGTAAGACTGAAAAATGCCTTTAAATGAACGAGTCGCTTACTAAAATTGCTCAGCACAGCCCCGCCGCTGCGGTCAGGGTCGATGTCCGCTCGGGAACCGGGGTCACCGGCTGGATTCCTGTCCAGGGCGCGTGTCCGGGTTGCGGGCTCGACGCCCAGTAGGGGGCGCTCAGGAGGCAGCCGAGGGACGTTTCTCTCATTGATGTTTCTCTCTTTAACCCTCTCCCTTCCTCTCGCTAAAACTCCATAAAAACATTTAAAAAAATAAATAAAATAAAACTGCTTAGCATAGCGCTCGGCACATACCACGTACTCATGACACAGTGGCGGTTCCCGCTGTGAATTTTGCTGATATTTTGCAAGATCTTTAGAAGTCATGAAATACACTGTGTTCCTTATCTTATCGCTACGGTGGACACGGATGGACGGACGGACGATGGATGGATGGATGGATGGACGGACGGACGGACGGGTGGATGGATGGATGGATGGACGGACGGGTGGATGGATGGACGGACGGACGGGTGGATGGATGGATGGATGGATGGATGGATGGATGGATGGATGGATGGATGGACGGACGGACGGATGGATGGATGGATGGACGGATGGGTGGATGGACGGACGGACGGATGGATGGGTGGATGGATGGATGGACGGAGGGACGGGTGGATGGATGGACGGACGGACGGGTGGATGGATGGACTGACGGACGGGTGGATGGATGGATGGATGGACGGATGGGTGGATGGACGGACGGACGGACGGATGGATGGATGGATGGATGGATGGATGGATGGATGGACGGATGGGTGGATGGACGGACGGACGGATGGATGGGTGGATGGATGGATGGACGGAGGGACGGGTGGATGGATGGACGGACGGACGGGTGGATGGATGGACTGACGGACGGGTGGATGGATGGACTGACAGATGGGTGGATGGATGGACTGACGGACGGGTGGGTGGATGGATGGACGGACGACGGATGGATGGGTGGATGAACCGGCCGATCGAATGTAACGGTCAGCTACTTGGGCCTCTCCTGCTGACGTGCTGTTGCTTCTGAATCAACCCTCCAGAGCTGGAGAGACGCTGAAAGCCGAGGGGCTCAGCCGTCGCCCTGACACCAGGCCAGGCCTCCCCCCCACCCCGCACCACCCCCATTCCTAACGGGGGGCTGTTATCGAGGGCCCTGTGCAGCTCTCCCAGCCTCTGAGTCCGTGGGTCCCAAAAGCTCAGGCAAAAGGTAAAATCTTTTATCTCTTTCACTTTCCTTTAAACTCAAATTGCCTTAAAAAAAAAAGTCAAATTGCCTTCGCAGGGAATGAGAAATAGATTTAAAGCCACCGGATCGCTCGACGCCTCTTGGTCGCGCGTGGATGTGCGCACTCGGTCCTGGCCTGACCGTTTCTCATCTCTCCTCAGGCCTCCATCTCGGCGATTCGTGGCAAGCGCGAAGTATCCCCAAAGCGTTATTAATGACTCAGAAAGTGGGGTGCGTGCCTGTCAAAACCGAGCTTAGCTCGGCTGGTGGCGGGAAGCACCACGAACCAGCGTGAACTCCAAGTTTAAATTACAAAGAACTGTTTATCCTGACAGGGAAGCCAGCCTGCGAATGAACTGACATGGGACGAGTCTGACACTGAAATATTATCTCAAATTCCCGAAAAGCACGATAGGGGTTCAGTCGCACAACCAAAGGGAACAGGAGAAAATGAAAAATTGATTTGTCGTGATCTTTCCTTCAAACACATGGTTTCCTGCGTAGGCCGAGCTCACTTGGCACATAATTAGTTACCCAGGTTCTCCCTTCACGGGATCAATGATTAATTTCAATAATAATTTAGCTTAATAACTCTCATCATTGATATTTCTCTCTCTCTCCCCCTCTCCCTTCCGAAACTGGAACTTTTCGGGCATCCAGGGGGTGAACGAACACTGTTCGCAGAATCGGCAAGAGCAAGTCCCGGGGTCACCTTCCCACACCTGGGTCATCAGGCCCAGCAGAGCTGGGAGCAGCTCGATGTTCACACAGCGAGCGGACGGACGGACGGACCTGTGTGCTGGGCCACTCAGCCCACGCGGGTCACGTGGGGTCAGCACTGCCCACCGTGGTCTTCTCCCACCTCACCGAGTCCCCGATCGAGTCGTCCGGGCCTCGAGCAGGGCCCCGGACGGGTGCTTCTGAAGGCGAAGCACCGAGCATGTGACAACAGGCAGCCCCTCGAGTGCCCGGGGAGCTGGGTGCCCGTGTGACGCCAGGCTCAGCGCTGTGCGTGGCCCTTCGGGGCAGGAGCCTTTGAGAGCCTGTCCTGCGCTGCAACCCCTGGGTCTAAGGATCCCCGACAACCTTCACGGGGGGCGGGGCACGTGCAGAGCTGACCCTCTGGGTTCAAGCCCCGGAGGCCCGAGGGCTCTTTGTTACAGCAGCAGCGCTAAGCCAGCACGTCCTCCTCCAGCCACCTGCGAGTCACACACACCCGCGTTTTTAAGCCACCTTTGACTGAGGATTTTAAAAATAGGATTCGAAGAGAAACCCTCGATAATACAGCATACTTGTTGATCTTATTCTTAATTTTCTAAATACATGTAGGTGGTGCACCCAACATGCTATGAAAAGCCGACCGTCAGACGCTGAAGACTTCAGAGCAATGCAGAATCCCACACGCGCGGGCTTTCAACCCATCTGTTCTGTTCCCTCTTTTCCATGCTATGTGCACACATTCAGAAACACACATGCACAAACACGCAGACACGCGTGCACACCCGCACACAGCACACACATGGACACACGCCTTCCTCCCCCCGGGAGGCAGGGGGAATACTCAGGTGGAGTCCGCTTCCCCGGGGCACAGGCCGCTGACAGACACTCTGGGTCCGGCTTCCTCGTGCCCAGCAGAGCCCTGTGTCGACTCAGACACGGAGCCCAAGTCACCTGCTGGTCGCAAGACTCACAGTTGTTGTAAACGTAGATGCACAACGTGCTGGTGGCACTTACGCTCCATGTGACGGTCACTGGTCCACTCCCACAGCCGTTCCACAGTCGTTTGCTGACCGCTTCTGTGCGCAGGCGGGGATGGCTCCGCACCACCGTCCAGCTGGTCTCGCTGCGAACGTAACTCCTGTCGCGGGAAGTGACCGTATTCTCTGGGGCCCAGAGGGCGAGCTCAGCGGCTCGGCACTGCTGTCCTGCGGCCGCGTCTCCGGCCCGGGCCCCAGCACCAGGCAAAGAGTCAACAAGAGCAAAGGCAAGAGCCCCGGCCGGAGGCCGTGGAGCTGGACCTGCCTGCGTTGCGGTCGCGGCTCTGCCCCTGCCAGCGGGTTACGAGCCTCCCGAGCTGCGCACCTCCGGCCTCCTCTCTGCAGCGTCTCTGACCAGCCAGTGAAGCGACGCATCCCGAACACGCAGGACGAAACCCAGATCCCAGGGGGGCTCACCCACGGTTTCCTCCACTCTCTGTGGATGCGGAAACCACCTCATCTGCTCCAGCATTTCTTTTTGTTTTTATTTTTAAAATAAAATATGTTTTTATTAGTTTTTAGAGAGAGAGAAACATCAGTGATGAGAGTCATTGATGGGCCGCCTCCTGCAGGCCCCCGACCCGGGCCTGTGCCCTGACCGGGAATCGAACCCTGACCTCCTGGATCCTGGGTTGAAGCTCAACCGCTGAGCCACGCCGGCCGGGCTCTCCCAGCATTTCTTACTCTTCTCTCAGAGAAAGAAAACGCCCACAGAAAGCGCCCGGCACCTCCAAATCCACACGTTATTCTCTAACCATGAGACGTAGGTGTGACAAAGTTAAACTTCTGTAAAGGGACCCCTGAAGGACACACGGTCTCACATAAGCGTCCTTATGTTTCACGTTTATTATCACAATTTTCTTGCAATCAGTTACCCAGGTTCCTGCCCTTGAAACAAGAACAGAAACGCAGTCCCCAGGAAATGACACAAAAGTAAAAAAGCTCAAAACTGACATTTCCACAGAAAAGTAACGTTCAGGTAGAAACAATGTCTGGAGGCACTCGCATCCGTGTTACCACGTTGTAAGAATTAACTGAGATTATACGCGCCCGTGGTACAGCCCCGGGCCCAGATCGCACCCTGTAAACGGTGGCTCGTTACTTTTTGCCAAGAAAAACTCAGTGGGAGACAGAGAAGAGCATGTTTTTGTAAAAAAAGATATAAATAGGAAAACTTAACCCAAATTAGTGCATCAAGTAACTCGTAAGAAGATTATTAATATCCTCCCACCTGTGTCATAAAACAGAGGCTAACGCCCCGTAAACTTTATCCACACACTCGGGGGGGAGAGGCAGAGGGCAGAGGGCAGAGGGCAGAGGGGAGAGTCTCTAAGAAAAAGGCTATTCGGTAGCAGCAACGGGAACCCAGCCGCCACTGTGCAGACAAGGAGCCGACAGTCCTCGGACAGTCACTCGGCCGACCGTGATGGAGCCGCGGGGAAGGCCCGGCCTGCACTGCCAGCCAGGACGCCAGGCGCCAGGACTCCAGGCCGGGATCTCACTGGTTTACGGCAGGTGGAGCCGGAGCTCCTGGTCTGCAGCCCCGTGAGCCGAGTGGGCAGGACGGCAGCAGAGCTGAGGCCGAGGCCGGGGGACACGCAGGCTAGAGCTGGGTGCACTGATGACACAGACCTGCAGGTGTGGTGTGCCTGTGTGTGTGCCTGTGTGCATGTGTGCATGTGTGTGCCTGTGCATGCACGCACACGTGTGCATGCGTGTGTGCACGAATGTGTGTGCATGTGTGAACGTGTGTATGTCCCTGTGTGCGCGTGTGCACGTGTGTGCATGTGTGTGCCCGTGTGCATGAGTGTGTGCGCGTGCATTGAGGGTGCATGTGCATAAGTGTGTGCATGTGTGCACATGTGTGTGCATGTGCATGTGTGAGTGTGCATGTGTGCACGTCTGTGCATGTGCACGTGAGTGTGCGTGTGTGTAAATTCTACAACACAAGCTGTCGTCACCCTTGACGATCTCGCCTCCTCCCGGATGACGCAATGCTGTGCGTTCCCTCCAAACCAGCTTGCGTCTGATGTCTTCTCATTATATTCGACCTAATTATGATTTTAGACGTTTTGTTTCGTTCCGTCACTGGCACTCTTTCGCTTGCACGCTAAATACTTCAAAAATGAGGATGATTTTAACACAGGATGAGAAAGGCGGCCCTGCCTGATGCTTGGACCATTTATTTTCCACAAAGACCAGGACGCGGGAAAGGCGACCAACTTAAAACACGTTTTCACCCTCACGCGATGCGGCCCAGGGTCCCGGGGCTGAATCAGAGGCGGGTGGAGGGTCAGGTGTGTCCGACTCACCGGCTGAGTCTTCACCTCGGTGTCGCTCTTTCCGCGGCCCCTGCGTCGTGAGGCTCAGGAGGAGACGCCGGTCTCTGCTCCGCTGGCATTTTAACAATAACGGTCATTCGTGTGCTTCATTTTTCCTCGTGCGTCAGGACAGACGGCACAGAGTCAGGCCCACGAGGATTCCCTGTGTCCCTACTATGTGCACAGCACTGACAGATGCGCTTTCTCTCCACCCGAAAATCTTCACGGCTTCCCCTGAACCAAGGCAGAGCCCCTCCCCCCCAAAGCCATGCCGTGGACCACGGCCCTCGGGCATCGCTTCTCACTCACCCCGGAAATAACAGGAAAACTAGAGCCTGACCCCGCACGTCGAGTCAGGATTTAGAATCTTCCATGTTAGTTAAAATGGTTTCAAAACATGTAATTTCTGATGGATTGTATCTTGTGTATCTGCTAGATTTACTTTCATTAAATCATTGGGCCTGAAGACTTATTTCTTTCACTTTTGAGGACATATTTATGATGCCACTAGTTTTTTAAATATATTGTTTACTGATTTCAGAGAGAGGAAAGGAGAGGGAGAGAGAGAGAGAGAAACATCAATGACGAGAGTCACTGATGGGCTGCCTCCTGCAGGCCCCCGACTGGGGATTGAGCCCGCAACCCCGGGCATGTGCCCTGACCGGGAATCGAACCCCTGACCTCCTGGTTCATAGGCCGCTCAACTGCTGAGCCCCACCGCCAGGCATGATACCACTAATTTTTAACACTAGTCCTGCTTTTCAAACCAATTAGTGAAAATACAGTTAATTTCTGTTAAAAAAAAAAAAAGAGGTACGATTTATCTTTCCCTCGGATGGTGTTTATTATTCTAAGGCTTCCAAGAGCTAAGACTCAGCCATCTTTTCAGTGACCTTATTTCCACAGGGCCTCGCAGCTCCCGCCCCTAAAATAGCTTTTGTAAAAATGAAAGACCTTCAGGGAAGAGCTCGCGTCCTGAGCCGTGCAGACCTTTTAGGTTCCAGGAAGCGACTCCCAGTAAGTTGCTTAACCCGCGAATCTCTCCGACAGGGACTTGGGGCCTGTTTCAGACGCACACGCCCTCCTCCGGGCCCGCTCACCCTTTCAGCTATGACTTTATGGGCTACAGGAGGATTTTTGGCAATCCTGCTGCCACCAGGGGATTTAATAAGCCAAGTCCCGTCTCTGAGCTTCTGATGCTCAGGAATATAAACATTTTTGCCCCGAGCATCAGAAATTCGGAGATTTTTAACCCTGTATGTGACTAACGTTGAGGATTTACAGCATCTGTAGTATTTATTTTGTGACTTCTTTCGAAGAATGTCGTAAAATAGAAACTGACGAGGTGACCTTGGGCATTTCATTCCCTCTCTCGTCTGGAAGTTTCTCGCCTCAGAAATGGCCTGATGTCGACAGGAGCTCCCACGGAGAGCGCCTAAGCGCCTGCACTAGGTGTTCGTGACCCAAGTCTCACGTTCTGAACCCTGGCCTCTGATGCGAGGTTACTGGGAGGCCACGGGGCTTAGACGAGTCATGAGGAGGGGGCCCCGCGAGGGGTCAGTGGGCTAAGAAGAGGGGCGGGCGCTCCCTCCTCACGAGGACGCGACAGAGACGCGGACGGCGGGGGCGGGAAGTGGCCCTCACCGGACGCTGAGCCCGAGGCCGCCTTGGCCTTGGCCTTGGCCTCCGGGCCGTGATCGGGGAGTGCGCCGTGTAAGCCCGTCGCAGGGACACTGACAGCAGCCTGAACGGACGGAGACACTGAAGATAAATGACAGAAACTTCTTTATGAACCACAAAGAATTACTTGCAAACGAAGCAACGGCAACGACAGGAGTTAACTTTCCTTGACCTTCCGCCATGTCCCGGCCCCGTGCTAATCACCTTCCGCCTCCGGGCGCAGCTCAGCTCGGCTCGTAATCAACCCCATTTTACAGGCAAGAGAACTAAGGCGGAAAGAAGTGGAAGGATTTTCCCAACGCCACACGCAGTGAGGTGTGGAGCTGGCATTTAAGGCATAAAACATTAATAACCAGCCTCTGCTATGTCTCCATAGTCTCCGGACACATCGCATCTCCTCTATTTAAGTCGAAAGACTTTGAAGGTCAAAAAAAAAAAAGCCTCCATGTTGGGGGCACCTTCACAGCACCTAATCCTGCGGGGGCGGCGGCCGTGTTTCTCGGGGACGTTCAGGGACGTGCACCTGCCCTGGCCGCCCACCGAGAGGTAAACGAACAAACAAGTCAGTGCCAGGCAGCAATGCAGAGGCCGTGTTATTAGGGTGACACTCTCAGGGAAACCCAGCGGCAGCGACCGTGTAGCGGGGGACGTCCGATGTGCGTATTAAATGACGCTGTGGTTTCATCCTCACGGTTCCATCGTCCGACCCGGGGGCCTCCCAGCCCCGTTACACGAAACTGTCTCGGTCAGCGTCCGGGAGAAGCGGACGGGCCTCTCCCGGGAGGTGGCGGGGAGTTTACTGAAGCTGCTCCTTATAAACACGGGCAGGTGGGCAGAAAGGTGACCCCGGTTTACCCAGCGAGCGCCGAGGTCACCACCAGCCCGTCTCCCCTAGAACCGAGGGTCAGGGAGGGAACACCTGAGCTTCAGAGAGACACCCCGGAAGCTAAGCCCTGGGGAGCAGGGAGGCCGGCCACTCGGGGAACCTGCAGGGGCGCGAGGGAGACCCCGGGTGAGCACCTTCCCTCCCCGCCTTCCCATCTGGGGGTGCTGTTGACCAAAAACATCAAGACCAGGAGGGAGAGAACCTGTGATACACGTCGGAAGGTAGGAGGAGGCCAGGGCGTGGTGGGAGCTGATGGGCGCGGCCGTCACGGCCCCGGGGAGCGGTCTCCTGTGGAGGAACCGTGGGTCGGGGCTGGCGGCCGTTCACGCGTGTGCACGCGGGGGCGCCGTCCACCCTGTAAAGTGGGGGGAGGCCGGGCGTCCACAGAACACACCTAGAGGGCACGTCCAGGACGCACTGTGCTCCCGAGCTGGGGTGTAGGGGGGACGTTCTGGGTCCCCTTTGTCTTAACCCCGCCCTGAGTCAGGCAGCGCTTTCTGAACAACTTTAACTTACGGGAGAGTCGAGAGTCGGCCACAACCCGGTGCTGGCTGCCGCCTCGCGTCGGGGAGACGACGGCTAAGACACGCGCTCGCCCGACACCGCCTCTCCCGCGGCTCAGCAGGCGTCAGCCAGGCAGCCCCCGGCCTCGGTTTACCTGGAGTGTAAAGGCGAAGGCGTGATTCTCACGGGACCCGACCACTCAGGGCCCCTGCGTCCTGACCGAGGATGGAGGGGGCGCGGAAGGAAAACATCACAGAGGCGAGAGGAGTCGCCCAGGCCTAAGAGAGGGGGGCGTCCACAAACGTAGGGGGGATTTTTTTCTCTTAAATTATTTTTGGGGGAAGCAGGACTTCCCTACTCTGTACCTTTGCTCACAGGCCCTCTGGGGTTGATCAGAACATGGCGTTTAATTTCTATACATTGTCAAAGAGAAGATTTAAATTTTGCCTTCGGGGGAATAGCTGTTGGTTACGTAACTGGTTATGCAATTCCCACCTAAGAAATAGCCTAGTTTTTCCATTACCTTGGAAGATTTATTGCACACAAATGCGCACACACAGCCGACCAGGAAGCCCCGGCGGAGAGCCGAGTGCCCCTAAAAGACGCCTCCGACTCTGACTTCCACGCGCTCCCCTCCGCTCCCCGCCCGTCCATTCTGCTCGTGGATTCACCTGAGGGGGTCGCTACCCGGGACCGTTTCCAGGACCCTCTCACGCTTGGGCAGTTCCTGCCCAGCGCAGCTCGCAGCTCCACGACCCCGGCCGCAGTTTCACAGCTTACGGCTGAATATTCATCTGGGTGATCGCGGGATTCATGCCACGTCCTCCCTGCGCCTGAGCTCCGTGGGGACAGCTGTGTCCCGCGCTCCTCAGGGTCCAGCAGCTGCCCGCGGCTGTCACCCCAAAAGACTGGCGGGGCCGGGGCGCGGTGCCCCCTGCGCACCACGCGGTAGCCGGCGGCAGAGCCTGCTGGCCTTTCCGGGGACGTGTCCTCCAGAGGTGCCCAGGGGCCGGGCAGGGGAAGCGTCATCAAAGCTGGGTCCCCGACTTGTGGCCAAACGTGACCGCGGCCGGTGGCCTCTGTCCGCACCATCTGGGGATATGTGGCCGACTATTTTACTCACTAAGTTTTCCCCGGGATTGAGCCTAAACTAGGCTCCGGGTGTAATTTCTGTCTCAGGACCGCCCGGCGCCAGTACCGTTGGTGTTCTGGGCGGTCGGGTTTTGTCCCGGGGCCGATGTGGGGTGCTCAGCAGCACCCTGACCCCTGCCCACTAGATGCCAACAGCAGCTTCACCCCGTCCCCCCAAGATGAAGCCACAAAAATGCCCCCAGACGTCACCAAGTGTCCCCTGGGGGACAAACGCCATTCCTGGAGGAACCGCATTGTTGCAGAGCAAACGCCTGACGTTCCACGGAGGGTGCTGGTGACGCCCCAGCTCCGGCCCGTCCCGGCTCAGGCCCGTCCCAGCTCCCGCGTGTCCCAGCTCCCGCGTGTCCCAGCTCCCGCGTGTCCCAGGTCCCGCGTGTCCCAGGTCCCACCCGTCCCGGCTCCCACCCGTCCCGGCTCCCGCCTGCCCCGGCTCCGGCCTGTCCCGGCTCCCGTCTGTCCCAGCTCCCGCCCGCCCCAGGTCCCGCCCGCCCCGGCGCCCGCCCGCCCCAGCAGCCTTCGCAATGGGAGGGCGCGGCTGGCCCGCGGCCCTCGCTGCACATCCCCCGAGTTCCTCAGGGTCCTATTTCACAGTCCCAGAAATATCTTCATCTGTAACAGCTCCCCAGGGGGTTTCGAGTAAAAGTTGAGTCTTCACAAATCAAATAAATCAAGAAATAACAGGCGGGCGGGGGTCAGACCTCTAACACCTGAAATTTCACACAGGCCCCCTGCGCTTTCAATTAAGACCTTGAGTCTGGTTCCGTTTCTCAGCTCGTGCGCCCACCTGGGTTCCGCTGTGGAAATTCACACGCATGGGAAGCCTGGGAAGCAGAGTCCGGGGAGCTCCAGAAGAAACCTGCCTGCAGAAAATTGGGAGTTTTGACTTAATTCCGCACAACCCGGCTCTGCACTTCCCCAGGTGCCGGTGCTTGTGGCCCGGGGTCGGCTGGGCCGACGGAGGCAAGCGGCTCACGTTTTCCCCGATGTCCCAGGACGGCGGCCCTGCTGGGACGGGTGCCGCCCGTAAAAGCAGGAGGGGGGCGATCACACAGGCGGAGGCGATGCTGGCGATGAAGTCGGGCGGTGTGTTCACAGGCTGCGTTTCCCTCCCGAGCTTCATGCAAGACGCTGGGTGTGAGCTCGGGCCTCAGTTTCACATCCACGGAATAGTCGTATTCGGAACAACTGCCTTCTGCTTCGGGTAACAGCCAGGATGTGCCCTATAAACGTGCACGCCTCGCGATCCGTGTCCAGCACGTAATATTTAAGCTTTAGGGTGAGTTGATAAAGCCACTAACCTGTTTTAATTTTGAAATGTTTCCTATTATTTATGTCCACAGTGTCACGCATCGTGGGGGAGAGAACCTCTGTGGACTGAAAACACTGATCTCACAATTACCTCACGAACGTGTGTCTTTCTACTGTTCTTCATGAATAATTTAATGCACACGTAGGGCTTCGCTACGCAGGAATCGTTCTATATTTAAAAGCACTGCCTGGACACTGTGCCTCTCAGAAAGAGTGTCCTCGAGAAAAAAATCCACAGCATGTACTAAGAGCGACCCAAATAGAGTCGTCTTCATTTTCTTTCCTCTTAAACCAATTTTCCTCATGACTACGTGTTAAAATTGCATTTACTTAAGTTATCCTCTAAAAAATAAATGGAAACAGCTCTTTGTCTAAAAATAACTAAAGTGCCAACTCCTTTTTTACTTAATTTTAGCAACTGGGTCCTGCGCCTGGACGCTCCCAAACAAATCACTTTCCCGAGCAGCTTTTTGGGACAATGTGTAGAGAGGATTGTGGACTTTTTTTTTTTTTTTTTTTTTTGGACAAAACAATCTTAACTATTAGTGTTTGGCACTTTTTTTTTTCCAAAAAGAATCTTAAGTTTTAGTGTTTGGTACCTAAGACCCAACTACAGGCCATAAAATGGTTTCCCCAAATATACTCTGGGCAGAAAGTGGCCCCTTTTTGACGCCCGAGGGGGCTTCGGGGCCCGGTTTACGCGATTCTGTGCGGTTGGGCGTGTTCAGGTCGGCCTGTAGGTGGGTCTGTCCACGTGGCGTTTTACAGTCGCCTCCGACTGTGACTGACGCTGTCTGTGGGTGTGTGAAGCACGGTGCTGACTGGGGGGGTCACGCGTCGACTGGCGGCGTCATCTCCCTCTTCCGAAAGCCCTGAAGTTGTCCGCTCCCCCCCCTGACCCCCCGGCCTGTTCTTCTCGGTGGAGACGCCGGTTTCAGGCTTTCGCAGCAGCTGCAATGGGCAGCTCTGCCTCCGCACGCTCTCTCAGGCCCTGCGTCCACGTCAACGACGCTCCGGGAGAGGAACGAGGCAAGGACGGCAGAGACGCGGCGGGGACAGGCGCGTGCGGGGGAGGGAGCCTCACCAGCCCCGTTTCCAGCTCATCCTGTCGCCGCAGACGTGACCGGAATCTTCGGATTTATCACGTTGCCTTTCGGCTCAGGTATAAGGGTGAGGGCTTGGAAATGAAATGCCGTTTTCAGGGGTGTTGTTTATCTCTCCCCCCAAAGGCAATTCTTAAAATTTTCAAGCTGTTCTTTAGGTTCTACAGAGAAAACTCAGACTCTGAAACCAAAACACATTGTTTCGGGTTTCACTTGCTTGGTTTTGAACCTGAAAACCCGGGTAGTGCTCGCAGAGCACGGGCTCTAAGAAAGCGGGACAGAGATGGGCGAACAAACCCGGTTTCCCTCCTGTGCTCTGTGCGGTCGATGGGCCTATTCGATGGAACAGCCTTTCCCGGGAGCAGGCGACCAGGACCCCGGCGCTCGATCTGAAAGGCGCCGAGGGGACAGGAGCATGTGGGCTCTATTACGGGCCAGGGCGTGCAAAGCAGGTTCTAATGGAAAACAAATCAGCAAACGGCGGAGTGATGCAAATATAAAACACAAAATCTGAGAAAATGAGTTGGTAAAAATATTGCATATTGGCCCCGACTGGAGTGACTCGTGCTGAGCACTGAAGGGCTGCAGTTCGACTCCCAGCCGGGCACACGCCTGGGCTTCAGGTTCCATCCCAGGGCAGGGCACCTACAGAAGGCGGCCAGTCGATGTTTGTCTCTCACATCGACGTTTCTCTCTCTCTCTTCCCCTCCTCTGTCTCCAAATCAATAAAAATATATTTTAAAAGCATTGCAAGTTGTTTTCTGAACAGTAGGCGTGCCTGGCGGGGGCATCGTGGGCTGGGCCAGGGCCCAGCTGGGGCTCGGAGGTGACTCCTCCTGCTGAGGTGCTGGGCACAGGCCCAGGTGCGCCGAGCGACCAGATGGAGAACCTGCTGCGCCCCAGAGTCTCAGCAGCCAGGCCAGCTCCCCGTGGCTGAGCCCTGGGGTCGGAGGCCCCCACCCAGGGCCCAATGGGACAAGCTGGACCCCAGGCGCCTGCAGCAGCAGCAGCCAATGCCCCTCCCTTAAAGTCACCTTAGGGAGCAGGGAGAAAAGAGAGTCCTAAAAAATTACATTTTAAATTTAAAGTGAGGACCGTCATGTGGCCCCAGGGCTAATAGGGCCGAGTGTGTGTGTGTGTGTGGGGGGGGGCCTTGCTGTTTAATTCCAGGGAAATGAGCAAAGCTCCTTTTCTATAGATGTGAGGCTGTGGATGTAGATGCTGATGTCCCAGAACACAGTGTCTTCGGGCAGCATCTTCGTTCAAACCCATGTGATAAAGCAGAGCCCACACTGTGGAGGGAGCTGTGCACCCAGGCACTGGCCACCGCTCCCCCCACGGCCACCACTCCCCCTCCATGGCCACCGGTCCCTCCCATGGCCACTGCTGCCCCCTACGGCCACGGCTCCCCCCCACGGCCACGGCTCCCCCACGGCCACGGCTCCCCCCCACGGCCACGGCTCCCCACCACGGCCACGGCTCCCCCTCATGGCCACCACTCCCCCTCCATGGCCACCGGTCCCTCCCATGGCCACTGCTGCCCCCTACGGCCACGGCTCCCCCCTACGGCCACGGCTCCCCACCACGGCCACCGCTCCCCCACAGCCACCATTCCCTCCCCCAGACAGGACACGGATTCACTGACAGGTGTGAGACGTAGCAGGTTAGGGGCCCTCAGAGCTGGAAGATTCTTACCTCAGTTCCCTTCTCACTACGCCCGACGGCACGGACGTGATGGCGAGAATCATCTAGAAACCACAGAACGCCCACTTTCAGCAATCGCTTTTAAACTGGGCAAAGGACACTAACAGGAATCAACATAAAAGAAAAATTTCGCCCACACTCCACCATCTTAAGCAAACAAGGGGCTCCCGTGTCCAGATTCAGCCTCGCTTGGCTCTTGCCTACGGGCAAGGACGGCTGTGCCCTCCCAGGCCCGTGTGCGGCCCGCAGGCCGCTCTGAGCTCTTCCTGTTCGCGCACGTTCCGCGCGAGGGTCACAGCAGCAGCCCGGCCCCCGCGTCCGTCCGAGGCTTTCCCTGGGCGCCCCCCGAGCCCTCACGTGAGGCACAATCGCTGGCAGCGGCTCTTCCCAGCTCAGCCGCGTGTGGAAACAGCCTCAGGGCTCAAGTAGTCCCGGGAACCAAAGCAACACACGCGGCCTGGAGTCCAAGACGCAAATGCTGCCTCTAGACGTGAAACGGGGCTCTGTCCACTAACCCCTTAGGAGGTAAACACAATAACATCTTACACGATACAAACATAGCGGGTCGTCGGGGTGCAACTGCTCTTCGTGGGTTGCCAAAGTATATAATCCAACGCTTTAGAAGTTACAATTTACCAAAAAGGAAAGAACACCCTTAAAAGTTATAATTGAGTCTTCACAGTGGGGGAAAAACACTGATGATTTTCACTGTCTTTTCTCCAACTTGAATGACAAAGTACTTTTTGGCTCTGGGAATTGAGTATTGACTTTTTAGAGGATATTCAGACAACTCTGCTGAGAAAATGAATCCGTGCAAATAGTGGGCGCCGAGTGTTCAAGACGCCGGCGTTCCATGACTGACGGAGCCGGCGCAGCGCCTGAGCCCGGATTCCAAGCGAAATCATTTTTAGTGACGTACAGAAAGCCTGGAAGAGTCAGAAACCTGGGCGCGAACAGACAGAACCGGCTCATCCTACAAACTCATTACAGAGTTCTAAGGAAGACACACAGCCATCACATTTCATCAACAGCAATTTTTATCCGAAGTTTATTTCTCTAATGACTCTGTCCTGACTTGTATGCTGTCGTCTGCGTTTTAATGATACTCTTAGAAACTATGTAGCACATCGCAGGGGGCTGACTGTAGCTTTTGTTTCCCTCGATACAATTAGTTACAAATCCTCACCTACCGCAGAGGAGACGGGAGCAGAAACAGCAGAAACCGGGATATGGGTGGAGGGTTATTTTTAATAGACGATTTCTTTGTTTTTCAGAAGAGCGTTAGATTTACGTGAGCGGTGGGGATGTGGTCTGGAGCGTTCTCACACTCGCCGCGTCTAGTTCCGCTGTTACTAACATCGTTAGGTGAGTAGGGGCATTTGCTAAAATAAACAAACAAGTATTGATACACTATTACTGAGTAATATGCATCTTTATTCAATGCCCTTTTTCTGTTGCAAGATCCCATTCCAAACGCCTTCCATGTACTGGTCACGTCTCCCCGGCTCCTCGTGGGGGGGGCAGTTTCTCGGAGTTTCCTTGCATTTTGTGACCTTCACGGGGCTGCTGAGGGTCGGCCGAGTGCCTTGGGGAACGACAGGCCATCCGCGCTGGACGCTTTCCTGCGACTCGAGCGGGAATCTGGATCTTGGGAAGGAAACCAGCAGGCAAAGTGCCCATCACAGCACGATTTATCCCGGTGACGCTGGCCTCCGTCACTGTCCCTCCTGCTGGGAGATATGTCTCGTCTCCCCCACTTAGGCGTGTGATTATTGATTGATCTGTTGGACCACATTTCCATATCAGTATGGATCCGCAGGTACTTTGGTTTACGGTTTACTTTTAACAATGTTGCTGCTCCAGTGATTCCAGTCTCAGCCCCTGGCAGCACTCGGTGCGGCGTCTCTTCGACGCCTTCCCCGCAGTGAGGTTTTCTCGAGCACGTCCTTAGTTTTCTGGGACTAAAGGACGCCCCAGGGTCATCTCTATGCTCTGTGCTTCAGTCCCCAGATGGCCCGTTTCTCCAAGGACACCTGGGCGCCAGGTGTGCGGGCACTGCCCCCGGAAGCTGGTCTCCAGCCCCCCTCAGCGGACATACCCAGGAGACTAATGCGTCTGGGAACCCAGGTGGGGGTTGAATTTTCACCCATCAAATAAAACAGATGCCTTACTTTTGCACAGTCCATAATTGTGAACTTGCTCAATGAACAAATAATGCATTTTAATATTCCTTTTTTAAGGAGAATAGTAGGTAGTAGGTGGTAATGACCGTTGGTCTGCACACTGATCACCGATGGCAATAACAACAGTTAATCATCGCTTGTCTACTAAGTAAAAATGAATATACACGATTCTGGTGTAAAAACCAGCCTGTCTGAGCTCCTTCGAAACGTGACGCAGTAGAAGTTTAAAGGCTCGTGTGCTGCTTTATGTCGTTTCCTTCCCCAGCAGGGTGGCAGCGAACCCCTCGCTCATCAGAAGGCGACAGACGGGCAAACGTTTCCGGTGCATTCGGTCAGCGGGTTCACCACACAGACGTTACGGGACTTAGGGCGGCGAAGGGGGTGTTCTCACGACTGTATCGCGCGAGCCTGTCTCCGCGGCTGGTGTGTGGTCAACGGGAGTTGACTTTCTGTCGTCAATGCCAGTGATTATTTTACTTTATTTTCCCACCACCACTTACCCCCTCTGCCCCCAGGGCCCCCTCCACCCCCGGCAGTCAGGGCCCCGCTCTCCAGGTCCATTCCCCAATCTCTGTTTTTCTTTATTGCCCCCCCCAGCCGCCAGCCTGCTCTGTCTGTGAGTCTGTCTCCGCTTCGCTGGCGGTTCGGTTTGCTCAGCAGATGCCACATGTAACTGCGGTCGCGTCCCGCGGGGCTGGTGGTGCTCCGACCGGCTCATCCCCGCAGGTCGTGCTCTCCAGGCCCCGCCGCGAGGTGGCGAAGGGCAAGCACCTGACCCGCTGCCCCTCTTCTTAATTCTGCTTTGTAACGAACCCCACCAAGTCCTTATAAATAGGTTCACAGCGCTACACGAAAGCACATGCTTAAAACCCCCAACGAGAACAAAAAGAGTGTGAAATAGGGTCCAAGGGACTTGGGGAAGATAGTCTAAAATTTTGAACTGTTTTAGTAATTCACAAATAACATAAGTACAAAATCAGATATTTTTTATCTCTTTTCTTTTTCTGTTTTCCTCGCCACGTAAACCATTTTTTCCAATAGACATTATTATTAATATTACAGTTGATGTAATGAGATGGGAGGTTTTTGCAATTCGCTGTGACAGCTTCATCTCAAGACAAGAAATTTATGAAGTGAATGCAACTGGTATACAATCCTTTCCATTTCTCTATGAACGTTTATCATTGAAAAATCAGACACGCATTTAAAAATAAGTGAGTCGGTTTAACTTTTAAATATAGACAGACCTTTAACTTACTACAAAGTACATTCCTGGAAAAAACACTATAAATCTATTTTAAGTTTTTCCCTTTAAAACGATGTTGAAATGTAAGCCTAGTGGGGAAAAAAATCAGGAAAACAGCCCATATCACGTTTCCAGTAATAAAAGTGATGTACTTTCAGACCAGGTTGTGTGGTTTTAAAAATGTTTTCTGCATGGTGGAGACCATTCAAACAGCCAAACATTTAAATCCACCGGAGGCTTTTTATGCAGAGCTCTGGGCTGGGGGACTGAGGGCGCGGGCGGGCGGTGGCCCCGCGGGTTCCGACGTGAGCGCTGGAATTTCCATGGTTTCACTGGCCAGTGTTTCCTCAACTATGTCCCGAGGAGCATGAGTTCAGTGGGACATTAATAATCGCGATGCCAGGAAGAGTCCTCAGGTAATTAAAATTTGGGAGACATTAAACAAAAGAAACCAGTTTCTTTACACAGAATTAAAGAGCCTTTAATATCCAAACCTGCCTCCTGAGTCCCCAGGGGAAACGCTGGCCCACAGGCACAGGACCAGAAGAGCGAGCGATTCAAAAGCACTAACCCCCCCCCCCCCGCTCATCAACAGAGACGAGGGAGGCACCTTCGTCAGCTCGCATCACACGCACACACACGCACGCGTGTGCACACACATATGCACACGGACGCACACACGTGCACGCACACACACAAGCACACACATGATCAGTAATAGTCTCAGTGCCAATTAGAAAAAGGCAGAAATGTGATCCCCTCGGCCTGCGATTCTCCGTCACGCTTTCTGACAGTTGGAAAACTTACTGACACAGACGACATTTTCTACGTTACGCGGGTCGGTATCAACAAAACAACGAATGAAGGTCGCGAGGCTGTGGGAACTCGCCCCCCCCCCCTGTATCCGCGAGTGCTCCCTCCAAACCAGCCCTATCCAGCGTACAAGCTGGTTAAAAACGGCGTGTCTGCCGCGGGCCCCCTCCGGCGGGTCGCCTTCCTGACGCCGTTTTACAGACATTCCGGGGAGCCCCGCGACAGCACCACTGTCCTCCTTGCCAGCAGCCTCACACGCTCAGACGGAGGTCACAGCAACTTTAATTTGTCCCTGAATAACTAAGAGCCGCCGTTCGCTTCTCTCACACGTGGTTTTGCTTTGTGCCAACAGTTCCGTAAACACGCACACGAGTCCACGCAACACAGCGAGGTCGCGCCCGGAGACAAACGCGCGGCGAGGACAGGCAGCTTCGGGTCCCCGCGCTTCTGCCAACTAAGCGCTTGGACTCGGGCAAAGCCAGTGAGCCGGGGGGGGGGGGGGCTCCTCAAAGGAAAGGGGACCACACAGCCGGCAGGAGAAGTGGCCACAGCTCGGGTCTGCACAGGGTGAGCGTTAGGCCCAGAAAGTAATTGTAGAAAAGCTGAATCATGCAGATAAAACCACAGGGCAAGAAATCGGCTCGTTAGGAGAAAGATGTTAACACCCACCAGGCGCTCGCTCCCTCCCGTCAACCTGTCAGAGCCTCGCTCCCGCTCCGTCAGGGCCAGCGGCGTTAGGACCCACAGGCTCTCGGGCGCGCACCCGGGGAACAAGGAACAGATCCTGCCCCGCGGAGCCTCTGCTCCGGGTGTGGCCCCCTGTGCCCACCCGCCTGTCCCCGCGCCGGAGCCGGAGCCTGTCCCACGCTGACTGTGCGCTGCGTAAAGCAATCGACAGCAGAATGTGAACTAACCCTCCGTGGAAGGCCGGGCGAAATTCAGTGAGAGACCTGTCCGCAGAACGTAAGCCGCACGGAAGGGGCAGCCTGTCTGTCACCCACACGGGTGTGTGGCCCGCGGCGGGCGAGCCGGCACCTGGCAAACATTTGTCACGTGAAGAACGAACATTACCATGACGAAAGGATTCGCCATTAACGGTGAGAGTTGTGAGTTTTTTAAGTTCAAGAGAAAATATAAACAAACGTGTAGTAAACATTCCTTGGGCCTTTGGGGGGCCTTAGGGTTAAATGTTCCAAAGGAGGCTACAGCCAACTCGATGACGGAGGTAAAGACACGGGGGCCTCTCTCAAGGAAATACAAGCACTTGGATAATTATACTGTCATTTAATGCTCCACACTGTTCATACAAATTTCCACATTTCTCTTTACATGCTGTATTTATTTACATAATAGTAATATGTCATATTTACTTAGTGATTTGTCTGCAAATACAAAAATTAGTTTTTTGGGTCTTCCCGGTGACTCGTAAAAGCGGATATGACCGCGGCTACCTCACAGAACCGGGTGGGGCACGTCCGACCCGCACGGCACGGCAACCGGGAGGGGACTTGAAATTCAATAAATCTAGGAGCTCTTTTCATAGCTAGTTTTTAAGTCGATAATTTTGAATGGCCCTCAAGTGTTATAAATATCCAAATGGCCTTTGGCATTAGAAAGGCTCCCCGCCCCTGCTGCCGAAGAAGAGATTTGGGCTCAGAAATATTGTGAAAAATACCACATCAACTCTTAAGTCCCTGTTCAGAAAGAAAATGTCAGTAATTTTTAAAAAGTAAAAATGAAACAACAACAAAACAATCGCTGTTGACCCTTTAACGACGCCGGTTTATGGAAGACGACCACCGCGCACTTGAAAACCTACACATAACTCTTGACTCCCCCAAAAACTTAGCTGTTCCTTAGTATCCTGGAGGGTTTGCTTCCAGGAACCCCCACAGACACCAAAACCCACGCATGCCAAGTCCCTTATGTGAGACGGAATAGATCAAAGGAGACGGCCACCCTCCTGCATCTGCAGATCCCCGCTGAGGATCAAAAACAGAGCCGGTGTTTACTCACAAAAATCAAATCTGTGGACCCGGGACGTGTAAACCCATGTTGTTCGAGGGGCAATCAGATGATGCAGCCCAACTACTCATACCCGGCACAAAGCCGCTCACATTCCGTGTCACCTGCTCCGACCGATGACATTGCCAGGGTGCAATTGTTTTAATTCAGTTTTTCAGATGCAGGACACAGGCCTGGTTTACTAGACACGTATCTAGTGAGTCTGGGAGACGGGCACAAACCTATGCTTTCTGACTACAAACCTTTTCAGAGCCTGGCCACCTGCCACCCAACTCTGAAGACTATGCTTTTACCAGCACCTCTGTGAGTGGGCCTGTGGAGACAACGCAGGAATATTACTACGTAAACACGCCTTTCTGTTATTATTATTATTAGCAATATGATGCATCTGTCCCAGAAGTCGCATATGCACATGGAACTGTTTTTCTCCACCCCCCACCCCCCCCAACTGACAGTGGGTCACCGTTGGCTCGGGTCACCTAGGCCCCGCTCTGACTGTTAGGTACTGTTTGTGTGGCCATGTGAGGAGGGCACCTGTGACCGGAAAACTCAGATGTGTGTATGTGAGACATTAACTGGTTGCTCACATACACTGGGGTGCACGAAGCGGCAGGAATGACCTCGGCATCCCACAGGGGCATCCCGGGAGGGGCCCCATCTCCCCTCCACGAGGCTGCTGGGAGTCATGCTCTTGTCCATCAAGATTACAAACCTTCTGCGGACAGTCGGCATCAGTGTGGGAGCCATGCAGACGCACACACTCACCGGCCTCCCTGGGGGTAGGATGCATGAACTTGACCTTAAAGTGACCGCCCTCCTCAGCAGCCGAGGTGCAAGCAGACACTCTGGCAAGAGGAGCGGGTGAGGAACCCATCCAGGCATCCAAGTGCCTTCTCCACAGAAGCACCCTGCACAGTGCCCGGCGCCCGCGATGTACCACACGGATGTTCTCAACAATCTTCAAATCAACAATCAAGAGCCCCCTTCTCTTGGTTGGCTGAAGGGATGGTACTTTGTTGGAAAAGAGGAAGGAGCGATAAGAGATGATAAATCTTTCCTTCCCTGCACCCACCCACACACCCACACACCCACACGCGCACGCTTGGTCCCCCAACTCATTTGATATTTTGTGTTTGGTGTTGGACTTAACTGACTAAATGAACTGTTCAGAGACAGGTCTCCTTCCAGCGAACGCTGGTTTCCATGGCACTGAAATGCCCGTTTAAAAGTGAGCATGGTCCTAGGTGCTCGGGGGTGGGGTGGTGCCCGCAGCAGCCACAGGTGGCTCGGAGCCGGGAGTGAGGCGTCCCCGCCGCCCACAGGCAACCCGGGCCGGGCAATTTTGCTCTGTGCCTCTGGCTCTCGCTTAGAGAAAGGAAATCTCATTATCTGGCGGCGTGTATTGTGAGGTCCACGAGCCACGGCGGGTTGCTTTCACTTTGAAAACGGTTTCTAAGTGGTTGAGTGTGGCCGCTCGGGGCTTGGAGAGGGGCTCAGACTGGAGAACAGGTGCATCTGAAAACATCGACCCCCCCCCCCCCGGGATTCCTTAGGATCTGGGGGGAGGGGAGGAAAATGGGACCTCAGACTGGTGGTGCAGCGAGGGGGGCTGTTGGCTGGAAGCCACGTCCCCTACTTGCAGATTTGTGTCTTTTCAAATGTGTAAACTGTAAGCAGAACGCCAATTAAGTCCACAAGCCCTGGAAACTGTAATATGTTCCTCATTTGTTTTGTACGGTTCACAGGAATTTAGTGACTGGCGTCTGCGAGGTTGATCGCATCCAAACACAAATGAGCAAAAAACCCCCCAAAACAGGCCACCGAGGCTTGAGCACGTCTATGGTGAAGGGTATCTTAGCTGGGAGAGGATTTTTTTTTTCTTTTGGTAAAAGGAATACTTCGGGACTCTTAACACACAGTCTGAATTACCCAGTAAAAGTGCACATTGTTACCCACAGTCTAGAAAAATGCATCTTCAGTAGAATTAGTGTCAGGGATCTTTTCTTTCCTTTGAAACCCAGACCCCAGGTGCCTAGAGAAACACATTTCAAAGTAGTAAACGAACATTGTTAAGACAACGGGCATGTTCAGTTAGAAGAACCGGGTTCTGGATTTTTGCAGAGGTTTGCTCAGGGCAGGTCAGACCCAGGGAAGTTACTGAGAAATTCCTCCCGGGCTGGGCGGCCGGGCGAGGAGGCCTGCGGGGTGCGGGCACATGTGGCCCATTCCCTGGGGCCCTGGGAAGGGGGTGGGTTGGAAGCCGCCCAGAGGGGGAGCCTGGAGAAGCTGGGGGACCCCGGGTGTCACCCGCCACTTGCGGCTCTCGCGCTGTCTCTAGGGAGCAGAGCTGGCTGGAGAAAGACAGACAGACTAAGGGAGGAGCCGTGGGGCTGGGTTTGGAAGGAAGAGCGTGGTGAAGGCTGAGCGCTGGCTCAACCCAAACACGTCCCCGCAGCCGCTCGGGCGCCTGCAGACCCGCGGCCAGATGCACATGTTGGCGCCTGGTGCTCACACTGGCCCCCCTCGCTTCCCCGGCTGAGACCCCAGGATCCCTGCCTGGAGCTCTCTGTGTCTCTCAGCCCCCGGCATGTGGGTCCAGGCCCCCCGGGAACTCACCTCCGGGGCAGCTGAGGGGCTCAGCGCGGGGCAGGCAGGTTGGGGAGCAAACGGGGACTCGGCTGCTGCTCCTGGTGCTGGCCGACCGCCCTCCCCGGTCCCCAGCCCTCGGAGAGGCCACATGCAGCCTGCGCCCCGGTGGACCCTCCAGACTTTGGAGACCCCCAGTGCACGAGCCCAACTCAGGCGCGAGAACTCGGAGGCTCGGGGCTGGCAGGCTCTGGAGATGCCCCGGTCCCGCGTGGCCCCCAATTCCACCCGAGCCCCGGGCGTGCCCGCGGCGCCCCAGAGCCCGGGGACCAGCGCCGCGGTGCCCCCTTCACCCAGGGGTGGGGGCGCGTCCCCGCGCCCAGGCTGCGGCCGCGCGACCCCAGGGCCGGAGGGAGCCGCCGGGCGCCCAGATGGAAAAGCCCGCCAACCGTGGCCGCGGGGACGCGGGGACCCGGGGACGCGGGGACGCGGCTGCCCCTTCCCGAGCCCCGGCCCCCGCGCCCCCCCGGCCCCCGCGGGGCTCACTCACCGATGCGCAGCGCCTGCGGGGCGGCCTGCGGCAGGACCGGGACCAGGACCAGGACCGGGACCAGGGCCGGGACCAGGACGCGGCGGAGCAGGCGGAGCGGCGCGCGCCCCGCGCCCCGCGGCCCCATCCTCCGGGCGCCCGTTCACGCGCGGCGCCGGCCGGTCCCGCCTCGGGCTCGGGCTCGGGGCTCCGGGTTCGCTCGGCCGGACCAGGGCGCGCGCGGGGGACGCGGGCGACGGGCGACCCGCGGTCCTGCGCCCGCCGCCGCCGGTCCTCCCCGCGCCGCGCGGATGCGGGGCCGGGCCTCCCGCCGGGTCCGGGGAAAGTTGCGGCCACGCTGCGGGGGCGGCTCCGCGGGCGCCCGGGTCCGAGCAGCAGGTGCGCGGGGCCGATCCCGCGCCCGCGGCCCCGCCTCCCTGTCCTGCCGGCTCCGGCTGCGGGGATCCCCGCGCGCACGGCACAGGCGCGCGCAGCCTCCGCGCCCCAACTTCCAGCCGCGCGCAGGGAAACTCGGGGCGCGGGCGGGCGGGGCTCCGGGCGGCCCCTGCGGGGGTGGGGGGGTCCCCTCCGCCCGGGCGCGCCCGCCCCCCCCGTCCCGAGGACGCCCCGCCCCGGCTGCGGGCGGGAGACGCGGGAGGGGCGGGGCCGCGGGGCCTCAGGGCGCCCCCCCCCCCCGGGACCCGGCCCGGAGCCGCGTCGGCGCTTCTCGGGTCAAGGGCGCGCCCGGGAACCGGAGCCTCGCGCAGGACGTTCCCGCGGCTGCGCCGGATCCGCGCTGCCGGGCGGGGTTTTTTTCTAAGTAAGATTTTGCAGAAGTGACGGAAACTGAGTCCGTGCTTCTAACAGGTCCACACACAGATGGGCCTAGGCCAGGAAACTGTAAGTCTAGGATCCGTCCGTCCGTCCGTCCGTGCGTCCATCCATCCACCCGTCCATCCATCCATCCCTCCATCCATCCACCCGTCCATCCATCCATCCCTCCATCCATCCACCCGTCCATCCATCCGTCCGTCCCATCTGTCCATCCGTCCATCCATCCGTCCATCCATCCGTCCATCCATCCATCCATCCATCCGTCCAACCGTCCATCCATCCGTCCGTCCCATCTTTCCATCCGTCCATCTATCCGTCCATCCCATCTGTCCATCCGTCCATCCGTCCATCCCTCCATCCATCCATCCATCCATCCCTCCGTCCGTCCGACCGTCCATCCATCCGTCCGTCCCATCTGTCCATCCGTCCATCCATCCGTCCATCCGTCCGTCCATCTGTCCTTCCATCCATCCATCCCTCCATCCGTCCATCTGTCCGTCCATCCATCTGTCTGTCCATCTGTCTGTCCACCCAACTGAAACCTATGCGCTAAGTCCCTCTGTGTTGGATCAAGTGGGTACTTTTCACTTTAGACTCAACAGTGAGAAAATGCACCCTCCACCCTGCAATAGACGTGGTGACCCCACTGCTGGAGTCTCATCAGTTCGTCCCTCAGGTACCAGCTCATCCCTCAGGTAGGGTCCCCAGTTCTGGATACTCTGGGGTGAGAGCTGACGGAACAGAAAACCCACAGAGAAGACGGGCTGATCTGGACTTAGGGGTGCACCTTCTGTGTGGGCTGAGGAACCAAGAAGACTTGAGGGGCGTACATGGGTTACCTTTAGACATTCAAAGAGTCCTTGGGTTAAAAGAAAATAGTCTTAGTCGGTGTTAGTTAAATGAGAAAAAAATAAGAAAAATAATATTCAACGGAAGTTGGAGCAGAGTCCGCTTCGCCTTACTTGGGGGGAGCACTTCTAAGTCAGGAAGGTGCTAAGCGTGGTGCGCCCCGCGTCAGGAAAGACGCAGACTGTCCGTCCCTCCGTCCATTTATTGCTTGGCTCATGGAAACAGCACTTGAGCACCTGCTTTCTGGGAGGCTCTGTGCCAGCCCTGTGGGCCCAGCAGGAATGTGGGTGCCACCACCACAAAGTTCAGGTATTAAAGAAGGGCGACAAGTCTACAAAGAACAGTCGGTACTCAGGGCACAAAGAAAGGAGAAATTTAACCTAATTTAGCGGTTTGGGGAGGTCTCGATAGGGGAGCGAGACTCCCAAACTCAGAGAATGGGCAGTTTATAGGGGATTCGTAACTATTTCTTAAAACGAAAATAAATACAAAACTTGTTAGAGAATTTATTTTTAAACCTAAAGGTTTGTGTTGAACATATAAATCAGTTGTCTTCTCTTTCTCCGTCCGTCCAGGGTCAACAGGTAGGAAACTACGGGGCGAGGTCCTGAGACCACCGCGTCTAGAGCTAGGCCGGCTCTTGGACAAGCTGCGTCTGAACCCGGGTGGACTTTGCTCCAGTTCTGCAGCCCTGGTTGGGTGACTTCATCTCCCCGTGGCAGAGACGGGTGGTGCTCACCTCTGTCCAGGTCTCTCAGGTGCATCGGCGCTTGTCCCTTTTTAGTTAGGGGCAGTCCTGTGACTGGGCTTAGCCAACGGAGCATGAGTGGGCCTGAGTGCACCCCCTCGGGATAGAAAGCAAGGCCGGGAAGAGATGCCACGCGGCCCCAGACTCTCTCCTACTTCCCGAGTAAACCCGAAGGTCACACATCCTGGGGGAAGGAGCCTGGACCCCGGAGTCCCCTCTGGGAGAGGCGTTGCCCTGAGTAGTTCTCAGACGACCAGCTCGGGACAAGTCAGTGACAAATCAGTTCTGTCTTTTAATCCATTAAGATTTCGAGATCCGCTTGTTACTGCAGCATAACCTCCCCCATGCTGACGATAAACTCCCAGGACTTGACGTCCTTGTGAAATGAGGGTGATGATAACTCAGTAAGGCCATTGGAGCATTACGTGGGTGTGTCCCATAAAAGGACTTTCCATATAAAGTGCAAAGAATTTTCCAAAGTCCTTGTCGCTCAGCACATACAGGGTGTCCCCCCAAAATGTATTCACACATTAACAGCTGATAGCCCAATTTTGAAAATGAAATTTTTAAAAAATTTTTGTTGAAAATATTACAGATGTCCCTTCTCCCCAATGACACCCCCCACCCCGGCCCACCCACCCCCAGTCCCTCTCCACACCGTTGTCGGTGTCCGTGGGTTGTGCATATACGCCTATAAGTTCTTTGGCTAACTCTCCCCCTCCAATAGACTCTGCCTTTATAGTGATTCGAAATGTGTGTATACATTTTTTGGGAGACACCCTGTATTAGTTCATTTGTGGTCATTACTTTATTGGTTAAAAAAAGGTCTGTACATGCATTTCTAGCTCAAATGTGCCTCAGATGGCAGAGACTGAAATATTCTCTCTCATAGGAAATGAGTCAACAATATCAGTCCCATTAATTGTGTAGTAATAGGGCCAATACCGCTGAAGGACATTTTACTTGCTTTTAGCTGTGCTCCCGTCTGTCCGTGAGGACACAGTCCTTTGTGGTTCTAGAGATAACAGAAAGCTGGCATTTCCTGCAGGAGGTTTCCTAAAGAGCACCCGGTACACTTTAGTTACTTCCCCGCATCCTCTGTAAGACTCTGCAGAGCTCAAAACGGAAACGCATTTGCTCGTTGAAGCGCCTCCCTCCGCGGCTCGTGTGCACAGGCTCCGGGTGCCGCGTTCCTCCAAGTGACCAGCAGCTGCTGCTAATTCCTTTTGTGCTTTTTACAAGAATTCAAGAATCGAGTTTGGTATACACAGGCATCTAGTTATTTTTTTGCTCAAAATGACTATGTTCGCAGCTCTGGCTCACATTTTTCATGGTGCCCTCTTGGGAATTACATGTCGGATTAGATGCATGCTGACCCCTTCCCACCCCCCCAGCTGAAACCTAAGTTGATCCACGCGGTTCATCCTAAAGTAGTGGGCGGCCTTGTGGGTCCTGTCAGCGCTGGTGACGCCCTCAGACCCTACTCCATTAAAATCACCTGAGTTTAGGATGATAATTAGGTAAAAGGAAAAATACCGTAGAATAAAGTAAGGAACCCAAGTGTTATAACTGTGCTTTCAGAGTGTGGTGAGTCTGCCTGAGTCCACTCACGTCACCCAGGGCAACATTTGATGAATTATCCAAGCGGAAGGCCAGGGGCCCTTGAGCACCTCCTAGGCACGTGTAGCTGATTTAGGACCAAAACCCTCCTCTCTTGGCCACTTGTTTATCTAATACTTCTTTTTCCTAGCGGATGGGGCGTATTTCTGAGATGTTGAACACCTTTCAGCCAAGGTTCCCCAAATCTTATCTTTTGCTCAGAACTTGTCTGAGCTCCAGACTCCAGCAGCCAATTCATTCTACTGACGATTCCTGACTGAACGCTGGAGCTCCTGGCTCTGTGCCCCGTCACCGCCCCCCAGGCCCTGTTCGGGGATCCCCTCATTTCAATATGCGTCGCTGCCTCCACCCAGCGGTGAGGGGGGACCCAGCCCATCATTTTTTATTTTCCCTCAACTTTTGTCCACATCTGGCCTGTTTTCACCCACAGTTGGCGTCACCTCCCCGCACACCTTTAATCTACCTCTGTCCCTCGGCCGCTGTCACACTGGCCTGCGGCTGACCCGCCTCAAACGTCTGAGGTTTGGGGCCAGAAAATTATTTGTGCGGACGCTGTTCCCGGGGTGGGAGGTTGGTGAGCGTCGTCCGGGGATTCTGTCCACTAGGTGTCACTGGTGCCCTCCTCCCGACTCGCAGCAGCGGAACCACGTCCCCTGGCATAGCCCAGGTCCCCTGAAGGGCAGGGCCAGCCTGGCGAGACCCTCGCTCCTGCCCGGTCACCACGGTCTTCCACGCGCCCTGTGACAATAGACACCTAAGGGCTCCTCTCTTGCCATTCGCCTCTTTCTGTCCCTTCTGCCGTCTGACCCAAACTAGCTGCCCGTTAATCCTGGCTGGTTCCCTCGAGGTCACGGTCAGCTCACTAATTGTTTCCTTTATTACGAACTCCGTGAGGGCAGCTGGCAGTTACCTGAAACCTGGGCCCTGTCACCGAGTCTGCAGTGGGGGGACACGACTTGGGAAACGCCAGCTGGGGCTCGGGGAGCTCTCAGAGTGCTCCCCACCTCCAGGTGCAGACCCAGTTCATCCGCAGGCTGCGTTGGAAGGTTGGAGGGTCGAGGCGGCCCTAAGGCCTGACAGAGAAGCTGGGCGCAGGACGGAGGGGAAAGGCAAAGCTGTGGACGTAACGTACTGTTTGCATAACGCTGGCTTTTGCTTAGAGTTTTAATAATCATTGTTTCCAGCAATCTTGTAAGTTGAAATTACTTTAGTTTCAGAATAATTAAATAAACCTTGGAGGACTTATGGCAGAGAGCTCGTGATTGCCTTTTAAAAGTTAAAATGGAAACTTGCAGCCACTACAATATTCTCATTTCCATGCAGCGGGCCCTTCCGCACGGATTTGCAGCTCAGGTCTCCTGACGCAACACACTGGGCTCCTTCCTATTTAATCATATAAATTAAACCACATTTCTAATGATTACATCTTGGTTTAATTTCTTCCCTCACCATCTCTTACTGGAAGTGTCATGTATTTTTTAAACAGCTTTTTAAAATTTATTAAAGAAATGCATATAATTTTAAAAGTTAGATAGCGCTGAGTAAAAAATAACACAACCACCCCTCCAGCCCCTTCTCCCCAACCCTGACCCTTCCGTGCAGCATTGCACACACCTGCTTCTGCGGGACGTCCACAAGCAGTCCTCGCTGGCCGGGTCCCTCCGGGCTGTGACTGTCCCCATCGCGGTCGAGGAGGTTTTCACTCGGACACGTCACCCATCAGCTTCCCTTTCTCCTCTCTTCACCCACGAAGATTTTAGGCTCAGTCACTCTTCAGGGTTTATATTAGACTCTACTGGTGGGTGCACATGTGAGCATTGCGGGTGCTGGGGTCACAGGCGAGCACTGCGGGTGCTGGGGTCACGGGTGTGCACTGCGGGTGCTGGGGTCACAGGCGAGCACTGTGGGTGCTGGGGTCACAGGCGAGCACTGCGGGTGCTGGGGTCACGGGCGAGCACTGCGGGTGCTGGGGTCACGGGCGAGCACTGCGGGTGCTGGGGTCACATTTTTCTCCTGCTCTTTGTCGCCTCTGAATTTTTTTCTCTGAATGTTTCACTGGCTTGACGTCTCCATCTCTCTCATTTCCGCAGGTTCCCATAGCCTTGTTTTGTTGTTAATCCTCAATGGATATTTTTTCCATTGATTTTTCAGAGACAGTGGACGGGAGGGAGGGAGGGAGGGAGGAGAAGAGAGAGAGAAACATTAATGTGAGAGACACGTCGATTGGTTGCCTCCCACGTGCGCCCTTGCTTTCGAACCTGCAACCGCGGTTCGTGCCCTTGACCGGGAATCGGACCCGAGACCCTACGATGCGGCCGGGCCAGCGCTCTAACCACTGAGCCACACAGATCGTGAGGCATCACGCGGTCCACGTGTCATCAGTGTGCCCGTCAATTTCAGAAGCGTCCCCAAGTCTGCGCACCGATCGTCCTCGGACCACCTGTAGTTGAACAGCAAGGTTAGAGCAGGGCCTCCGCCCACGAGCCCGAGTGAGAACAGAAGCGCGTTCCCTCCGGGCAGCTGGGTGTGTGGGGCGCCTAACGGGATCTCTGGAAGCCGCTGCGTAACGAGGAGAGAAAGGATAGGACCCCGCTCAACTGATATTTATCCCAGGGCAAGGTACACAAATTCCTCCCTCCATGGCCCAAACTACGGAGCTGAACATTCACACGGGAAACCACCCCAGTTTATCAACCGCTTCTCTCTTTATCTTTTAAAACCCCTGAAAAGAACGCTTTCGGTAAAGCACTGCTACAAAGCACCCGTGTTCTACAACATTACTCAGCCGACCGCCCGAAACGCAGAATAGCTGTGCGGAATCAGCGAGACGGTTTCCCTCTCGCCACGGTGACGCGGTCCGAGTTCTCTCCGATCTCCGACAACCGTCACGGGCAGCCTGCAGGCCCCTGCTCGCCAGGGCCCGGTGCTCGCTTCCCGCAGCCTCCTCTCGGCCTTCTCCACGTGGCTGTGTCCTCTGCACAACCACCACCGACATCGGGAGCCACATGTTCCCGCCTGCTGCCCACTGAGACACGGCAGAAAGCGTCAACGATGGTTACGGAGCCTCCCCGTCAGCTGCTGGAAATCCTGCGGGACGCGGGCGCCCCAGGCGGCAGTGGGGTGGGGGCCCAGCCAGGATGCTGCAGGGAGTGGCCCCAGGGCAACCGGGCTTCAGGGTCGTCACCTTAACCATGCTGCTGTGTCCCTCGCGGCCCCATCGAGCTCCACCCACGCTGAGAACCAGCCATGGAACCAGGTGGAGAACCCGGGACACGAGGCGTCACCCTCCTGCCCAGCCCGGCCGCAGGAAAGGGAGAGTCTGCGTGAGCACCCCGGGTCTCCGCCAACACTGAAAACAATCATAAGAACAGATTATGTCCTTGCTGGTTGGTACGAGGGAAACTGAGTCCCTGGGAGACTTCGCTGTTCTTGCTCTAAATCGCAAATACTTGATTCGCCAGGGTCACGGTGCTGCCTCCCGGCCGACAGTTCCTTTCATCACGTCGCTCACCCACCAGTGTCTAGTCTGCTCGGAACATATGATGCGTCTTCTGGGGGCTTGAGAGGATGGATGTAACGCAAACCCAAAACTTAAGGCTGTACAGTACTTGGCCAGATCACATACATTATTTGCAAAGTAAAATTTAAAATAATTAATTCAGCCTTTCTACTTGTTGGTGGCACTGCAGTTCCCCTCTTCTCTCTCTGTCTCATTCCCGAGAGCACACCGGCCTCAATATTTCAGGTGCTCCTGCCTGCGTTCCTCGTGTCTGATTTTCTTTCCTTTTTTATTTTATTTTATTTATTTTAATTTTATTTTTTTAATATATCTTTATTGATTTCAGAGAGAGGAAAGGAGAGGGAGAGAGAGATAGAAACATCAATGATGAGAGAGTCATTGATCAGGCCCGCAACTGGTCATGTGCCCTGACCGGGAATCGAACCACTGACCTCCTGGTGCACAGGTCAGCGCTCAACCACTGAGCCACACCGGCCCGGCTTCATGCTTGATTCTCAAGTCACCCTCACGCTACTCGTGTGAATGGTCGCAGTTGGCTTCAGGAAGATAAAGCCTGAAAATACCTAAAGAAATCACTGTCCTTTACTTACCATTATTGTTTCTTTTTCTTCATCAAAAGAAAAGAGGGACCAAGACCCAAATGCTCAGTAAAAGACAAATATTATAAATAACAATGTGTGAATTTAGTCCATAAAACACAAAATGGAGGTTTCCTATTTAGCATTAGCCCTCCGTGGGCCCCTGAGTTGACGGTGACAAAACTGCCCAGAGTCGTGAATGCAGCACATAGTCTCGGAGGGTGTGATTTGGCTCAAAATAGCCTTTTATTTTGCCTCTATTTCCGGGGTAACCACATTCAGAATTAGAGCAGCGAGAACCTACAGGAAGAGAGAACAGAAAGCTCACAGACGCTGACTTCATCGCGGTCCCCGCCACGGAGGGTTGGGGGTGACTGTTTCTGACAAAACGTGGGGCCCACAGGATCTATAGCACCTCCGGCACCTCAACAGCTCCAGTAACAGCTGCCGCGTGGAAGCCAATCTGGGTAAAATAAGGCGTTGACTCAAGTTCTCTGAGGGGAAATTTTTGAAAACAAAGTTTATAAGAATCTCATTTTGCCTTTTGGGAAATCCCATGTCTCTTGTTTTCAGAAAGTAGATATTTATCTGTTTTTTTATTTTATGAAAGTAATTCCTGTACCTAATTGATTGAATCAAGTAGTTTTACAAGTCTCATGACGAAACCCCTTTCCTCTTCCCTCGCCAGTCCTCGGTAGATACAACCACTTTCAACATTTTCAGCTAGTTCTTTGGCGTTTGCCTCTATATTTCAAAATAACAGGCTTCCTTTTCAGTTTACATATTGTGAGAGACAGACTAATGGCCCCCAGTATGTTTATATTCTAACCCCCACGAACTGTGAACATGTTGTTAGTGCCGGGGCCTTTTAGGCTGAGAGAGAGAATTACAGGACCCAATCTGCTGGCTTTAAGGTAAGTAGAGTAACCTGGGCTCTCCAGGTGAGCCCAATGCAGTCGGATGCCTGGGAATGCAGGAGAGGAGGCGGGAGGTTCGGGTGACAGTGATGCATTGTGGGAGACGCTCCCAGGCCGGGGTCGGCGTCGGAGCTGGAGGAGTGGGGCAGCGTCTAGAAGCTAAGAAAGGTAAGAAAACAGATTTTTCCCCTATAACCTCTGGGAAATAACACCGGCCCACTGCCCACTGGAAAAGGTAAGAAAATGTTCTCTTTTTATTTTCTTGTAGAACCCGTAGAAAAGAACTCAGACCTGCTGCCCACCGGGAAAGGTAGGAAAACAGATTTTTACCTACAACTTCCAGGAAAGAACACAGACCTGCTTGTACACCTTGGTTTTCTCCCAGGGAGACCCATTTTGGACTTCTGACCTCCAGAACTGTAAGATACCAAATTTATATTTATTCAAGCTGCTAAATTTGTGGTAATTTGTTTCACCTGCGATGGAAAATGAAAATGGATATATCACAATGTTGGTTATATTTAAAGTCAGTGTTTAGGTTTTTAGGGTCTTTTGTACTTTTCACTGGTGAACCATATAATGTGGACAAATACTAGTTTTTGCTATATATTTGGTGTGTTTTGTGTTTATTTTGGTTTTGAATACCAGTGGGTTTCTGAGGAAGGTTAAATGGGAACCAGCTTTCTGAGACCTGGAGCGTGTGGAATGTGTTGGTGCCATGCTCAGGTTTGGTGCATGTTTAGCTGGGTATAGAATCCTGTATTGGAAAATGTACAGTTTCTCATAATTTTGAATGTGTCGCTCAGCTTGCTCTGGTCTGTGGCATTTGTTGTCGCTTGTCTGTCTCCCTTGCTTTTAACCTTTAAATAACAAAACAGTGACGGAAAGGAATATTAAGTATCCAAGTGTTGCCTAACAGATAATTTTAAAGGAATGCATTTCTCTTTGCACCTTGACTCTCTCTCTCTGGATTTCTTTACTATTGGGAGAATATTCCTGTGGCATTTCTGCTCGGGCTGACATATGAAATGTGATTTTTTTTAATCATTAAGTGTCTATAAAGCCATTGCATGCTCTGGCCATTGACCGCATTTGTATCTTGTCACCCAGCTTCCCAGAGAAGGACACGGGTGACATCAGTAGCAAGACACAAGTGAATTCGGGTTTTGTGTGGTTTACTGTCTCAGCGCCTGTAACTTTTTTCATGATTACTCCCAAGAGGTAACTATTATTAGGTCATTATCTAGGAAAGGGGAAGTTAGCATGGTTGGTGTGAAACTGATATAAAGTGTTCTTTACTTGCCCTTTGTGTTACACTGTGTTCCAAGCCCATCGACCGCTCATGTCCACATGTGGCCAGAAACTTGGCCGACTGTTTCTGTGTTGACACTGTTTTCAGAATATATGAGGTGGTTTTCCTCCCTGGGGACCGGCAGCCCATTGATTGGACATAATATATGAATCACGTTTGTGCCTATTATTTTTCACAAGCTAATTTAATACGCTCTTTGATAATTTGAAAGTAATGAAATAAGTGAATGATTTTTTTCAAGGGTCTGGAGAAAGGGTGCCAGCCCAGTTCTAGTTACCCAGGGGCATGGGATGAGGGGTGTGGGATGAGGGGTGAGGGGTGTGGGGTGAGGGAGGAATGTTGACCGTGGAATGGACACCCTAGTTCTGGGCCTGTAGCTGTTGAGTGACCTGCTCATGGTCCCTGGGACCTCGGACCCCTCCTCTGGTACATGGAGGGGTGGGGACCGATGTTCTTTCAGGTTCCCCTGTTTCTACCTTTCTGTCCAGTCTCCATGTTTTTACTACTTTGCCAGTTTG
Organism: Miniopterus natalensis; assembly: GCF_054644295.1. Classification (NCBI taxonomy): domain Eukaryota; kingdom Metazoa; phylum Chordata; class Mammalia; order Chiroptera; family Miniopteridae; genus Miniopterus; species Miniopterus natalensis. The sequence goes on along the minus strand of NC_142086.1, from coordinate 91,317,541 downwards.
CTCGCTCTCTTCATTGCTGTTCAAAATCTAACAGGATCGAATCTGTTTTACTAAGGTCACTGTGACTGAGATGTGGGGACAGCTGGAGGGGCACCGGGGGCTGGGTGATACTCGAGTAAGTGTCCGGGTTTGATCTCGTGGGTGGGGGGAGGTGGGGGAGTGAGGGGATCGCTGAGGCTCTGAGCTGTCGCAGCAGCCTCCCTGCTCCAGGTTTGTTGAGTGAAGAGAGAGGGGTTAAGGCTCCTGGTTTAGGGAGCCAGTTCGGCGTCTGCACTCTTCCCTGAGATGGGGACACAGCGAGAGCGTGAGCATTGGGAACAGAGGTAAACGTTTGCCTGTGAACGTGGGGATTTGGGACATTTTCACTTGACTGGTACCGTCCACCTGGGGGCCACGGGTCACCCAGCGCTCATCTGAAGTCCATCTCACCACGTGTCAGGGCATCTGGAAAAATTCACATCCAAACAGTCTGAAAAGCAGGGTAGATGCTCATGGGCCTGTCATTGGAAAGGCTGGGGACTGGAGTTACCTGCACAGCACATGTTAAAGCTTCTTTAAAATCATCCTTGCGTACGGCTCTTCCTCCGAATCTAGCTCCTCTTGACATTTCCTCATCACTTTCTCTCTCATAAAAATGCTCTTTTCCTCCGACCATCATCCTCCAACCAACTGACAGGCGTCGCCTCCGTCACTCACTGGCCAGTGGAGTCGGGAGCCAGCCTCGGTCCAGGTGAGTTCCCTGGACGTGGCCACACCCACGTCTCACCTTTACCACCCAGCACCTTGCACACATCCGTCCCATCTGTCTCATCCGTCCCTTCATTCGATGCTGAGCCCCTCGGGGACATGGTTAATTTTTTTTTATTATATAATGCCAGAAATTAGGTTAAATTCATGTTAGACAGAAAATACATATCCATTTAGTGAAGTAAAAGGAATGACACTTAGGCATTAGCTGATTATTTTTTAATCTGTACTTTCCTATGAAACTCCCCTGGGTTCCCCAGTTTGAAATGATCCCTCCCACACAGGCTCCCCGAACACGTCTCGCCTCTGGTTTTAACTTCCACTGTCACCTGCTGCGTCGCAGGGAGCTGGTCTCATACGTGTCCTGTTCCCGCAGTGGCTTCTTAGTTTCATGTTGCCAGCCCCGATCCGATGGTTTGACCACGCGAAGTGGTCAGAAGTATTTTTCGAGGACGCTCAGGTCTAAATGAAGACACGTGGGGTGCGGGGCGTGTCTGTGACTGTCCGTGGGCTCTATTTTCTCTGTACGAGAGACATTTCTGGTTCTGATTGTTCACCTGGTGCCAAGTGCGCCGGCTGTATGTTGCTTGAGGACAGGGCCTATTTCTTTTGCTAGTCTGTGTTTTTTTAATTTTGTTTCCTACTCACATATCTGGCTAATGCTAACTGCCCGAAATGAATTTATTAAACGAAGCCACACAGTTGCGAGACGTCCAATCTGCCACCTGCAGGACGCCATCCTCAGACCTGCAAAAGGACCGGCCATGGGGACTGAACAATGTTCGTGATTCCTTTGCGAGGAAGGACAGGCAAAAGGTACCCACCGAGGCCGTTTGGTAGTGTCGCCCCCACTGGACGTTACACACTCTCGAGAACGTTTAAGGTTTTCTTCACGAGAGTTTTTGAAATATTAGACCTCGGTTGCACTAGCGGCATCTTTACGTTCCAGCAACACACACCTCCAGGGTTGTCTCCATCGGATGAAGGGCCGCAGCGAGCATGTGCGTCTTATCTTGCGTACCACCCGCGAGGACCGTTAAGCGTTTTATTAATCTTTCAGTCAAGAAAAACTCCACGAACTTTAAAATGCAAAACACCTCTGGGAAGCCCTATGGAAATGGTTTAACTGCCCCAAACAGGCCGCCTGCCCAGAAAACGAGAGGTTTCCCTTTCATTAGAAGGACGGTGGGAACTTGGGGAGGCAGATTTAATGTAATTAAAATCGGAAAACCATTATTTAACAAGACTCATGCCACATTTCTTGAGGAAAACACAATGAGGATCTTTTCATTGCAGACGAGCCGATCGTTTTGTTTTTTATCTCCCCTGAGCCTGTTCTAATTAAAGAGCAGGGAAGATAAATCTGTGGAAGCTGCTTCACCTCCTGGTCTCGGCTGCAGGCTTCTGCTTGGAAAGTGTATTTTCAACATTAAGATGAATTTCCAAAAACGGTACTTTCATATCTAATCTGAGCGGGGGAACCAGGAATCCTGAATAAGCGGAGAGAATCCAGAATCCAGGACGTGCTCAGGGCCTGGGAGCCACGGCGTCTAGTCACTGCCGTTCTCCTGCTTATTGACGTCTTTAAGTCCTTTTATAATTTTATTTTTTATTTCGGGGAGGGGGAGGGGGAGAGAGAAACATCAGTGATGAGAGTCGTGGACCGGCTGCCTCCTGCCCGCCCCCGGCTGGGGACGGAGCCCGAAACCCGGGCATGTGCCCCGACCGGGAATCGAACCGCGACCTCCTGGTTGCTGGGTTGACGCTCGGCCCCTGAGCCACGCCGGCCGGGCCACACTTTTTATTTACGGAGAACGGTGTGTGGTGAGTGCTCCTGGCCCTGCGAGGTGCTTCCCCGTAGGCTGGGCGTCGCCAGGCCGGACGTCAGGCTTCACGGGCCTGGTCATCCTGCTCCAGCAAAGACCTAGGATGAAGGTGCTCCGTGTGTGAAGCAGAGAAAACAGAAACGAGTTGTCTGCCCCGGGTCAGAAAAGGGGAAAGTGCCGTAAAATAAACCGTATTGTGTCACATAGTAAATGACAGACATGCTGGAGGGGAAACGATTATCTTACCGACGGGAAGAAGGGTTTTTAATTGGCTGCGGGAATTACCCTCAGGTGAGGTGTCGGTGCCGGTTCCGGTGCCGGTGCTGGTGCTGGTGCAGGTTCTGGGGCCGGTTCCCACCGCGATGCTGTGTGAGGCCGGCTGGGAGGGTCTGGGCCCGGAGCTTCCTCCTGCCCCCGCTTTGCCAGTAATAATGGGAATGAAGGTTCCCTGAGTGTGGGTGCCGGTTATGCTGTAAGTTACCTTCTTTTACCCCCACGGTCTGGGGAAATCCATCGACATCGCTTGGCGTTTCCTGCTTCGCTCCTTTCAACAAATGTACCCGGTTCGCTGGCCATGCTGGCTTTTAGGATCTCTTCTAGTGGAAGCTGATTTAATCTCAAACCTGGATATAAAATTTTGTGTTGAAAATGTTTCAAAAGTACCCAACTGTGTGGTACGGACCACAGACGGTGTGACCCCTTTAAACCAATATGATTAGAAATGAGAGCTGTGTAAACGGCTTGTAGGCTCTACATAGACTGAGTCATTTAAGTTCTCGATAGCAGACAGATACTTCAGTTTATATTGATAACGTAACTGCTGCTGTCCACTGACATTTTTTCTCGCCTTTCTCTAGAGTAAGAGATACACCTGCCCAGGGAAAGACGGTTTCTTGGGTCCCTCGAGGCTAATTTAGTTATTTAGGTCCTATAACTGGATTCTTGCCAAGGGAATGTGAGCAGAAGAGCTGGGTTCTGATTTCGGTTCTGAGTCTTAGAAAACTGAACAGAAGGGACCTGCCTGAGACATAAACTCCTGTGTTGTGTTTTCTCCTGCGTTCGGGGCCTCTTTGTTACGGAGGCTCAGCCTCCACCTGACGGACGCACCCCTCACAAGGCAGGGAGTTTAACCCCTGGAACCGCAGCAGTTATCTCAGAGAAGCTTCCCCTCCCGCCAGGCCACGGCGGTTAGCGCAGAGCTGATTAACCAGGCGCCCGATTTTGGCGTTAAGTATGATATTAAACTTCCTGTAGCAGACACTTAAAAAAAACGGTAGAAAGGGTTTTGGGGGTTTGTTTTCTTCCTACCGAATGGAAAGTAACAAGATGAGCTCTGAATCTCAGCGGTGGACTGATCGTATTAACATGGTTCTCGTGCTTATAGACTCACCTACGGGTGCTCTGGCAGGGAGGGGGGTTAGCGCCCCTCTGCCGGGAGTCTCACTTAGCATCTCATAATCCTGGGCTATTTCTCTAACAGGGTTGACAAAGAGACTCAAGTCTGGTGATGACCATGGTAACGATTATGGCCCATAAGGAAGAAAATGTAGGAAAATTGTGTGTAATCACCTGTAAAACAAAGATAAACAGAGAGCGTGGAGCTCGGGGGCGGCTTACTTGGGAAATGGGGGCCCAGCCGCACAGTCACTGGAGGAGACAACCCTGGGCTGTGTGTTCCCCGGCCGGTGGGTCAGATCTCCAAGGAACAGCTTCCCAAGTGGCCTTAGAACTAAAATGTGAAAGTGCGTCACACGCGTTATGTTGGTTTCCTAGGTCACTATGAAAATGACCTCAGCCCTGGCCTGTGTCGCTCGGCGGGTAGAGCGCCGGCCCCGGACTGAAGGGTGCGGGAGGAGACCAACCGACGTGTCTGCCCCCCGCCTTCCTCCCTCCCTTCTCCTGTCCCTGAAAATCAATGGGAAAAATAGCCTCAGATGAATATTAACCAAATAAATGAATAAATACATAAAATAACCTCAAACTGGATGGCTTAAAAGAACAGCCCTGGGGCCAAAAGTCCATAATCAGGGTGTGGACGCAGCGTCCCTCCGGCTTCTGGAGGCCCCAAGGGTGCGGCTCAGGGCTCACCCCTCCACCCTTTGCCTCCGCCTTCTCTGGTGTCTGTGTGAATGTGTTTCTCTTTTTTAATTTATTTTTTAAATAAGGCGACTTCTCTGTGGGTCTCTCCTCTCGTGAGGACACCGGTCCTATGGGATCAGGGCCCATCTAGAGCCCACCCAACTCCGGTATGATCTCGTCCTAAATTAACTAATTATTAACTAACTAACTATTTCCAGTAAGGCCACAGTCTGAGGTGCTCGGGTGAGGTCATCAGCACAACCTTTTGCTGGAGACGCCAATCAGCCCATAACACTCACCGCAGGGACTGAATTTTCCCAAATGAAAAACGATGCTGAGATTGGTCTGTTTTTAGTTATGATTATTGAGGAACTGAAAAATCGGACTTTATCGCACATTGAAAATAATTATTAAGGCATGTGACTGAGAGACTCGTCTAGTTTTTATTTTAAGATAAAAGCAAAAATGTGTCCAAGTTCTGGAAGCTTGTCTCTGCCGTCAGCGCCATGAACTCCACTCGTCTCTGCAGGTTTCGTCCCGTTTCTAGACGACATCGCCGCCTGCGTCGGCCAGAAACAGCGACGTGGACGCTCCCAGTCGAATGCTACTTGGCCAGTGGGAGAACGTCAATGTGCTTTTGAAAAAGGTGGTGCTTGTGGCATCCTGTCCCCGATGCCCAGGCATCGCAGCTGCCGCGGCCACAGGTAGAAACCCAGCGTAACAGGCTGAAGGGCTTGCGTTTCTGAACGGCTCCTTAACTGGGTTTCTAAATAAAGCAATCCGGAATCTCTCCCCCAAATCCTCAGCATTAAAATCTAACGACACCAGATTACTTGATCTTTTCGGTCTTCGTAGGTTGCATCTGGCTCTCTTTTCCTTTCTTTGTCGGCCGCGTTTCCTCAGAGGCGCTTGGAAGTAAAAACATCTTCCACCCGTTTTCTCTGTTTCCCGAAACAGCTTCATTTCTGTGGGGACCAGTGAGGATGTGAGCAAACCTCCCCTTTCGGGGAGCTGGTGAGAGTTTCGACGCCTGGCTGCGCGCCCGAATTTGTGGCGCATCTGTAGCTATAAATATAGAATTTCAGTTCTGTAATCACCTCGGCGGCGTCTTCGAGAAGTTACTGAAGGAGGCTGCAGTCCCTCCCCGGTGCCTCCGTGAGGTTCCAAAGGGCTTTTTTAAGACGTGAGTTTCTCCCAACGACAGAAGAGGCTTCCTCGTGAACTGTGCGAAAGGTTTAGAAAACAAAGAACAAGACAAACCTGTCCCTGCCTTGCTCACTCTAATGTTGGAGCCTGAGACCGGAGCAGGAGCCCGCGGGGCGCCGTCCGCAGGGGACCCCCAGTTCTCCTGTTTTCCTCTTTAGGGCTCCTGTCGGCTGTTACCAGCCCCGTCTCCTGGGGAACGGTCGCAGGGCTTCGCTTCCCGCCAGTTCTCTCCGAAATGCCCTGCGGCGAGCGTGCCTCTCAGGCCCGAATCCCAGCACACGTCCCGGCAGGTATCGGGCGCCCAGCGAACGTTCGCGGTGTAAGCGAGGATCTGGGGAAGGAAGGAAAGCAGGGCAGAGACACACGCGAACCACACGGCAGCGCCGAACCCGGCTGGCGAAGGGCCCGTCCTGGCGAGCACAGCCGACAGGAGCACCCCCAGTCGGCCCGCGGACCCCGGCTTTGCACCCATGCCCGCGTGGCGGCCGCTGTACCTGTCCCGGGAGGGTCTCTTCTTGCAGTGTCACAGGTTTCCTGTTGTTGTTGCAAGTGGTAAAGGCCACCCCAAAGGACATGCTTTGCATTTTCAAAATCCATCTGGAAACCATCGGGCCTCGCTAAGGAAGGTACGTTAGGGACAGAGCGCTCCCCTGGGGAGGGCGCTCAGAGCTCCGCGCGGTGGCTCTGGGTCCATCGGCTTAGCGTCTTCTGCCGAGGGGGCACCCCCGGCTGAGCCTTTGGGTGGAAAGCTTCCATTCTGGGCTCTGCATCATTTTTTCTGCCCGCGGCCCGGCCTCCGCCGCATTCCCATTCTGTCCGCTCGATTATGTTCCCGCGCTGGCTGATGACTTCTCTCCTCCCTGACCCTGCAGATCACTTCCCCGCCTTCTTGCTACAAAGCAGGACAGGACCATCTATCTCAGTCAGAATATCTCATTTCTCTCCGCCGCATGTGTCTGAAAATTCACGTTTCCATCAGCAGCTGTGGGAACAAGACGCGTCCTCAGTGGGAGAGGCCAGTGGCTGCCACGGTGCTGCCTTCGGGGCAGGTCACGGGGGGCTCACGGCCAAGGAGCTCAGGCTTCCAAAGGCATCCCAACAGCTCCCCTTTACACATCCCCCAAGCGGCTCCCTGCGTGGTCTCTGATTTTCCTTTTAATATGTCTTTATTGATTTCAGAGAGAGGGAGGGAGAGAGAGAAACAGCAGTGATGAGAGTCACTGACCGGCTGCCTCCTGCACGCCCCCCACTGGGATCGAGCCCACACCCCGGGCATGTGCCCCGACCGGGAATCGAACCTGATCTCCTGGATCCCAGGTCAATGCTCAACCGCTGAGCCACGCCGGCCGGGCCTCTGAATCGTTGCAGTAACTAAATCGATCACTTGCTGCTGAACTTGCAGAGGGAAATCAGGCAGCAGGACCGCTATAGGTCGTCTTCCACTCACAGCCCGCAGCTTCCCCCAAACCCGGTCCCAGGAATCCGTCGTTTATGCCGTGAAACAGGAGCGAAACGGAAACGGAAAGTGGTTTTATCGCTTTTAATGGTGCCTCATCTCCTTCAATTACGCTTTGTCTCGCTTAACGTGGTGAACATACTTTTATCTTGTCAGCAAGAAATATGCTTATTTTGACAGTTTAAGGACGTATTCAGGTGGTTTTGCTAATTAGTGTTCCTCTTCCTCCTGAAAGTCCGGAATTATTAAATTCCAGTGAATTGTCCCTCCTTCCAACTGGATGTAAAAACTGTGTTGCTTAGAACATTGTCAGCACGTTTGGAATGATTCCTTGGACCCCAATATAAAATTGTGTTTTCATGAATTCCCGGAAGGAAATATTAAGCACCATCTCATTGGTTTTTTTTAAAAAAAAACTTTGGATCAGGATGAGTTATCTCCATTTTTTAAAGTTATTTTTTCATGAAACAGAGCTGCCTTTTAATCACATGAGTGGCAGCCACTGAAAAATAAATGCTGCTAGGAAATGTTTCAAAGAGTATAATTATTTATATCCCACATCCAAGACTAATGAAATCTTGGTGCTAAATCAAAACCCTTTAATATGCACTACATGTCGTCTCTTAATAGGCACTGGACTTCACGGTCTGCCGGTGCCTAAAAATCTGGCTTCGTGGACCCCTGGAAATACAGCCCTCGGTCGCGTTGTTTTCATGGGCGGGGTTTGCATTCTGAGCTTCTCTTACGGGCCTTCTGCAGCTTCCACAGGTCAGTAAGTGAAAGTGAAATGATGGCTCCATGTGTGAGCTCACCCCTTGCCTTTCGCTCTCTCTCCGGGAAGCGTGAAGGCCTCGGGCAGAATCCTTCCAGGCCCGTCAGCGACCACGCAGCCCACAGGGCCCGGGGGACCCTTCTCCACCCCGCTCCCCGCCCTGCCCAATGGGACACAGGCCGCCGGACCCCTGGCTTCAGTCCTCGAGGCTGATGTGGCCGACGGAGGGTTAAAAACAGAAAAGGGGCACTTGGTGGGCTCAGCGAGCACAGGCCCTGGGCTGAGCCCTTCACATAGATGATTCTTAATTCTCCCAGCAGCCTAATGAAGATGTCGCTCTGTTTTACGAATGAGGAAACTACGGTTTGGGAAACTAAGCAACGGCTGCAAATCACCCAGCTCGTGAGAGCAGAAGCCGTGACTTGCTTCCCGAGCCCGTCCTCAAATGTCTCGGGCCAGCGCCGCTCAGGTGCAGGGGAGGGACCGCGGGGGGCTTGCAGCTCCGCGGGGGTGGCGAGGGGGGTGCGCCGTCCTGCTCCCTGATGTTCCCCGTCTTCCGTGCCCCCCCTTGACCTTCTGCACAGGACCGAGTGGCCTACAGAGAGATGACCACCTGCCCGGAGCCCTCGGCGCCCCCGCCTGCCCCCATTTCTCTGCACCAGGACAACATACAGTTTGTCTTCTGAGCCCGTATCACCTGAGTACTGTTCCCTCGTTGCCCAAATAAACCCGTTGCCAAGACCCCAAACTCCTGCCCCCGCCGTCTCTCCTCACTGGCCACACTGTAAAGTAAACGTGACGGTGACTCACGAGAACGGCGCTCACGACTGTCAGGATCCGTCTTCGCGCGCAGTTAGGACACGACCACCGACGAAGCGACAGGAGGCAGCAGCGACTGTTCAGCTGGAAAGGGGGCCCGCAGAGGGCGGAGCTCTTCCTGTGCCGTCGGGGGATGGCGCTCAGCCCTCCCCTGGCTCCCGACAGCCGCCTTCTCTCCGTCTCACGTCACAATGGCGGCCGAGCCCCTTCTCGTCCTCAGGGACTGTCCTAGATGCCGGGGGTGAGCGGCCGAGCGGGACCTGCCTCGGGCCTTCAGCTCTTCAGTGGGGGCGGGACAGTGACACTATCCGGCGGACACTAGGGAGACATACGGAGAAAAGACTGGGTAATTATAAGTCCCCTGCAGAGGGTTAAAACAGACGCCCCCAAGAACGACTGTCTCTGTCGGCGGCTTGAAAGGCCTTTGTGAGGAAGGCGGAGGTGGGCCGGTTTCTGACCACAGGGGAGCCAGGCGTGCACACGTCCCGGGCGCCCAACCCCGTCCGTGCCCCTGGGGCTCATCTTGAGGTCTCGGCTAGTTTCGTAAGAGGGGCTCTCCTGGTATTATTAAGGCGCATGTTACGGAAGGGCTGCTTTTAAGGAGATTAATAAATTATAGAAGGCATGGGTCCAGACCACACTGATCTTAATCATTTTAACTTGATAACTACGTCCTGTTTTAATATTTCCTATTAAAAGTAGATGCCGATTCGTTTACAGTCACTCGCTTTCATTCGTAGTCAAGATGCTTTAATGTGAGCAAGATGGAAACTTTTCTTAAAGAACTAAATTCATTTCATTCCCTTTATTTTAAGCAACTTTATCCAAAGTAACTTCCTAAGTCTCTTCTGAACAGAATCATCTACTTAGACTTATTTTGGGATTATAGAAATTTGCAGATGGGACCAAATTAAAAGAAGATTAAAAGATTAGGCTGGGGAGGCTCTGGAAGGAGGGAGCCGGAAGCTGTGGGAGCAGCTGGTCCGCGTGCCGTGGAGGTGACGGCTCAGGAACCCGCGTCGCGGAGCCTACGGACTCGCACGGGGCTCTGCTCAGCTCCCCGGAAAGATGCAGCCCATCGGCCACTGTAACAGGCCATTAAATCAAACGCACGCTGCGTGGTCGGCCCAAGTTTTCGTTTCGAGGAGACACGTTTAGTGTTACCTGAGGCTGACACTCTCCCCGGAGGAACAGTGGGCCTGCCGGCTCGTAATCTCCAGGGTAAAGTGCCTCTAGTGCTCCCTGAACACGTCTCCGCGTTCAGCGGTGTCACACAGCCAGGGACAAGCCCTTACCCCTTTCATAGCTCGTCCTGAAGGAGAGCTCCGCCGTTTTCCAAGGTGGGAGATCAAGTGCAGCAGGTAGAAACAGAAACACAGCGATAACCTCACCCTTGCCAGGCGTTAAGAAGCTCACATCAGCTACTCACAGTAGCTCACAAAGGTGCCCCCAGCCCCCCAAGTACGGGTGGAGACCAGGTGTGCGAATTAGTTCAATCGGCACGTCGGGAACAGGACAGAGCCCTGCTCTCAAAGCCCTTTGCAGTCGCAGGCATGCTCAAGCTGCAGCATTTTCCAGGAGGGCGTATTTCAATACACAGTATTTTGATTTACTGAACAACAGGGCCTACATCTAAAACACAATGATAAATGGCCGTCCTCTCTCTTCATACACACTCACACGTGGGCACACATGTGGACACGAGTGAAACGGGACACACGCCCACAGACTCCGATGCCCGCAAACCTCTGCCAGGCTCCCTGCAGCTGAGAAATATGCGGAGCCGTGGTCCTGGGCTCCAAGCAGCGTCCTGTGAGAGCATCCTTACATTTTCTCAGTTGAGCGCTGATTTCACAAGGTGCCTACGATCTTTTCCAAATCTCAGATAAGGTGGGAGCATCACAATACTGAGCCACTCGCTAAAGAGATAAAAAGCATGCAATAAAAAATAACCAGTGATTCTACTCTTTTTTAAAAGCGGAACAGTCACCTACAGAGTACGGGAGTCGCCAAAGTCTCCCGAGAGCTGTGCGTCTCTCTTCCCAGGATGGTCTTTTCTGAAAATAAGGGACATGTTTCTCTGGCATTTAAAACCTTTTGTTTCCGTAAATCTATGCAATCTATTTCAAAACTGCTTTTTTCTATTCATTCATTCATTCTTATTTCCAAATGTCCCACAGATCTGTTGTGGCCAAAGGAAATGGGCGTGAGAGCGGGAACAGGGTGGAACGTTAGCAGAAAGCCTTCATCTTCCTCCCCTCCTCCCATCCTCCTCATAAACAAAGAAGGGCTCATATGTAAGAATATCGCTCATTTGTCTCACACTTAAGTACTGAAAGCACAGCGGTTGATGAGACTGATACAGACCATGTAGGAAACTAATCAATAGCCCAGCCCATTGATTAACAACAGATTCTTTCTAGATAGTAATAAAATGGAATGTAAGTTACAGCAAAATACAAGGACTGTCCTTATTACACAATAAATCATGAGGAAGGAGACGCTTTTCTGTCCTTGGGAGCAGCCACGTCCAATTGGATCACAGTGGGAAGGCCGGTGTGTCCTGCCAGCAACTCAAATCAGTTCTGATATGCGGAGCTGGAGACAGATGAGATTAAACTCTGATTGCTTCTCCGAGGACGAGATGTTTTCAGATCAGAGCTGGCACATCCAGCCAGGAGTGCATCTGTTGGGGATCAAACTCCCTGGACTTTGAGGTCCACTCTGAAACCGGGATCAGCTTCGGTAAGGATTTCTCGGTGAAGCGACCACGCAGACTTCCATCTCAGCACCCACACAAGGTTGGAGGGGCTTTCGTGACCAGTTTTAAGAAGTTCTTTGATGTCTAGAAATTTCTGGACGTAAAATCATTTAAAACTCATTGAAAGTGAAGTTTACAAAGAGGGAGATGTTCATTCACATGAATCAGTTAGCTCAGGTTTGACCTGAGGGGCCAAATCAACAGTTTCTACCCAGAATCCTAAACTTCGACACCAAGTTCTTTCCTTCTGTGGAATGAGTGACACGGGACAAACATATAAAAACAAGGAGATTAATCACTAAGAGCTGCAGACAGTAATATTCCTGGGTATCCGTATTTGCTGATTTCTTTTAGCATATGATTTACAAATCTCAAGTGAGTTTGATTTGCAGACACAGGTTTTCAAGACCTTGACATGAACAAGCACAAGGTGAAAAAACAGACTGAGAGGAGGACATGGTGAGGGCGGGACAGGAAGTGTCCGCGGTGGCCATGGTGGCCATGCAGCTGTGGTGGTCGTGGCAGCTGTGGTGGCCGTGGCAGCTGTGGTGGCCACGGCAGCTGTGGTGGCCGTGGTGGCCGTGGCGGCCCTACAGTTGGGGCTGTGGGAATCCACAGGAAGAGCCAGGGATGGAGCTTCTTACATGGGGAGAAAAGACTGAAAAAGTGGGTAAGAAACATGGAGAAAACCCATAGGAGTTGCCGAGGCGCTAAGTAGTTAGACACACACAGTTCAGCTTAATAGCGGGAATTGTTTTTAGCACCTGCCAAACTCATCCGAAGGCTTTGCACATGGTGACGTATCCACTCTGAGAGCAGCCCTGTGAAGGGGTCGGAGAGTCCGACAGGTAAGGGACATGCCCAAGGTCACTTACCTGCAAAGTCCAGCTTGGACTGAGCTCTGGGTCATCCACCACGATGGCATCTTGTGCAAACCTTCCTCTCCAACGTGGCTTATTAAACTGAGACATTAGACAGAACAGGCAGCCATGGGTCACCTCACCACCTCCGAGCGTCTGATGCCCAGGAAGGGTTGGGATTTGTGTCCCCGACACAGGCTAATTTGACAGCAGGTGGGAGAGGATGGTTTCCCACCTTCCCACGGAGGCACATCAGCAGGAGGCACATCTCCGCTGACCTCTCCTTCCCACGTTTCCACTCTGCCGGGACCCTGTGGGCTCTATGTGTTGGCAAGATCTTGTCACCGGGAGGTTCCCTAGCAGAGCGCCTGGGGCAGAGCCAGGAGTTCCCACTTGAGGATGCTCCACCCAGAGGAACAAGGCCTCTGGACTTGAGCTCTCTCAATGATCAGAAAGAGCTCAGGGCAGAGGCTGACCCCCGCCTGTGAGGCAGGGAGACAGTCCCCTCATCTCTGCTCTGGTTTCTGCTGATTAGAGTGACCCTGTGGCCTGAACTATATCTGCCAGGAGATATGACAAGTCCCAGGGTTCTTTATGACTGGCAATAACCCCCCAAATATTATCATTTTAGTTTCTAAGATTCAGAAGAAGAAGATGGAGAGAGGGGTGGACCCCGCAGACCTCAGGTGTCCCGAGCGACCTGTTTTTTCAGGCAGAGTTTCCTACAAACTCAATCTCATTCTGTCCAGAGGCTCCTGTGAAATATGAGCCCTGAGAATGTGTTTCTTTCTCGATTGAACTGTCACCTGAGATTTGTTTTGCCTTTGGTGTAACTCTGTCCGCACTGAAGTCCTTGTTGCCGACTCGACTCACTGTGAGGAAAACAGCCTGCTCACAAATGCATCACCCTCATGAAGTCATGAGAGATGCTTAATGGCATATTTCTGTTACTAATATTCAGCTCCTAAAAGGGAGAAATTAAGTGAAAAGCTATTTATGCGATTAAATGATAAAACAAAAAAAATTGGGTATTCAAAGTAAAATTGGGCATTCAAAGTACAATTTTCTGTTTTAGATGGATGTTTGAAAACATCAACTACTATTTCTAAATGTTTTGAGCTTTTATGGAAAATATGGACTCGGGATTATTTTTTTTAAATATGCTTTTATTGATTTTTTAGAGAGAGAGGAAGGGAGAGGGAGAGAGAGATGGAAACATTGCTAAGAGAGAAACATCAATTGGCTGCCTCCTGCACGCCCCCTACTGGAGGTCAAGCCTCCAACCCAACATGTGCCCTGCCTGGGAATTGAACCGGTGACCTCTTGGTTCACAGGACGACCTCAGCCCGGCTGGACCCAGAATTTTTAAATGACTTGGTTGTTTACTAAGAACTGACTTCAGGAAGGAGGGAAACATGGGAAGTGGACAGGTGAAAGCTCTTCAGTTCCTTAAGGGAATACAAGACCTTTTCCAATAACTTGTGGTCAGCAGGAGTAAGGAGATTCATGACACTAAAGGGCTGTAAGACCTTATGATACTCAGATAAGGGAAACCTTCAAGCATTTAGCAAGGGGAGCAGCAGGAAAGGAAAATGTTAGTCTGCCGACACTGACTGTTTAACTGGCAGCAAACATATGCACCTGTGTCTGTTTTGAGGGCGGCTTTTTTTTTCTGCATCACCGATTCTCCCGCCCAGGTAGAATACAAACACACCCTGTTTCCTTCCAGGGTCCTCTCCACTGCTATTTTATGCGCAGAGTCTAGAATAAAATAGATCTTGACATGTAGAGAAGCAAAAAAATGGTACCCATAATCAAGAGATAAAAGACACAATAGAAGCAAACCCACCTGTGACTTGGATGTGAGAAGTGTCAGGCCATACATTTAAAACAACCATCTTTAAAAGCATGCTAAATTAGAGGGACATACACATATAACAGGAGAAGAGATGAGCATGGCAAAAATGGAATTGAAGCTGTCAAAATAATCAGGTGGTAATTGAAAAAAATATAATAAAATTTAAAAATATTCATTGACTAACAACAGAAAACTGAGTACTATAAAAGAAATAATTAGTAAATTTGAAGGCAGATCAATATAAATACTCTAAACAGAAGCACGGAGAGGCAGAAAAGATTGAAAAAAAAATGGCCAGGGTGTCCTTGGCCTGCGATACTATATTAAGTGGGTGAATATGTGTAATTGGAGTCACAGAAAAAGAACTGAAAAGGTAGAAAAAGTACACAAAGAAATTATGGCCAAAATTTGGTGAAAAATAATCCATTCATGGATCCAATAAAGATATCACCAATAATCAGGATGAATACAAAGAAAAGTACAGGTGGGGAACACTGTAGTCAAACTCTTAAAATTAAAGACAGACTATCTTTAAACAGCCTGAGAGAAAGACAGACAAAGTAAAAACAGCGAAACAGCTACAAGATGATTATTAATGTCTCACCTGAAATTATGGGAACTGCAAGACAATGAAATAAACTTTTTAAAGTAGAGGCAATGGAGAAAGGAGGAAAGAAAGAATTTATCACAAAATTCTGTCCCATATCCAGAAAAAAATATCTCCAAAAATGACATCAGACAGCCACCCCAAAAATGCTAAATAAAGGTCTTCAAGCTGAATGAAATGTATACCTGGATGGAATTAATAATGTGGGCAAACATAATTGACTTACCTCTTAACTTTTAAAAAAGACTATTGGCATTAAAAATATTATATACGTGTGGTTATATTATGAGTAGGAGTCCCGCGTGTGGATGCAGTCGCAGACGGGGAGGCTGACGCGCAGTGGTATGGCTCTGACAGTGTGTGCGAAGGGGTATCTATTAACTTAAGGCAACAATTTTCAACCTTTCTTGTCTCATGGCACACGTAAACTAATTACTAACATTCAACGGCAAACCAAAAATACACCTATTTGTTGCCGATCTGACAAAAAAAATTAGATATAATTTTGGTTGATTTACAGACAAAATAATAATGATAGTAATTACCTACCCTGTTTGCTCCAAAATGACTTTTTAAAAAATCAGGTGCCTATACTTGTATATAAGGATTTCCGTTACCAAGAATTAACCCGTCAGGTACAGCCTTATTATGTGACGTGACCTATAAGATGCAGCTCTATTATGTGGCCTATATATTTACAGTTCAAGACGGGGCGTTCACACTGGACGGCTATTGTGCGGCTGTTGTCATTTTTTTGCTTGACAATCTCGGGAAGGAGGTCAGTGCCCCGACTAAATAGCCGGGTAGTGCATGTTTTAAAACTTCTTGCAGCCCAGGGGTTGAAAGCCGCTGACTTACGGCAGGCTAGGGTGAAATGAAGATGCCTATTGAAGTCTCAGGAACCCGTGGGGTCAATAGCAAAACGGAAACCTGTGGCTTCCAGCCAACCGCCCGGATAGTCCCATGACGCAGGTGGGCCACACATCCCAAGTAAAAGGCAGAGTTTTCCGAGCCAAATAAGGAAACAGCGTCCCGGTTTGGATTCCAGCCTGTGCTCCCGAGTAAGGAGCTCAGTGGTCCTTTTCGGCTCTCGGTTCCTTTACCTGTGACGAGGCGGAACCCAGCCCCGTCGCCCAGCAAATGGGAAAGCGTTTGGCGCCTAACAGGCAGCCGATGAACTTGCTGAGTAAATGAAAGTAAGTGTAAAAACACAAGCCAATTTATTATGCTTTTACAAATTAAAAAGTCAGAGCCTTGGTGAGCCTTTGTTTTGCCCGCAGAGAGAGAGCTTTTAACAACAAGAGGTGCAGCCACGGGGACTTTGTTAGTGGCGGATGGAGAACAACCCGGAGAGAAACAGGCTTTTCTGAAATGGCAGCAAGTCCTTAGCGGAGAAGAGAGGGTTTATTTTCCCAGCAAGAGGCGGAGACGACGACAGTCCCCCCGTGGCCTTCAGAGGCTGGGCGAGGGCGGCCGGGGTCCCCCAGGGGAGGCAGAATTCCCCGCAGTGGGCGCGTTTGTGGTGCGGGGGGCAGTCGGCGCCCAGAGGAGGGCAGCTGACCCCTGGGCCTGACCTGCGCTTTCAGCATGTGCGACCCCAGGGGCCTGTTCAGTCACCACGCCCACCTGGGCGGCCAGGCTCCATCGCTCGCCCGCGAGGCCCGGAAACTGCCAGTGGGCTCTTTGCGCAGTAACATGCTTTTTCAGAAACATATAAAAAATAACCTTTATTTTTCGATTACTGAATTGTTGGCAGTTGATTGCGGTAATTTTGGCAAGCGTTTTGTTTAAATAGCTGGCCTCCCTCAACTTTAAAGTATAAAGGATTTTCTTTGTAAACCGTTCTTATTAAATCAGGTAAAAAACAGTTTAATCAGTGAGAACAAAATGTATTTTGATACCTTAATTTTCCCCCTTATTTTCTTCTTTTCTTTAAACTGTATATTTTTAGTGACATTTACACAAAAGATGATTTATCATGAATGATGCTTTGTTATCATTTCAGAGTTTTTTTTCTGGGAAAACTGTTAGACACCAAAGTTTATATTCTGCTTCTAATGACTCTTCATGGGGGCCATGAAAAATTCCCATGTGTTTTTTTAATATTTGTGATCTAAATAAATTTAATATATTTAAAAATAAAGAAAGTCTTGAAAGTTTGTTTCATTTAACACTATGAATGCCGGAGGAGTTCATCAGACCAGAGCATGTTTATACCTAATCCTATTATTCTGTTTATTATCACTTAGATTTTATATACAGCTGATAACTCAAAAAATAATATATTATTCTTAAAATTACTTAGCTAATGCATTTTCCTTTATTATTTTTAATAATTACTTTATTTCCATATTTGACCACCTGAACGTGTTTCATTCAATGTTTCTGTTCAAACAGCAGCATTCACTAAAGTCACTAATTTTCCCCTTTGATAATAAATAGTCATTATCTTCTAATTGCCACTGGGAGGTGAGCAGCGGAAACAAGCAAATGAGGTTTTTCCGCCCAGGCGATCTCTGGACTGCGCACTAGGCTCCTACGGAAATAGTCGGGTGTCAGTAGTAAATCTGAATAAAATGCTTGGCTCAGGGGACCGGTGCTTTTTTGAGAAAGGCTTGGTGACCCTGATGCCACCTGGGTCACTAACCACGGGGCGTCAGCTCAGGTCGGCGGGAAATGGCACCGAAACAGGCAGCCAGGCCGTCGACCTGAGGACTGAGGCTGACGGGGAAGCTGAGAGCAGATCTTGGCAAAGTCTCTGGGGGAGTCCGGCTTCCGTGCAGCCGTGATGGAAAGTGAATCGCCAAACAGAACACTGGTGAGGGACATGCTTCGAGTTGTGGCCAGAAGCTTCCAGTTCGGCCTAGGAGCAGACACCTGTGCTCGGATACCAGCGCTTTTGCAAAATTAGGAACCCCGGGGCCAAGAATACTCCGAACCCCGAGCACGTCTCGATACGCTGGGTCTGTGCCGTACCCCAGGTCTGTATCCGTGGAGTCTCTGCTTTATCGAAAGTAGTTTTGTTACCGGACTACAGGGGCCCATTGGCCTGAGTGCATCCAAGTCCAGTAAGACGCAAACTGGGGTTCACAGCAGAGAAAGCGAAGGTTTCTTAGTTAAGGAAATGGGGCCGAGCCTGGACGCCCTGTGGTTAGTGACCCAGGTGGCATCAGGGTCACCCAGCCTTTCTCAAAAAAGCACCGGTCCCCTGAGCCAAGCATTTTATTCAGATTTACTAGTGACACCCGACTATTTCCGTAGGAGCCAGGTGAGCTGCTGCTGGGAGACCGGGCTCCCCGAGGGCGTCTCAGGGAGGGGCAGGTCCTGGGGGACCATTAATCCTGGTGGCTGAGGTGGGTGGGGTCGTGGTGGGGGTTGTGGTCGCTACTGATGGGTGGGCACTAGGGTGGGGGGAGCCGGGCCCTGCACCTGGTCCTCTGTCAGCCACGCTGTCCCTCCGTCTGGGTTCGAAAGGGTGTGGTTGGCGGGGTGATCCCGCTTTTCTGGGCCTGAAGCTGGAACACAGCTGAGGCCTGGGCGTCACCTCTAGTGTGACTGAGACTCTGTCTCCGGGGTCAACAGGCCGAGGCTTTGTTCCTGAGACTGTTTGATGCCGACCAGGCCCTCACTGTCCTGAGGGCTCAGTGGGTGGAGGAGCCGCACAAAGCGGGAGGTGGGGGGGGGGGGTGTGAGTAAAGGAAGGAGGAGAGGCCACCATAACGAGACCAAGTTCCTGGGGGTGACTGTTCCAGTTTGGACTTTCTGCTCCCTGTTTAATGAAAAGAATGATGACAGAGGGAAGATTCTGCAAATGTGAAGTGTTATAGTGAGAAAAATAATATAGGACCAGAACCTGTATTTAAGGTCAAGGGGGAATTTGCTCTTAATCGAAGGCATTTCATTCACAAAGCTACAGGGACACTCAAGTTAAATGCACAGACCGGCCCTCGGGGGAAAGGGCAACGTTCCCTTAGGGGCTGGGGGCTGGGGAGGGGAAGCCTAGATGGTTGATTGATTAGTTGATACCTTAAAAACCGTTAGAAGGGTTTAAGCCAGGCAATGTCTTTCTAAGGCCTGAGCAGGTCAAGGGAGCCTTTCGAGGGATGGCGGCAGGGCCAGTTAGCAAGGTGCAGGCGCACGGCCACCCCCACAGCCGAAGGACAAGGGGGATGCTCGAGGGAACCCAGTGAAACCTACAGGGCCGCCTGGCGGGGGCCCGGGTCCTAGCCGCTGGATGTGACCGCCACTGAGCTAAAGGGAAACCCAGGCAGGCGGGCACACGGAGCCGCCCTGGGGAGTGGCCACTTGCGGTTCCCCAGCTCCAACCAGCAGGCCCAGTGTGATGGGCAGCGGGAGGGCAGTCACGTCCCCTGCGCGCTGGACCCTCACCGGCGGCCGCAGGGCTGCTTTACCCTTGAGGCAGGTGATGTTTAGGGCACACACCTGGGTTGCGGGTTCCATCCCCAGTCAGGACCAGTATGGGGGGGCAACCAATTAACCTCTCTCTCTTCCTCTCTCTCTCTAAAATCAACAAAAACATACCATCAGGTGAGAATTAAAATGAAAATCTGCTGTTTGTCCCCGTGGTGAGCAGGACTGGCACCTGGCATATCCCCCTAATTGTTTGGATTTACACTCACAAGCACTGCGTTTCGGGCCTCTGTGCTTCTGGCCCAGGCCTGCTATGCTTCCTGCGTTCCCCCTTGACTAGCAGTGTGCCGAGTTTAAGGTTGAACCCACCACTAATTGGAGAGAGCGCTAACTAGTGCAATTGGAGAAATGCTGATAATGAAGTTGGTGTAACTTCTCCTATTGCCAATGACATTTCCGAACAGTTTCCAGCTTTTAATTATGATGAGCTTGCATTTCACAAAACTAATTAAGGCTCCTTATTGTTTCTTTTGCAACCACAAATTTTACCCCCGGGGCTGCCTGGGAAGGGAAGACAAAGGCAGCGATCAGCAGATTCTTTTGTCTTTTCCCCTTTATTTCTCTGTTTACCAAACGGCAAGCGTGCGCCGGCGAGAGCTGTGGGTGACACCGGCTTCCCCTTGCTCTTCACGCTCCTGGGAAGACGTAGTGATGGCTCCGCAAGTCTGAGTAGGGCTGCTTGGTAGACGAGTGAACAGTGAGAACAAATACGGAGCCCGGCCGGCGTGGCTCAGCGGTTGAGCATCGACCATGAACCAGGAGTTCGCCAGTTCGATTCCCGGTTGGGGCATGTGCCCGGGTTGTGGGCTCGACCCCCAGCAGGGGGCGGGCAGGAGGCAGCCGATCAATGACTCATCCTTGATGTTTCTCTCTCTCTCTCTCTGAAATCAATAAAAACATATATTTTTTAAAAGAATAAGTATGGATTCATTGACTCATTCAAGGAATATTTGTGGAGGGCCAACCAGAGGCCAGGAGACCACCATGTGCTTCCTCGAAAGTTCACTGCAGATGAGTCTTGGGACCCACCCCAGACCCACTAGACGGTCTCTGTGTTTAAACTAGATCCCCAGGTAACGCGTGTGCACGTTAAAGCTCGGCCCAGGGACAGTGTCCGTGAGAGAGGGGGTGTCACAAGTTCCACTGGACGCACTGTATCCAGGCTAATTTCTCGTGGCTCCTCAATTTCCACGGATTCTGCTCAGTGGTGGCTGACCCGGGGCACAGCCCCTGCCGCCCTCCACGCACTCTGCTGAGGAAAAGCGGCTCTGAAACAAACAATAAAAGGGCCTTTTCTTCCTTAAAGAGCAAGCTGAGGTCAGAGCCACCGGGGGTGGGCTTCCCTGAGAGCTCGGGCTCTTTGCGCGAGTGTCCGGGTCGGTTCTCACTCGTTTCTGCCGCCTTCTTTCATGAGATCCCCTCACTCTCTTTTCTTCTGTCCAGATTTCTCAACCAAACATGCGTCTCACCGAGAAGTTAGCAGTTGTGTATTGTTTTCTCCGAATGGGCCTGACCTCGAGGGAGGCTCACCTTGACCCTGTTCCAGACACGGCTTCTCCACGTCCAGCTCCGCGGCGTTACAGCCGGTGCCTCCCTCTTACTTTCCGGGGCATCATTCCCTCGACTCTGAAATGGAGAAAAGTATTGGAAATGCCGTTGGCACTATACGTCCCAACTAATGAAATATAAGGTCCTTTCTCAGACCATTTCCCGTCTGTTCTGCTCCACGGCCTAGCGAGATATTTCCCTTGCTCCTGCCTTAACACTCTTTCCTGCCTCGGAAACTACCCGGCGAGGCACCGACAATCAGCTTCAAAATAACTCCACCGGGAAGGTTTGCGGGGAAAAAATGAAACTCCACAATTTTCTTCTGCTAACGCTTTTTCTCGGTATACATGCCCGACATAACCACCCTCCGTCCCCGTGGCACAGTGGGGTGGCGGCCACTTGATGATGATTATTTCTGGTGGGTGTTGTTGCCGGATCCTGACTCATCCCAGGCCCTCTGGTTCTAGACACTGATCACTCACTGCAGGGCCCGGCAGAGGGAATCTGTGATTTATAATAAGAAATACAGACTTGGTCTTTGTCCTGCGTCAGTCACAGAGCTCCCCAAACCCTTGGAATTTCCAAGTAAGTCATAAAAATCCTGATATTCATAACAAACCAGGTGACAGCCTGGACTTGCCAGTGGCCTCTGAAGTGGAGGGTGGTCCCATAGGACTGAGCCCTTAACCGGTGGGGCCTGATGCTCTTTCTGGATAGATGGGGTCAGGATCGAGTTGGCTGGTAAGAGAATTACCTGTTTGGTGATGTGGGGGAAAAGCACCCACAGTGGGAACTGGTGACCTGACTCTTAGGAAGGAGGTAAACTGGGTGTCATCGCGCCTCACCCTGGATCCATCACCCTGGCAGTGGTGTGTGGTCCAACGGGGGAGCCTACGGCTCACGCAGAGCCCATCAGGGGTCGTCCCTGGAGCCGACATCCTTTCTCCGTTGGCAAGTCCAAGATGAGGCCAACACCTCCTACCGTGTGGACAGGGCTATGGGAGAGACAAACGATGGGAGCAGCGAGGCAGAGACCCGAGAAGGTGCTGGAGGGTCCCCGGAGCAGACACTCCCGCAGACCCCGTCTTCTCAGCCATTCTCCCCCCTCAGTTCAAGGCCAATAATCTAGTCTTTTGCTTCGGCCGACTTGCCTGGGACTTGGTCACCTGCTTTTGGAGGAGTCCAGACAACGACAGCGTATTTCGACGTTGACATTTGCCCCCTTTCTGTGGGTCTCCACTTTGACAGGAGCTTCTGGGTGTAGCAGGTGAGACTTAGATCCACAGGCATGTGGTCAAGGCCTCCGCGCCCCAGGCACACAGGGAAAACGGTTACTGGACCAGGGCAGGACGTGAGCTTTTTCGGGCTGGAAATTCAGATCTAATTCCAGCCTCACGACGAGCTGCCTTCCCCACAACCGAGGGTGGGGCTGAAACCCTGCAGAACGTCCGATGGCCCGGTGGAGACGGTGCTGGCTCTGGTGCCAGACGCCCGGTTTCAAATTCTGCCCCCGCTTCCCACTGGCTGCATGTCTTTCCCCCAAGACTCCGTGTCTGGCTTCCTTCATCAGGACGGTGGGACGACAGGCTGATTATGAGGGTTAAGTAAATTAATGTCACAAAGCATTAAGGACGGCTTGGTAGAGTCACGCCTAAGAGCTACGTGGTGGTAGGGCGGCAGGTGGCGCTTCCTGTCATCATTCCCATGGTTTGGACTTTTTCCCTGCTACTTACGAAGCCTCATGCGTGTAACAGAAAGGAAAGGTGCCCTCGTCTACATGACACTGGCTCTGATTTTGAGCTGAGGGTAGTAGAGCCCCTTCGGGCTCATGAGAAACTTTTACATCTCGCTCAAAGGATTTAAATTTGGGGCCTTGCCTATCCCTAGTAATAAGGAAATTGACATTGCACCTCAGCTCTTAGAAGGTTCACGTCTGTGCATATTTCAGAAGTTGAAATACAGGAGCACGTTCCTGATTTTTCATCCTCAGAGTCGATCAGAGACTCTGTCCGTGGGACCCGAGGCTGCCACGTGGCCACGTGTGGCTCAACCTGCTCTAAGAGCAGGAGGCGGGTCCTCTCTCTCCTTCCTTCTCAGCTGCCACTCAGATTTCCTCGTTTCACCACCTGTTCCTACATCATCCCGACGGCATCTGTCTTTTCCTTTTCAATTCAGATCTTAGACCAAGTCTTCGGGATGAATCTGTCAGACACGTTAGACCAGAAAATATGAGAGATGTCAACACAATTTATTTTGCTTGGGAAAACAGCACTTTTACATGAACAGAATTTGAGATCTATCAGCCCAGGAGAGCTTGCGGTGGCTCTGACGCGAGGTGACCACAGGGCAACGGACAGATGGAGTCCGTCTTCCCACGGAGGGAGGGAGGGGAACAGCTGACCGAATGAGTCGCAGGCCGAAATGCGTTTTCCTAAACGACTTCCTAATTCAGCTCGGCATTCCCGGGCCTTGGTGCTACTTAGATTTGAGCCATGAATAACCTTCCCTTGAGTAGGTCACCCTCCACCTCGAACACAGTTGACAGGCTTTTTCTCCCAGCAGCTTCCGTGTCCCCCCCAGTCTCTGACGAGGCCGGTGAGCCCTTGGTCTTAGGATCTTCCCACGTGGTGGCCCCTCGGGTCGGCTCCCGTCAGGACCCTCCCTCTGCCTCTGTCAGCCTGACCGTGACGTGTCCGCGTTTGGACTTGAGTTTATCCTATTTGGAGTTTGCTGAGCTTCCTGGGTGTGCAGGTTAATGTTTTCATTATCATCAAATTTGGGGAGTTTGGGCCATTTTTAAATTATCTCTCTCTCCCCCAGAGACACCATTGTGCATATTTGTTACAGCTGATCTCCCGCAGGCCTCCAAGAGTCTCTTCTTCTTCTGTCCCTCTTATGGGACCGTTTTAATTGGCAGATATTTTGATTCTTATGGGGGCTCAAATGTGCCTCTGATGAACCTTTCATTTCAGCTATTTCACTTTTCAACTCAAGAATTTCCTCTTGGTTCTGTTTTGTACTCCAGCTCTTTACGGATATTCTGCGTGTGGTGGACATGCTCACACTTCCCCTTAATTCTGTAGACGGTCTTTGCCTTGAGCATATTTATATAATCTGATTTAAAGGCTTTGTGGACATCCTTGGACAGTTTCTATTGACTGCTTGCTGTTGTTTTTTTACCCACATACGGGCCCTGCTGCCCTGCTTCTTTGTGAGTCTCATATGCTTTGTTGTTGGAAGCTGCATGTTTTAAGGAAAGAGAGTAGTAACCCTGGAAACCGGGTTCTCCTGCACCCAGGTTGGTGGGTGTGGCTGGTTAGCGCGATCACTTTCCTGAGCGATTCTGCCCTCTGATCGTGCGTGTGGGCAATGGCCCTGCAGCCACGGAGAAAGCTGCTCAGCACAAGGTCAGACGGTGACTGGCCCGAGCCCCACGCCCCTTCCCCGGTGCGTGTTCCGCCCTTGGCCGGGCCGCGTGCTGAAGGTGTGCGCTCCCAATCTTCCTCGGTTTCCGGTTCACCCGGAGCCTCCCCTCCCCTGGGTGGTGTCAGGAGGTCACCCAGGGAAGACGGGGCCCCTCGGGTGTCTCCTGGCACCCGCACGGCTCTGACGTGTGCCTGGCCGTCCCGACTTCCAGGTGTGTAGAGACTTTTCACATCCCCCAGGGGCATCTCCTTTCCCCAGCCGCCCCTGGTAAAATAGGGTCTTGTCCAATCCCTGGTTTGCCCAACGGGCCTCAGTGCGTTAGGCGGGCGGCACTGAGTGGCAGCTGCTGGGTTTTTGCTTGTTTTTGGACGGATGTCGTCACAAAGGGCTGTTCTCACTGAACAGGCGGAGTGAGCTCCAGTGAAGACTCGCTCTGTGAGGGCACCTTTGCAGCAAGTTCCCAAATCCTGTCGTTTGTCTGGGACGGGCCTGGGCCTTGGGGAGCTTCAAGCCCATTCTGTCCCCCTCTGGTCGCTGCTCAGCTGTTATATTTTCAGTTACCGTGGCCGAGAGGTTTCTGGTTCTCAAGGGAACGGGGTCAGGAGCAGAACAAACAAAGCCCCGCAAAGTGCATCGCTGCTCATGACGTTCAGCTGGTGTATTCACATAAAGCTTCTCGCGTTGCTGCGAACACACGGGCAAGTTCAGAGTTCATAGAGCTGATTTGGACCATTTGGGGCAGTTCTGGATTTTCCTTGTGCTTTCTCTATACTCCTGATGCAGTTTTCTGCTGGTTTTGAAATGTTTCAGGGTGAATATATCTACCCTTTCGCTCACCCCCGGCTCCCGCGTTCCTCCCTCTCCTCGGCCGCACTGAGCTGCGCAGTGGAGCAGGTCCAGTCGCCTCCTTGGTCAAGGCTCCCGGGGGCTCGGAACCTGCACACGTTTCCAGTGACAGCCGAGGGGCTCGGTTCCTTAATTTCCACTGTGCGCTGAGCTCGCACCAGCCAGCCTCGCCCTCCCTGCGATACTCAGGATTTAGCAGGATTTTATCAGGAAAACGGAAAAGACTTCTTTTTTAAAAAAAATTTTTTTTTTAATGTTTTAATTGATTTCAGAGAGAGGAAGGGGGAGAGAGAAGCACCAATGATGAGAGTCATCGATCAGCTGCCCCCCACACGCCCCTGACTGGGGATCGAGCCACAACCCGGGCCTGTGCCCTGACTGGGAGTCGAACCCTGACCCCAGGTTCATAGGTCAACGCTCAACCCGACCCTCAGCCACTGAGCCACGCCAGCCGGTCTTCTTTGTTCTTTTTAAATCCTCAGCTTTGTCTTCCTCATTGGCAGCCACGTGTCTTCTGTGAGCTGCATTTCAGACAGAGGCACTGAATTCACGCCGGGGATCCAGCTTCATTATTTTCCCATTCCAGGAGCGATGGCCGCCACCCCTAATTTACAAAAGGAGACGTGCCCCGGGCACATTTGTCATGGACGGAAGCCAATCAAGGGTGAACTGACCCCTGAGCAAATAGCCAAGGGCTTGCACGACACCCGAATCTTGAAATAAAGTAAAAATAAAGTGAATTATTGCGCTTTTTCTAAACCATGAGGGCTTTCCTACCTTACTGTTTAACTTGTCCACTGCGAATGCTGTCGTTCTCGACAGTGGCCGAAGGAAATGCTCCTGTTTCTCCCCTGCCCCTCCGTCTTCTGTCTGAAGTTTCTTCCTTTATTTATTTTCTAGATGAGACTTGTTTCCAGGCCGGAAACTGGGCCGCGGGCCTTTCTGCCCCTGCGGAGCCGGCCGCCTCCACCGGGGGGCGCACACGGCCTCGCACCTGGTCTCTAGTTTGTGGCGCGTGGACCCCACGGGGCTGTTGGGTGGACGCCCCCCAAAGGCCTTTAGTAAAAATAATGACACGTTTCTACAGGCGACTTCCATCACCGCCTTAGGTCTGTAAACAGGAGACTAGAAAGGACGGACGGAGCCACCCAGGGTCACGCCCGTGACAACTGTACGTGTTTTCGTTACAGGAGTTGGGGGTCCTTGGACAAGACTCCGAGCGGGGCCCAGGCAGCACCTGCGTGTGGCTTCGTGGATCGAATGTGCCTGATCCCCGGTCACGGCAAACTGCATAGCACAGGTGAAGGCTTTTTGCTTATTTGTTTTTCAAAACAGAGCTGAAAAGATAAATTCAAACAAGCGTCTGAGATGACGATAGGTAAAGAAGCGAGGAAAGCAACACCTGAGTTTTGTGAGCCTGGCAGGTAGAGACGACGTTGGGGAGACACCTGCTCCCTGGCCTGGGGAGGGGGAGACGTGGAGAACGAACGCGCCGACGTTGCCAGTGTCGAATCGCCGGCCTGCTGGGAGGAGCCGAGGGGGAGACGGGGCGAGGGCCGAGGCCTGCGCTGTCCAGACCCCAGCAACTCGGCGTCGTTCTGGCCTCGGGGGGATTTTTCTGGCCTGTCTGGTAGAAGACTGAACAACGGTCGGAACATTTTTAGAAAATGACATTGCCTGCGTTGACGGGGACCAGGACTGACAATTAAAGGGAAGGTGCCCAGCCCTGGCCAGTGTGGCTCGGTGGCTGGCGCGTTGGCCCGCGGGCTGAAGGGTCCTGGGTTTGAGTCTGGCCAAGGGCACGCACCTCGGTTGCAGGCCTGGTCCCCGGCCCCAGTGTGGGCACATGCAGAAGGCAGCCGACCAATGTCTCTCCCTCCCTCCGTCCCACACTCTCTAAAAAATAATAGAAAAAAATATATATATATCCTCAGGCAAGGATTAAAAACAGACAACAAGATAGACGCCTGTGCGGGAGCCTGAGGAATTTCTCTTTTTAACATCATGTCTGCTCAGGGCTCACCCGCACCTGCACAAGGAGACCAGAGAGTCTCGGGAAACTGGGAACCAGACCGCAGATCCAGGCAGAGCCTTCGGCTCAGTGGAGTCAACCCTGCGCATCAGCAGCAACTATAAGGTGCAGGAAACGCTGCTTCCGGATCGCAGACCCCGCATTCCACAGGGAGCTACTGTCCCCACGTGCTCTCCTGCCTGACACACAGCTTAGTTTCTTAAGGCGACGGCTTAACTGGTTTGAAAAAGCGTTTTTATTGCTGCCTCTTGCAGTGGCTGAGCCATCAAAATGCCTCCTCTGCATCCACCCTGCTCTGAGATACTAGAAATTAGCCCCAGGTGAACCTCAGTAAGTTCCTCCTCCAGGAGCACGTATGCAGAGGCTCAGCCACGGACAAGCAAGACCCACGCGTGTAAATCACAGCCGTGGGACCCTCTGCTTGTAGGAAGGGCCTGTACTGTAAGGCCCTAGATAGATAGATGATAGATAGATAGATGATGATAGATAGATAGATAGATAGATAGATAGATAGATAGATAGATAGATAGATGATAGATAGATGATAGATAGATAGATGATAGATAGATAGATAGATAGATAGATAGATAGATAGATAGATGATAGATAGATAGATAGATAGATAGATAGATAGATAGATAGATAGATAGATAGATAGATGATAGATAGATAGATGATAGATAGATAGATAGATAGATGATAGATAGATAGATAGATAGATAGATAGATAGATAGATAGATAGATAGATAGATGATAGATAGATAGATATAGATAGATAGATAGATAGAAGATAGGTAATTGATAGATGATAGATAGATAGATAGATAGATAGATAGATAGATAGATAGATAGATAGATATAGATAAAAATAAAACCTGTAGAATCAAATTTTTTTTTTAGAGTCAAATTTTTTGCTAGGATTTGGCAACTTCTCTGAGGCGCCTGGCCAAGTCCTTCTTAGAAGTTATGATTAATAATTATTTTTTGCAAACGAATCTCAGCATGAACTAAGGAGGTCGTGGAACAGAGATGGATCCCCTGGTAGACGCTCAGGCAGTGAAGGGCCTCATGGCTGTTCAGTCTCAGGTGAGAGGAGGGAAGAACCTGCGTCGAGTGGGAGCTGCGTAGAGCAGAAACCAGCCAAAAACCAAAACCGGGCTGTCCTTTTACCCCCAGGTCACGCTCCTCATTCCAGACTTAATTTAAGGCTCAGGTCAGTGGTGAGGAGTGGGTCTGAACCCCAGCTCAGCCCCTCCCCAGCCTGTGACCTTGACCAGGGGATTCTGGCTCAGTTTCCTCATTTATAAAATGCAAATAAAATCAGCAGGGTGGATGGGCTGCTATGAGGGTCAAGCGAGTTAGTGTCTGCGAGGGTTAGGATGGTGCCGCCCATCGCACGTGGCATCTGAATGCTGGACACCACGAGGACCCTCCACAGGACGAAGTCAGCTCTGTGGCAAACTCCAAGGCCTTCCCTGCCCCCAGAAAACTCATAATTTTGGAAAACAACTTATATTCCTCCGTGGCACCCAGGCCATGGTTTAACAACCCAGATAAATGCCGTTTGCTTTTTGGAAATGATTATATAGGATATTCTAATAGTGAGCATGCATTTTTAGCAAAGAATTAAACATCCCGCTCCCGGGTAAGACACCGTCTGCCGTGCGCACTTCCTGCAGTGCTGCTGAGAAACCTGAGACACGTCGATGAACGTTCTGGTCTCGGTTCATTAAAACTCCCCGATCTGTGGGGCACTAAAATGGATCCTTCATCCACGCACAGTTTTATAACAACATGCACTGATCATTTAGAAATGTTTTAATTTAAATTTTTCTTTTTCAATTACCTGTTCCTTTCAGTATTCTTTTGTTTTAGTTCCGGGTGTACAGCATGTTGGTTAGACAATCCTGTCCTTTACAGGGTGCTCCCCTGACATTTCCAGTACCCACCTGGCACCATGCACCCCCTTCCCTGATGGGGAAGCAAACTGTGTACCAACCCGGCCTTTGCTCACTCAGCAGAAATCTCAACAAAGCAAAAGCCAATGACTTTGCCAAATGCCCTGACGGGATCTGGGGGGCAGCCGGGAGTCGTAGGCCACACGCTGTGGACTGCGGGGCGGAGCTGATTGTGAGAAGCTCATGCACAGGCCGGAGAAGGGTGTGGGATTCAACTCCGGGCCACGGGATGTGGAAGACACAGGTTTGGAGTCTTCAGGAAACGTCTCCTTGCTCACAGACGGTCACCCTGGCCGAGGACACCCTCTTCCTACTCGGGACTTTGTCGCGTCTTGAGAGGGGGCAGCCGCCTTCTAACAACAGGACGAACAGGGCTGTGATGTCGTCATGGGGAGAAGGGAACCCCAATCCCGGGTGACACAGGAACACACAGGGGTGACAGGCCCCACAGCCACGCTCTCTGCAGGTCTTGCTTTGGAATTCAAGTCCCCCTTCGGTTTTCTTATTACATCATCAAAACCTATCCCGACGGCTTATTTTCCATTCGGCTGGGGCCCCAGTAGGAACGGAAGAAAGCGAATCCACTAACCAGCGAGGGGAAAATGTCAGGATATATATAACTTTTCCATCATATTATGTAAGAAAAGAAACAGCTACAACATCCTGAAGTTTACACGGGGCGCCTGTGTGAGCAGATGGCCCGCTCACAACGCCCGGCCGGGCAGAGCTTCTCGGGGGCACCGTGTTCTCTCCACCGAACAGATGAACTACGTCCCAGGAGCATCGGGCAAAAGCAAAACTTACATCCTATGAAGCCAGGTTCCCAGCCTAAGTCATAGCTACTGAGGTGCACCTTCCGGAACGTGCTGAGCACTGTCCCCTCTCTCTACGAGCAGCCGACTCTCAGGTACGACCCCTCGTGGCGCTTTTCCGTGGCATGTGGACACTGGGAGGGGCCCAGCCACACTGCGGGAGCGCGGCTGTGGGAACGTAAAACGCGCGCCAGCTGAAAATGCCATCCGAGCAAAAATATTGTGGATCCCGGCTTCCGTCTGTCATGTCCCGTAATTCAGTTCAAATGTTTATCTAAAATATCTGAGAAGTCAAATTATATCCTGAATTATAAAAAGAGCAAATTATAAATGACATTTAGAATCACCGTGTTAGCATTGATTCTATCCTTCAAAAAAATAAAATAAAAAGCAGCCAGCGAACCGTGCCAGTGAATCGATGAGTCTCCTTCCCGTAGGGTGTTTAGAAGCCAGATCACTGCGTAGAAAGGAGAGCGAGATGGTTTTAAAGGAACATTCAACTTTGTTATTAAAACCTGGCTTATCCACGGTGAGTGCCAAGTACCTGGAGACAATATCTGAGTCACCTGAGCAAACTGTAGCAACAAGGCTCTAAATAATATTTTCTTTTCATTCATTGCCTATATGTTATTTAGAAACATAGTCTATAGAACAGCCATTTTCCATCAGAATAATTAGAAAATTGTAGAATTACATTTGATGTTTAAAAAATACAAATATATTAGAAATTAAATATATTTTGAAGAAAAGGGTACATTTCATATGTATTCTAACTCTAAAGACTCCAAGCTTCAGGTGATATTTTCTATGTCTCTTCCTCTTATGGAAAACTGGGTGTTGGAACCGAATCCCAGAACCTGACACTGCCTCTCCCGGGTGATGCGGGACTGATGCCTCCTCCTGCCAGGGACTCAGGTTAGCACCCTCCCCCACAGCCTCGGCCTTCTGACGTGGCTCATTACTATTTATTACTATTTATTATTCAAATTTCGGCTCAGAAGACATTCCAGGCTCCCACGGTTAGGACACTGCACCCTGAAACTCCTTCAGAGCTGTTACTGTGAATGTCATGAAATGCTTTTGCATTTTCCCGGCTCTCCTACTATAACGCAGGCTCTGTGAATCGGTCTATTTCTGCCTTACTTACGGTTAGTCTCTAATCCTAGCACAGTGTCTGAATAATAAAAATAATTTTAGAAAGCCCACAACAGGTACTTGTTGGATGAATGAATGTGCTACGAAGACCATACATTGTGAAGCCAACTGCGTGAGTTTCAACGTGGTCTCGAGCAAGTCGCCCGGCGCACCTGTAAAGTGGAAATAACGCGATGTGCCCGGCGGTGAGAAAAAACCCGAACGGAATTCCTGATGCGCCGGCGGGATTCAGTAAATACTTCATTCCCGTGACGCCGAGTGTGGGAAGTGCAGCCCGTTGGTTACCACCACCGAGTGCCAAGACGTCACCGTTCACTGGCAGGCTTGAGCATCACAGGCAGGAAGCCCAGAGGGATGCCTTCTTGACTGTTGAAAAACCGAATATCTAACATGACTTTAAGTGCTTTGGAGTCGGGGTCCACTTCCCTGTACCCCTCTGTGCTTTCCTAGGCCCCCCCAGTCTAGCCGCGGCAGGAAGGCGGGATTTTCCCCCGGAGCCCCGGCCCCCCAGCCCCCCGGCACTGCCACCTGAGGCCGAAAGGCTAAAACCAGAAGCTCACGCGAGGTCATCTCCTCTGGGCCTGTCCCTCCAGGGTCCCCCTGTTCTGTTTACTCTGCGGTGAAGTTGCTCTGGGAGTTTCGTCGGGAGTGGTGGGCGCTCTGGGGGGCCGGTGGGGAGGCCGGCACCGGAGCTGGGCCCGGGGCGTGTCCTCTGCACGTCAAGGAGGTGGCTCCGGACAGTGTTTAACTTGTAGTTGACCTGAATCTGGACACAGTTTCCTCCTTGGGTTAGAAGATAATCCTGACTTTCATAAGCACTTCATTTTCCGTAAAATATGGGAACTGACCTAACAAGGATTAAGGGGGAAGCTGTGGTTGGAGAAATAGCCGGGGTCCTCCGAGAGCGGCTCCTACAGCTGCAGGGGCTGGCTTTCTCCCTCTCGTGAACTGGAACAAAACCGGCACCTTGAACCAGATCCTGGGCGACTTGAAGAAATCGTTCCACAAACAAAGGGAGAAGCGCCAAGTTAAAGTCTCACATCAGCTTCTATTTAGAATGGGCCCCACTGCACCCCCAGGACTGGCAGAAAATCAATCAATTTTTTTTTAAAAGGCTTTTTATTGATTTTTTTAGAGAGAGAAACCTCAATGTGAGAGAGAAACATCGACCAGATGCCTCCCGCACCCCCCCGGGGATCGAGCCCGGACCGGGAACCGAACCGGCATCTCCTGGAGCACAGGTCGGCGCTCAGCCCTGAGCACGCCGGCCGGGCAGGCAACTGACTTTGACGCTCAAACAGTTCACGACCCTCGACTGGTCACGAAATACGGCGTCTTCCCCTCAGACAAAGGTCTCACTTCCGCTTACAGACGCGACGAAGACGAGGAGTTCTTATCGACGGTCAAGTGAGAAACAGAAACATGGTAGGAAGGAAAAAAATACCTCTGTGCCCGATATTTTTTGAAAATAAAAATTTGTAAGATAAAAACTATGTCCTAAAAGCGCTTATAACCCTTCAGGAAAGAAAGAAATCTCAAAACCTCAAATCTGAGCGATATCGTTGTGGGAAGGTGACCATGTGCACAGAGAAAAAATTAATTTTGACAGAGAGCTTTCAATGATATTTTTAATCTACAGTCTTTGACCAGGATCTTAAAAAACATGTGTGAAAAGGGAAATAAAGGGAGTTTCAGCTGAGGAAGTGCGGGGGGGACACTGACACTCCAGCTGCGACCTCAGTGCCGCAGAAATAACAGTGACGCGGGAGAGGCGAAGTCGCATGGAGGTCGGGGACCAGCTCGTCCAGGCCTTGAGCACGGGAGCGAGAATTTGGATGTAACGGACGTTATCTCTGAAATGCAAACCCTCCTGTCCAGCTGGAAAGGTGCCCAAACACCCACTGACACCCCGTGGGAGACCACCTGCGACAAGCCCTTCAGTCGTGATTCGCAGCAGAGGGGTCGTAGCTTCCCGGCCAGGGGTGAGCTTTTGCCTGGGGTAACCAAGGAGGGCTTTCAGGAGGAGGCAGCCGCTGAAATGAATCTCGCGCAGAACGCTGGGTGGCCGGGGGACAGAGGAAGAGAAGCTCCCTTCTCAGAGTCCAAGTGGATCAGACGATCAGTTTAAACACTCAGAGAACTCGAGTGCAGAGGCCCTGGCTGAACCGGGCGCCCGTTACCACAGGAAGCGCATCGTGTCTAAACTTAAAAATGATAAAAAAGCTGTACCATTATTTTATGCTTCCGTACGGGAGGTAGACTGTCCGTTGTAATATTTGACATCGTTACTTATGAGACATAACCTCTTAACTTTAGAGTTGCTGAAATAAGAAAATGTATGTGAACAAGAAATGATCAACGATCTAAACAAAAATTCATATTCTTTGCATTTTGCCATAAAAACGTTCAACTTTTTTTCTTTGCTGTTATCTATAAATAAGCCGCTCACCCCAGGGTCACAAAGATGCCAACTTATGTAAAATTTAATGACTATCCAGGTAATTTTTGCCAGAAGCCCCGCTGGCGATGGACCGAACACCTTGGTCGCACAGCCGGCCGGGCCCCAGGCTCCCGCTGCCGGGGGAAGGGGCGAGGGAGCCCCCAGTTCAGCCGGTCGGCGTGATGCTTCCGTCATTGCGAGAGGGCTTTTTGGGGTGAAATCCTGCCATTTGTGACAACATGGAGGGGCCCTGAGCAAAATAAGTCAGACGGAGAAGAAGGGGAGCCATGTGATTCCCTCCCATGTGGGGTGTGAAACAAAAGCAGCAAACCCACCAACCGCCCCACAGACGCAGGGGCTGGCCCTGGGGGGGTAAAGGGGTCAGCTCGGTGGTGACAGAGGAGCCGGGGCTCCCGTGAGAGCCACAGCGCCGTGCACAGGGGACGTGTCCGGGTGGTGCACCCGAGGCTCACACGATGCCACCAGCCAGGGTCACCCCAGCGAACTCACTTTTAAAAAGGGGTCTTTTCGCACCTCTGCTGACCTCGAACGCGTCCATCCGCCGGCCGTTCCTCTTCAGCCCGTGGCCAGAAAATGGAAAGAAAGCCGGTTGCATTTTTTTTTTTCTTAATTATTCTACTTTCTTCCATCTACTCAGAAAATAACAACCCTGGGAGACTAACATGTGATCCCGTGGGCACGAATCTCCAATTAAGAGGCACTCTCCCTGGGCCTCGGACATGTGTGTGTTTTTTTCCTCCATAAATTGGTGAACTTGTGGACTTAGCTTTTCCGTAATAGCTCCGAGGGTCATACTGATGTCGTTTCGCCTGACAGTTTGGGGGAGAAACGGTTTGAATGTTTTTCTATCAAACTAAAAAGGCACAAAACCACCATGGAGCCTGTGGAAGCGGCAGGGCTCGGCCGGGCCGAACGCAGCCTCGGAGCCTCCGGGACCCTGCGCGGCTGTTACTTGGCTGTTTCTGGTTCACCCACAGATTCACCGTAGGGAGACCCCGTAGATCAGGTTCGCTTTTCTCCCATGGAAAACGACAGACGTGCTCTTTCCAGAAACACAGAAATGAAGTAGGTGCAGCTAATGGAAAATTAGCGGCTGATGAATTATCAATAGGTTCGTTCATTAATCGGTTTCTGCCCAGGACATGCCCACGGCCGCGAGAATCGATAGCATAGTGAACCTAAGGAGCTATGGGAGGCCGGTCAGTCCAGCACATGAAATGGCTGGAAGAGTCAGAAATGCAGGCAAACCCCCAATTCATCGCTGACACGGTGTTTTGACCCCAAATCAATTATAAAGGGATATTGGATGTCAGACAGTTGACCTCCTTAACATCAACTGAGCAATGTGTCTGCTTTTTTATTGAAATGTTTAAAGACTGAAACACCCTTTGCCCCAGATGCATGTCTCTAATTTGAGGTTAAATTTATAAAATATTCCATCGAAAGATAATGTGAGATTATGCACTTTACAAATTTTAGTCTTTTTTTTTTTTTTTTTTTTTTTTACAAATTATAGAAGCTTTATATAGCTATCTGCTCTAAGATTTTAGAGTCAGATATGTGTCTGACTTAGTTAACTTGTAAGGAAATGCAGGTGCGTATTGATCGTGTCTGATACTATTCCAGCTGAAGGTATTTTCGTTACTTCTTAAAACAACAGAGGAAGGAGCCGTAGAGATGATGTGACGTCAAGTTTCTTTTCACCACCGAGTAATATCCCACCGTCTGTACGGACCAGTTTGTTTATCCGTCACCTGCCGGAGGGCCCCTTGGTTTCTTCCAAACTTCGACAGTTATGAATAAAACTGCTCTAGACACTTCTGTGCGGGGTTCTGTGTGGACAGAAATTTTCAGCGTCTCTGTGTAAACCCCGAGGAGCGTGACGACCGGGCCCCGCGGTCAGAGTACGTTTAGTTTCGTGAGAAACTGCTAAACTGCCGTCCAGAGAGTCTGCCCCATTCTGCATCCCACCAGCGGCGAGTGCGAGTCCCTGCGGCTCCTGTCGACCTACAAACGAAAGGCCCAAGCGACAGGCAACAGGGTTTCTCCGAGATCGGAAAGAAGAGCCGTGGGGGCGGCACTGATTCAGCGAGAAGGGAGGGGACAGCGACGTGACTGGAAGGGAGGCGTTTCCGTTGCTCCGATGAGGTAACAGCCGTGGGTGCCCTTTGCGGGCCCCGTTTCTGGCGTCGGCAGCCTGGTCCGCCGCGTCCCTTGGCTTGTAGCCGCCTCACTCCCGCTGCCGCAGCCGACTTCTCCCCGTCACGGGCCGTCTGTCTCCAAATCTCCGTGCGAAGCACCAGCCGCGGGTCAGTCCACTCTCATCCCATCAGACCTCATTTTAACTCGATGCCAAAGCCTCATTTCCAGACAATGTCCCATCCCCAGGTCCCCGGGTTTAGAGTGTTCACATATTTCTTGGGGAGACACAAGTCAGCCCACAGCAGACATGTCCAGGAAAATTTTGATTAAATAAGTTTGTGATCAACATTTAGATATTGGGGGGGGGGTGTCATTTGTTAAATCCCTGAGTTTTGATTAATCGGTTAGGTACCTATTAGGTGAATATTTAACAGACTGTAGTTTCATGTATAGAAACAAGCTCTCTGTTCGATACATGACAAGAAGAGTGAATTTTTATTAAAACAAAAGGCACATTCCAACCCCCTGAACCTGACTCTCCACGGGGGTTATTCTGTGACACCTTCGAGTCCTCAGGGGAGGTTGTTTGCACCCGGGGGTGAGAAATGCTGCCCCAGGCGGGGCCGTGGGAGGCAGGGGTCCCACTGGGTATCCCTGCGCCTGGCGTCGTAGTTACTGGAAGTGAACAAGTCAATGGAGGAAGAAAATACTTTTTTATTAATTAATTTACTTATTGCTAATCCTCCCCTGAGATATTTTTTCCATTGCTTCTCAGAGACAGAGGACTGGAGGGAGGGTGGGGAGAGGAGAGGGAGGAACGTGGGCGAGAGGCACCGACGGCTCCTCCTGCATTCGCCCAGACGGGGGCAGGGAGCAAGCCTGCAACCCAGGCACCTGCCATTGATGGGGATTCGAACCCGAGACCCTTTGGTGCTCAGGCTGACGCTCTAACCACTGAGCCGCACCAGGCAGGTGAGAAAAGACTTTTGAAAGAAAAATTCACCCACTGTTGACATTTTTAATACAAATAGTTGAAACCCATCTAGTTCCCAGTTCTTAGATTACTTATGTTGTTTCTGTGTCGTTACTATTTCATGGAATCTATTTTGAACTGTCAATTTTTAGTTTGAATGACTATTCTTTTTAATGGTGCTGTGTGTGTGCACATGTGTGTGCACGTGTGTGTCCATGTGTGTGTGTGTGTGCGTGGGGGCACATGTGTACATGTGTGTGCACATGCGGGGCACTGTAGGGCTTGTGTGTGCACGTGTGTGTGCACGTGTGTGTCCGTGTGTGTGTGTGCACGGGCACATGTGTACATGTGTGTGCACATGCGGGGCACTGTAGGGCTTGTGTGTGCACGTGTGTGTGCACGTGTGTGTGCACGTGTGCGTATGCGTGTATGGGGGGCTCGTGTGTGTGGCTCTTAGCTGTGCCTGTGTTGGGATGAGCGGCAGCGACGTGGGGAATGGACGGGTGAGTTCGCTGATCCCTGTGTCCGGGCTTTTGGGCGGCCGTGTGACGTGAGCACAGGGACCCTCACGAAGTTTCTCTTTTCTGTTGCCGGGCCGACGACGAGGAGACCTCGTTCTTGTCTACTCGACGGAAGGATTTCAACCAAGGGACAAAGTGTAGAAAAGAAAGCGAGAGTTTGTTGGCCGCAGCAAGACTATACTGAGGACAGGGAACGGGGAAGCTCACAGAAGAAGCTGCAGGGGAGCCGGGGGCGCTGCGTGGGCTCCCTGAGAAGTCGGGGCCCCCTGAGAAGTCGGGGCTCCCTGAGAAGTCGGGCGGGGGAAGGTTCGGGACCTTGGAGACAGGTTCAGGGGGTAAGCCCAGGACGAGCTGCCGCTCCCCACTGCTCCCCTGGTGGCAGGTGCCGTGGGGTCCCCTCGGAGGGGAGAAGGGAATGGGGTGGCAGGTTCCCTGGGGGGGCAGGGAGCGCACACTGGGTCCTTTCCTGAGCGTATTTATCTCTCTTGCAGGTGGAAATCCTAGGGGAGGTCTCGAGAGTGTCTCCGTAGAATATCCATCACCTCCGGGTGCCCTTTCAGGGGGTCATTATTCAGTGCAGCTGGTCCTGAGGCAGCCGCAGAGCCACTTGTCCGGTTTCGCTGCTTCTCTGGGCCCGGAGCTGAAACACACTGAGGCCTAGATGTCATCTTTAGGGAGGAAAGCTCAGGGCATCCAGACCGCAGGACCAGCGATGCTGGGGGAGGATAGAGCACCCTGGGGACAAAGTTCTGTTGTCCCAGTTTCGCCCCTTGCCAGCCGCCCGGGGCTTCCTGCCCCGGTGAGTTTCTGTTCCCTAATTTCTGTACCCGGCCCATCTAACACAAACCATTTACTGTCCAGTGTCCTCGGTTTAGGGAAAATAGGATTTACTAGGTGGCTGCAAACTGCTGTTTAACTGTCCCAGTTTCCCTCTTCCACTGGTCCTGGGATTCTCCCAGGTTTCTACTCTCCTGTAACACCGTCCAGGCCCCACGGTGTGAGCGATGCCACGCCCAAGGTGACCACGTCTTCACTTTCCTGCCGTCTTTCCTGCCACGGGCGACGTTTTGCTTTAGCTGCCAGGCTGACATTGGAGCCGACTCGGCGATGTTTTATTCATGAACGTCGATCTTGTGACTATAGCTCCCAGGGCGCCAGAGAGAGAGCAATGCCTCCGGGTCGCACCCACACTAAGCGCGGTGGTGGAACAAATGGGCACATAAATCGAGTTCTCGCTGCTGAAGCCGCTCAGCTCCCCAACCGTACTTGCCTTTGGAGCTCTGCTGAGGAATTAGCTTAGCTCAGGGGGGCTCGTCAAGGGTCCCCGAAACCAGAGGACACCGGGACTCATTCAGCAGCATCGCCTGCCACACCCAAGGAGCTTTGAAGGTTAAATCAACCACCCGGCGCCTGTCGGTCGGCGCGTCACTGGACTTAATGAATTGCTAGATACTTTGTTTCAATTTTCCTGAGATTTCATTCGTCCCCACGTGGGCGTGTCCTCGTTTCGGGGTCTCCGCTGGGAAGCCGTCGTCCTCGTGTTGAGAGCGTCCGGTTTCCCACGTGGCTGACCTTCAGCTGACCTTCGAGGTCGCGCGTCCTCAGGAAACGGGGTTAGGAAGGTCACGCCCTCAGCGCTGGAGTCACCTCCGGAAAGAAGGAGGCAGTAAGCTGTTTTACCAGCTGTTGTAAACGGCTCCGATGTCCTCCAGGGAGAAAATAACCCGCTTTCAAAGCTCTGGGGAAGGAGCAGAAACGCCCGGCGGGGCTCGAGAAGGTAAACAAGAGGCAGAAGCAGGTTTTCAAGGACGGCTCCGGGCGCCTGAGATGACGGTTGAGCCACCGAGAGAGTCGCTGAAACAAAAGCTGTTGACTGTATTTGAACTAAACTGAACCGATGAGCCCCCCGGCGCTCAGACTCCAGGACCTGAGGCAGGCGACGTGCGGCCTGAGCGCGGCCGGAGAGCCAGGGGGAGGCGCTGAGAAGGGCGCGCTCTCCCCTCCCGGGGTCTCTGCTCCAACGAAGCGTTTGCCCTGGGCCCTGGGCAGGAAGCGACAGACTCGATCGCAGACAGAGGTGGCTGCCCTTGAACTCTCCTGCCTGAAGGTTCCTCTGTTCCCTGCAGAAGAACATACGAGATCCTAAGGCAGAAACGGAAGCAAATTCGAGAGGTGGGATGACTCAGGCTCTGTCTTTTATCTGCCCATCAGCTGCTTTTTGTCCTTCTTGGCCAGGGTTTACTTTCTTACATCCAGTTGCCCTTAGAGTTGCTGACAGGCAAGCAGGGACGTTCATGTCGGAATCGGGTAAATTCGAAGAGCTTTGCGCAGCGGGGTTCAGGTGCAGAGCCCCCCGTCGCCAGCTTGCGCCCTGCTGTCCTGCGAGGGCAGGCGCCCCGAGACCGGCTGCTTGAGAACGTCTCCCGGAGTTTTCACCGACTGCCTCTGGGGCAGCCTTTCCCAGGCCGCCCTTCCGTTCAGGGGCTAAATCCACCCCCGGCCCCGCCCCGTGTAATTCAGTGACGTCTTCCTCGGACCCACTTATTCTTTTCTGCCATTTCCATTTTACATCTTTCCTGCCCGTGGTTTTGCTCTTGTTCATCGTTTTAGAGCACAGCCCTCTGTAGAAATAGTAAGTCTTTTTGTTTCTCCTTGGTTCAACTTTTGATTTAATATATTGTAAATATTCCTACCCACTGCTCCATTTTTCTCTGTACCCAAACTGGGCATCTCCGACTTACTTCTGCTCTTGTTAAACAACTTTTATGCTGGTTTGTTGTTGTTTTTTCACGTATTATCTTCTATTTCGGTTGCAGGTGAGATCTGGATGCCTCTCTTATCCACATGCTAGGGTGGTAGAGGCTAATCTGGGTTTTACTCAATATTTCTTGAGTCTCAAGTTCCCAGGACAAACAAAATTTGATCTAATGTATGTTTATTGAACTACTGCTCTCAGGCATCTGGAGAGCAAATACGTAGAATTTTAAGACCCTTTCATTCTGAGCCGCCAAGTGTCTCTATATGGGCCGCATACACCTAATTCATTTGAGAGAACCTGTTAGAAAACATATGCCTGGGTCCAAAACCAAGGACTCTGACTCAGCAGGTGGGTCTGAGGTGGGGTCTCGCACCTCACTTCTCCCACCCCCACCCCCACCAGCCCCACGTCAGTGTCTACAGGCTCCTGCTTTCGTCTCATTCGACCCATTTTGCTGGTGTGTTAGATAAACTTTTCTGTGCTAGTGAACCGGTGAGTGTGACAATCACTCACCGAATGACTCCTTTTACAACGAACTGCGCCGAGAGACGGCCTGGTGTGAAATTCCTTCTTCCGGACTCGTCAGCTGTGCGGCTGGGATGCCAGAGGGCCGACGTCAGCTCGGGCGATGGACACCTAGGAAGCTGAGCCGTCGAGGGGCGAGAAGACCCGGACCCCACACCAACTTCAAAATGTAGGAAGAACAAATATCATATGATTCCACTTATGTGTGGGATCTAAAGAGCAGATTAAACAAACCAACCAACCAACCAGAAACAGACGGATAGACGCAGAGAACAGATGGACGGTTGACAGGGGGAGGAGTGGGGGACTGGGTGAAAAATGGGAAGGGATTGAGAGGTACCGGTTGGTGGTTACAGACCAGCCTCAGGGATGTAAAGCACGGCACAGGGAGCCCCGTCAGTGATGCCGTGAAAACTGCAGGGGGCCAGGTGGGTACTGGGAATACTGGGGGGACAGGTCATAAATTATATAAATGTCTAAATGCTGTTCTGCAAACCTAAAACTAATAGAGTGCTGGATGTCGACTTTAACTGAAAAATAAAACACTATATAAATTAATAAGAATTTCCCAAATCGTGTACCGTATCTTTTTTTTAACTGACCAAGAACTTTCATTGTGGGAGGTTTGTGTCTCATGACTCAGGGAGCTCTCCTCCCTCCCAGTCGACTGTGCGGAGCCCGCCTGGTCCTCACGGGGTCTCGCCCTGGTGGCCTTTGCAGGAGGTGGTGACGGGATTTCTGAAAATTGCTCTCTGCTGGGAAATGAGACATGTCGGCTGACTTTTCCGATCTGAGCACGATGGCTCTTCATTAATTCTGGGCTGTAAATGCCACTTCTGGATTTCATCTTCTTTCATTTTCCCAGGTTCATTCAGCCCAATAATTCTCTTCTCTCCAGAACCACCCCATTTTTATTTTTGGAATGTTTGTGCTGATAGGTTTCCACAGGCCCATTTTTATGATTATTGGTTATTTAATTTACATGTCAAGAA
This sequence comes from Miniopterus natalensis, assembly GCF_054644295.1. Lineage (NCBI taxonomy): Eukaryota > Metazoa > Chordata > Mammalia > Chiroptera > Miniopteridae > Miniopterus > Miniopterus natalensis. Next base: position 91,275,969 of record NC_142086.1, on the reverse strand, counting down.
CAAGTTACAATACAATGGACCTGTGTTAGTGTCTAGGGCAAGTGTTTTAAAATTTTAATTTTAATACATTTATTATTAGGATACAAAGGGGGTGAGTCTAGTCTGAAATGAAATTGTTCTTGCGAAATGCAAGCCTAGGTACATTTACTGATGTTCACAATCAAAGCAGTAGTCCCTTTGCTCAAACAAATGTTTAGATGTAAATGTTATAAAAAGATACGTGTTAGGAATTGACTAGTTTCCCTGCCCCGTCTGAACCTGTTTGAAATCGATGCCGTAACCACTGAGTAGGGATGGGAGATGTTGAAAATAATTTTTGGAACTAACATGCTGACTGGAGATTCAGGGGAGATTTTTCTGTTTCTAAAGGTTTCCGTCATTCTCGCTGGGCCCAATGTCTGTGAGGTTCCAACTCGCATCTCAAGCTGTGTAGATCCAGAGCCACCCCCTTGAGATCTGTTAGAGGCCAGACCCCCGAGTCCATCTTAGGACATAAGGAATCATAATACCCGAGTCTTAGTTTCTACATTTAAAAAAAATCTCCGGCGAATCTTATGTTCACTAAAAAGTTCAAGGACTATTTATAAATGTCCCCCCTTTCCCCGTAGCTGATACCATTTAACGTCCAAATTCAGAGACGCCTGCTTCTTGTCTCCAGCACACATCCCGAAGCAGCCTTAAAAACAGTCAACACAACAAGGAAAGGACAGTCCCCTCAATAAATGGCGCTGGGAAACCTGGCTACGCACACGCAAAAGAATGAAACTGGACCCCTACCCTGTCCCGCTCATAACAACTCAAAATTGGTTAAAAATGTAAGCGTAAGACTTAAATCATAAAACTCCTGGAAGACGTAGGGGGCAAGCTGCTTGATGCCGATCCTGGCCGTGAGGAGCTCCAGGGCGGGCCTGGCTGCGTGAATTCTTGCATTTTCAGAAGCCCGAGGCCCGGTGGCACATTGTAAACACCAGTCGCGCTGAGACTGGTTACGCTGCGAGGCCCCCCCTTGCTGCGCGGCCCCCCCTCGCTGCGCCACTTGTCATTTATTCAGCCTTAGCTCTTTGATCATAATTCAACATGAGTGGACTTAATACAAAGAAGCCGAGGAACATTTTGTTCTCTGGCTAGATAATGTTTGCTTTAATATTTCAAAGAACTGAGGGTTCTCATCTCGAGACTTAATGAAATCCATGATTTTAAAAAAACAAATTAGGGTTGAAGTCTCGTCTTCAGTTTGAATGGAAGTGCGACTTTTAAAGTCTGAAGCCTCTGGCGGGACAATAAGCATCGTTGTCATTTCACGGGTTAAGGTGGGGAGACCGACAGGTTCTGCTGGTGAGCGGCCTCAGGTGAGCCTCAGGTGAGCCTCAGGTTGGATCAGAGTAAGGGCTTTGGAAACAAATATTGATTCAGGTTTTCTTAAACTCTCTTGAGCTCTTGTAAGTTTATTTTTTTCAAAATTCTGAATTTGCCTTTAGCCTAAAAAATGTTCTATCTAATCACATACGAGCGCTGGCATCCACACGACCCATTCTTCTTAAAATGTGGCCGTGCATGTTTAAGCCATAAAAGAGGGCCCTGCAGGACGGTGAAAATAAACTTAAGCAATGCAAAGAATTCAATTTTAAAATCACTCTAATTTCTCTTGCTTTTAAAACACCTTCAACCAAATTATTTGCTATCTTACTGCTAAAATTTTAAATCAAAAATTTTCAATTTGTGAACTCTTTATATAATTTTGTGGAGATAAAGTTGGTACAAACCTTTGAGGGAAATCTGGAAAAGTGTATCCTAGTTGTAGATTTAGCCTAAAATGGGCTCAAAGATGAGGCAGGTTTTAGATAAATGTATTTATGGCAGTTTTTTTAAAATAATTGTTCAAACCTGAAAATCTGGAAGCTTAACGGTTGAGCAGGGGACTTAACTCAGTGTGGGGCCTGGGGTTACTACTGGCTTTTTCTTTTTACACCTTTTCTATATTTTTGAGAACAGTTATGATGAGACCTTTGCCCGACGCCTCCCCCTTTCTTTCTGCGTCGAAGGCGGAACCATCCAGTCTGCCCTGTTCCCGTGGGTTTGAGGCCTGCTGGTCACAGACGATTTTCGTTTATGAGGCAAATCCGATGAAACATTGGGGGGAAAGTGGGAGGAGAGGAGAGACCGTCTCCTCGTAAGTGGAACTATTAGGAAACACACACGGACACACCCCTTGTAGAACAAGAAGTAATTGCTATGAAAAGCTGTACGTTCAGACACCTAGGTGACCAAGAAGGCAGCGGGGCCGTTCATTTCTTTCCCTTTGGCTCCCCTGAAATAACAAGAGCCAGGCACCCATTCTGTCTGCGCCTGTTAACCCCCCACCTTCCCGCCGTCAGCCGGTGAGCCAGGGACAGGCCCAGACTGTGGGGTGGCAGCAAGAACTGTCACCCTCTTACGGGTTCAACCAGGCGTGAAAACCCTGGCAGCCGGGAGACCAAACTGTGGGGCCCAGGAGAGTGTTGGGCAAGATCGTGGCGCGGCGGGTACCCCCTGGGGGCCGGGCGTCCACGAGGGGGAGGAGAGGAGGTGGAGAGAAATGGTTTTGTGACTTGGCCGTCGCTGTGTTTTTAAGCTGGTGGCGACGAGCCCATCGAAACGCGTCCTCACGGAGCAGCGGCCGCGTTGGCCGTGACTCTGAGCCCCGCCGCCCCCCGTGTGCTTCGTGGGAAGGGGGGTGCGCTAGTGTCGGTGTCTGGGCTTCACTGGGTCGCGGTCCCCGCCGGCTGTTTCAGGATGTACTTTCTGTTCTCAGAATTTCACTTCTTTGCACTTGGGAAAAGCTCTTCCGCCTTCTTTCTGGAAGCCAAAGCCACCAAGGAACCTGCTGGAAAGAACTGGCCGCGGCCCAGGGCCTGCCCCTCCCGGAGACGCGTCCAGGGCTGGCCGGTGCCTGGCTCCAGCCAGCTCAGCTCGGCGCCTGGAGTGGCTCGGGGGCTCCCGGTCCCCCCACGGCTGTGAGCCGGGTTCACGGACACGGTCCTCCTGGCTGCCTTGGTTCCCCACTCGCCCGTCTTGTCCCCCTGACACGGCCTCAGGCGTGAAACCCCGTCTTCGTCACCTTCTTACGGGATTCAGCCAGGCGTGAAAACCCTGGCAGCCGGGAGACCAAAACGTGGGGGCCCACGAGAGCCCACGAGTTTCTGTGTTATCAGAACAACTCCAGCACGTGAAGCCCCGTGTGCCTCTGCGTTAGAAGGGATTCTAGGTTGTGAGCCATGGAAACAGGGGAAGATTTCTTGGCAAGAAATGGAGAAAGCTGAGGGAAGCGGGCCAGGGAGGAAGAGCCCGGGGCGCTGGGCGGCGGGCGCAGGGAGTTCAGGCTCCAGACGGAGTCCCCATCACCGGGGGCTCTCGCAGGCCCGTTGTCACAGGGTTTACTCAAGGCTGAGAGTCCGAGGAGAGGGCCTGGGGCTGGGGCCCGCTTTGCTTGCTCCGAGAACCCCGAGGCAGATGCGTTACCCACGTGGACCCTGGTCAGACCCTTAGTGCCCGTCTCTGGGACACTTTGTTCCCAGCCTCCAAATGTGGCCCCATCGGTTACCACGGCCCGGGCGGCCTAAGCAACGGACATTTACTGTCCCACCGTTCTGAAGGCTGGACGTCCAAGATCGAGGTGTCCGCAGGTTCGTTTCTCTGCGGCCCCCCCTTTGGCTCGCAGGCGGCCGTCTTTTCCCTCCGTCTTCACACAAGCCCCCCCCCCCCCCCGGACATGTCTGTTATGGGACGAGGGCCTGCCCATAACAGGCTCATTTTACCTGCATTGCCTCTTAAAAGATCCCACGTCCACACACAGTCACATTCCAAGGCACCGGAGGTTAGGGCTTGGACATATGGATGCTGAGGGGGACACGGTTAAGCAGGTAGTTAGTGGTCTCCATGGTGATGAGATGCTCCAGGTGAGCGTGTCGGCCCTGGCACAGAATTAACTGAAGCGGTACAGCCAAGGCGTGGCCCCCGGAGCTCCTGGGGAGGCCGGTTACTCTGATGGGGACCCTTGGAGAGCGTGGGGACACCCAGCACATGGAGCACAGCTCTGACCGGTCGAATCCTTCGCAAGACCCACCTCCCCAGTGATAACTGTCAGGGGCCTGCAGCCCAACATCGGGGGCCAAGGCTGTTCACCTTCTTTTGGAGACATTTGTGACAAATACAGGGATGCCGGAGCCCGGGATAGTTTAAGTGTGAAAAATTTGCCATGGCTGGGTCCCTGTGGCTCACTTGGTTGGAGCATCGAACCCTACACCAAAAGGTGGCGGGTTCGATTTCCGGTCAGGACACACACCCAGGTCGAGGGTCTGATCCCCAGTTAGGGTGCATGCATACGGGCGGCAACTGTTCAGTCTCTCTCCAGCCCCCCAACTCTCTAAAATCAATCCAAAAAAATGTTAAGTGTACAAAATTTATACATTTTCTTAAGCTTTTAAGGCAGTAGGCTTTTAAAGACGTGGTGGAACTCACAAACCTTTTCAAGCTACGGCGCCATACAGAACCTCGCTGGGTGATCTGCATGTAATTTTAGGTAGTTAGGTAGAAGCTTGAGGAGCTGAATTTAACATTTGGTCTTGTAATCAGATGTTCCAGTTTTTCTTAAAATTGAGATGGTCCGGGAAGTGTGTCACCAAGGACAGAAGCATCCAGGGAACTGGCAGCCTCCACGGCTGTGCCCACGGCCTGGAAAAATGTGGCCTGTTTCTCACGGCGACGTAAAGAGCAGAACATAATTCACTCGGGAGAAGAGAGCCTATTACCCCCCCAGGGACTTCATAGTGTGCAGTTTGGGGCTGTTACAGCTCTGTGAGTCCCTCCTGCTGTTTCCATAAAGAACTGCCAGAAATTTCACCTTTCTCCAAATTGCTACGGGTCCCATTTACTGTGGTATTATAGAGCCACACGGCATGAAAATGCAATTTTTCATACTAAGATGGAATGATTATATTTTAGGAGCCACATTGAAAGACCTGTGTGTGCACTGGGTAAGCACATAGACCTTCCCAAGGAGGGATTTTTTTTTATCATAAATGAATCGCCCGACTAGTTCTTAAGCTGTTTTAATTGGACACATACCAGAGGAACACAGTGATTCAGCCTCTTTACATTGATCTAACTTGCGTGTGTGCCTATTTCTCATAAAAAAGAACATGGGTGATTGTGTTGCTTGGGTCTCTCTGACAGGGGAGGGAAACATCCCACTTTAAATGTTCCCAGCCAGGCCCCTGCGAACCAGTTTATGCCGAGACAGAAAATCGCGAAGGGCCGAGGCACCAGGAGAGTCTTGCTCAGCCCAGCTTGTTTTCAAGTTTTTCGGGGAGATGCCCAGAAGAGGGGCGCTGGGTCATATGGTGGCTCGATTCTTAGTTTTTTGAGGAGCCTCCACAGCCTCTCCAGCACCCGTTACCACCTGTCTTGTTTACAAGAGTCGTTCTAACAGGTGTGAGGTGGTATCTCATTGTGGTTTCAAACAAGCTTTCTAACGTGCCCAACGTTAGCTTTTTTAAAGCATTAAATACCTAACCACGTGCCAGGCGTGGCCTCACTTAACCCTTAGGATGAGCAGACGAGCGGTTTCCACCAGACCCGGCTCCTCGCGGTCTCTCCATAAACAGCGTGTAGCCGCGTCCGCGACGGGCCCTCCCGCCTTCTGCAGAAACGTCTCCGTTCACGCCACCTCACGCCTTGTGCTGCAGGCAGACCGAGCGTCCGGCCGATTTCTCCCCCCGGGCATGTCTCTCCCGCCTGGGACTTACTCCCGGCCCTCTCGCCCCTCTCCCAGCCCGGTGCCGAGGCTCTGTGCCCACGCCGTCCGCATACGCTGCTCCCGGCATTTACAGCCCTGAGGGGTGGCCGCCTGTCGCCCCAGGAGGAGGAGGCAGCTCCCGAGGGCGCTGCTTGGCCCGTTCACCGCGGGTCTGTCCCAGAGGAGACGAGCGCGGGTGAGCTCCTGACCGCTCCCTGAGGGCGTGAGGGCTGAGTGGCTTGGGTACAGATTCGTGTCAACATAAAGGAGACGGGCCGGGGGATTCTGGTAGGAACGCTCTTCGTGGAAGATGAGACGAGAGCCTACACCCAGAACGGGGGCTTGGCCACAGGAAAACGAGAGCAAGTAGGCGGAGAGTTAAGGTTGGGTAGGCTTGGAGACCGCCGAGATCGCCGGGAGGGAGCAGGGCTGCGGGAGGGTCGGGAGCCAGATGGAAACCAAGCAACGACTTTTTGCATCTTTCCCTAGAGGCCTTTGTGCTGCGAGGAGCAAACCCAGAAGTTGAAGGTGGAAGCTCCGGGTTCAGAATCTGTTCAGCGTTTAGGGCGGCGTCCGTGTGTGTGTCCGTGTGTGTGTGTGTGTGTGTCCGTGTGTGTGTCTGTGTGTCTGTGTGTGTGTCTGTGTCCGTGTGTGTGTCTGTGTGTCTGTGTGTGTGTCTGTGTGTCCGTCTGTGTGTCTGTGTGTCCCTATGTGTGTCCGTGTGTGTGTCTGTGTGTGTCCGTGTCCGTGTGTGTGTCCGTGTGTGTGTCTGTGTGTCCCTGTGTGTCCCTGTGTGTGTCCGTGTGTGTGTCTGTGTGTCCGTGTGTGTGCCTGTGTCCGTGTGTGTGTCTGTGTGTCCGTATGTGTCCGTGTCTGTGTGTGTGTCTGTGTGTCTGTGTGTGTGTCTGTGTCCGTGTGTGTGTCCGTGTGTGTGCCTGTGTCCGTGTGTGTGTCTGTGTGTCTGTGTGTGTGTGTGTCCGTGTCCGTGTGTGTGTCTGTGTGTGTGTCCGTGTCCGTGTGTGTGTCTGTGTGTTCGTGTGTGTGTCCGTGTGTGTGTCTGTGTGTGTGTCCGTGTGTGTGATGGGGTCTACGGCCGAGATGAAGGGGGTTGTGCAGTCAGCTCTCATAGAGCCAAGCCCAGAGCTGGGCCACGAGACCCCGTATGCTGTACCAACCAACGAGGGGGGTCCGTGTGAGTAGCTAGAGGCTGGAACGGCCAGAGGCTTCGGCGGAGGCCCAGTTAGGAGGAAATCAAGGAATTGGGAGGAAGTGAGCAAAGCATCTGGAAAATAACTGATTAAATCCAGCACTTCTGAGTGGGTGCTATTGCCCCTCATGACAGAAATCTACTTTCACAAACGCAGGTGATTTGATCAAAGTCAGAACTGGCCGTAGGGCGTGGTGAGAAGAGAGCTGGCTGGTCACTGGCGAGATCATAACCGATGCGGCCCTGAGGGCGTCTTCAAAGTGAAACCTGTAAGGCTGAGGGGCCCCATGGTGTATCCGCCGTCTCGATTTCAATCAGAGCAGAAAACTAACACCGCGAGACATCTTTCCCCGGGCGACCAACCACCCCCTAATGCAGTGCCTGTGGGCAAATCAATCCCCCTCCAAGTCTGTATTGATCCCGGGCTGTGAGTTGTGCGCCCAACAGGAGCCCAGTGCTGGGGGCAAACAAGGAAATAGGAGGCTTGGTCCCCGCCCTCTGTCCCCAGCCTGCCCCTGTCCCGACACCTGTCCTGATCCCAGTGTCACTCGGATCTGTAATATCGGCAGAGGCATCAGTGAGAGTGGCCCCCGCGGGTGCTTCTGTGACTCGGGGGTGACTAGGGGATGGTCCATAGCTGTGGGTGCTCTTAGGTAACCAATTCTTTAATACTTTTTTTAAAAGTTAGATGCTGATTTGATATTATTTTGTAAGTGATAAGCTTCTGGTGAATTCCAAATCAGTATTTCTTATGCTGGTCTGCAAAAGGTGTTGTTTCTTAAATATTTGTAGTGTTTTCTAAAATTACACTGAACTGCTCTATCTTTTGTTTTATTAATATTTTAAATAATAGCATCTCCTTAGTCTTACCCTTTATTTCTGAAAGTTCGGCGACCACATGGCCCTTACTTATTAATTTGTGCAGCTATTTCATGAATAAGGATTTGCTTTCTCTACCCTCTGAAATAATTTCCATCCCACTCATGACTGAGGAATAGTTTCCCCCAAATCTTTCCTGGGCTTTCCTGTGGCTAATGTGACGCAGCTATAAATGAAATTAATGTTGCCCGGCCAGTGTGGCTCGGCGGTTCAGTGTCACCCCAGGAGCCAGGAGGTCGCCCATTCGATTCCCATCCAGGGCACATGCCTGGGCTGCGGGCTCGATCCCCGGGGGGTCGTGCAGGAGGCAGCCAACCAACGACTCTCTCTCCTCGTTGATGTTTCTCTCCCTCTCCCTTCCTCTCTCTCCGAAATCAATAAAACCATATTTTTAAAAAGAAAGAAATAAAAATCAGTGCTGATCCCAGCTGACATTTTGCAACATGCAAATTGATGAGCCGTGGTCACCACGGGAGCAAAGTGGCAGCGGCCACGGCTCGCTCCACAGGGCCTGCCTGGGTCCAGCCGCCTCCACAGTCCCAGCCCTGCGGTGGTCACTCGGAAGCCGTCCCACCGTCCCCGTGAGGCAGGGGACGCGGCCTGAATGCCCAACAGGAGCGTCCCGGGAACCCCAGTCACCGCTGTGACCGAGAAGATGAGCGGTGGACACGCTCAAGGGCCCGGGCGACGCATCTGGGTTCGTCCTGTGCAGCAGCAGCAGGTGCTTTCGCTGCCGGACCCTGCGCGCCCCCCACGCTCGCCTTCCGCCCTCTGCACCGGGGAGGCCGCTTGTACTCAGGGTCCCGCGGCCGCGTAATTGTAGATGCTGAGCGGCCTCCTGGATTTGAACCCGCTGCCCCGCAGAGCAGCATAACAAATCGGAGATTACAAATCAGTTTAGCTTCCCCAAATTGGATGGTTTTACAAATGCATTTATTTATATAATAGATTTTCCTCTGAACATATGAATCCTAGGCCTTCGATTGATGTTTTTTTGTTGCTGTGGCTGTTTTTTTTTTCCCTTCAGGAAATGTAGGGTGGTAGCCGCAGAAAGCGGATGTTTGTGTGGAATCCAATAGTTATATATACATTTATTCTCCGGACACTGTTTAGAAATTCAGTATAATTTTTTAATGAATCAACATCACTTATCAATCTGTCAGTCAAAGAATTTATCAACAGAAGGAAAATGCTAATTCAACCATCATCTCTGACATCTCAAAGTTTTGTAGAATTTTTCTTTCCAGTGACACAAAGACCAGCAGTGAAGGCTCTGTATCTAGATCATGGATTTGGAAATTCTAACGCAGGCACCGAGGACCCAAATACCTGGAAGAATCCCTGACTGCCGAGGCATGAGGGACCATTTTTTTAAAGATTTAAAATGATTTCTAGCCCGGCCAGGCATGGCTCAGTGGTTGAGCATCGACCTAGGATCCAGGCGATCGGGGTTCGATTCCCGGTCAGGGCACAGGCCCGGGTTGTGGGCTCGATCAATGACTCTCTCATCATTGATGTTTCTATCTCTCTCTCCCTCTCCTTTCCTCTCTCTGAAATCAGTGAAGATATATTTTAAATAAATAAATAAAAATAAAATGATTTCTACTACGTACCGCGTCAGCTGGGATGTTTATGTCTAACAGGCTCTCTGGGGTGCGGGTACAGTCTTTTAGGTACACTTGCTGGTCGAAGCAAATCAGTTTATAAGGTAGATCATTTTAACGACCTTCGTTTTCAGAAACAAATCCCGAATCCCCACCCCGTGGGTGAGTTTCCGAGTTAGCGCCTGTGGTTCGTGGGTGTGGCGCTGACCTTCCCGGTCACATGGCCACTCCTGGGCGTAGGCAACACACAGGTAATTCTGTTTTATTTTTTGCTCGCATAATTTTGCTGGGGATGTTAAACACGTTCAGAGCTGAATTTTTGAAATGATTAGTGTTTACACAATCGTTTACCGGGACACAATCCCATTTAAAACTGGAACGTGGACCAGGATATTACGGACTGGAACGCAGGCTGGATTGCGGGAGGAATGGCACGGGGGGAGTGTTTTGGAATTTTTTTGGTTACACTCAGTGTATGTGTTCTGGTTATGACGTTAAATTTTTTTTTCTTTCACTGTCATTAAAAGTGAAAATTAGGTTGAAAGCAGTTATTCTAAAGGTGCATCATGTTTTACTGTCCACATCGGACTGACTTAGGGGGAGCCCTTGTCTCCCAGCCTCCCGCCCTCGTGAGGGGTCCTGGAGGAACAGGGGGCAGGTAGGGGCAGGGGTCACACAAGGGGCCTGAACGCACTTCCCGGGGACGGGCCCTTTCCTCCGGACCAAGGTCGCCAGGGTCCCCCCTCCTTGGAGGCCCAGCTGCCCACTGTCGCCTGGCAGAGCCCACGGCTCCCCCTCGACGGGCTGGGGTTCGTGACCAGAGCCCACGGCTCCCCCTCAACGGGCTGGGGTTCGTGACCAGCGCCGGTGACACTCTGCCCTCTCCTCCATGGCAACGCCTGTGCCATCGCCACCCAATTGTCACGGTTACACCTGAAACACCTTTCAGATGGGTGTGGGCGTCTTCATTTGCTAAATGAGCCAAATGAATCGCAGAGGGTTAAATAATGTTTCCAAAGTCACGCCACTGACACTGAACCCAGAGGGTAGCTTTGGGCAGGTCCGTCTCGGGGCAGAATGTGCCTCAGAAGCGACGCCTCCATCAGAACTTGGTCTTCCCTCTAGGACGGGCTCGGCCCCGTTCCTCTCCACAAGGGCAGTTTCAAGGTCGTCCTTCCAGGAGCCTGACTAAGAGGTTGCAGGGTTGCTCCTCTGTGTATCTGTTTTTAAAACCAGAAAGTAAAACACAAAACAAAGAACTCTGACCACACCTGGCTGTGGGCCTGCGAAGGGAACAGGGCCACCGGCGGGGCGGGTGGAGCGAGCGGAGTTTGGCCACCGAGGGCCAGATTGACTAATAATTCAGGCTGGGAGTGTCCCGGGGCGGAGGGGGAAGGATTAGGGAGGGTTGGCATTTTGGGGAGGGATTGAGGAATTAGGTGAGTCACTGAGTAAAGCCCAGGAGGGGAGCGGCCAGAGGGAAGGAAATGAGTCAGTTCCGAGGCAGAGCCGGGGCCGGAGGGAAGCCAGGCGAGAAACTGCGGATTAACCGGGTCACCTTCGTAAGGCCTTGAGTTTTGATTTTTTCCAAAATTCTGCAGTTCACTTACATCTAGTAAATAACAAATTATTCAGACACATTATTTCACTATTGTTAATGTCGTGCGCTTAACACGTTTACGTGGCATATTTAGGGGTCCCCCCAAAAATGTACACACACATTTTGAATAACTCTAAAGGCAGCATTTATTAACACTACATTTTATTTTCAGAACTGAGCTATCAGCTGTTAAAGTGAGAATACATTTGTTTGGGGGATACCCTGTATTTTGAAGGCACTTATTGACCTCGGTTCTGGACAAAACTACATGCAAAAAAAATTAAGATTTCACCTTTGACGGCTTAAAGGCAAGAGAAAAAATACACATATAAGCAGATACCACGTAACTTGATGAAGAAAAATCTATCATTAATCAAGAAAGTTTTATCCAGAAGAAATAAACTATATAAAAATACGCTCTAACAGGCGGTGGCTTTAGAAAACAAACGAAATTCTCTTAAAAGTGGTCCAGGTCGCCACGCGGTCCGTCCGACTGGCCCAGAAAGACTTGCTGGTGGTGGAAGAATTTGTTCTCGATCTTTGCAGACGGTAAGCGACGCTGTTCGAATATAGACACGCGCTCGCGACAAGAGGCGAAATGGAGAAATTCACCATAAAAATACTAATCATAAGGAACCCGAAACGGCCCTGCGACTAACTAGCAAAGCGATCTTCAAGATGAAGCATTACCGGACATAGAGTCATTTCGAAAACAGTCAACTCATCAGGAGGCGTGAAGCCCTAAGTGTGCAGCCCGTTAGCAGAGCCGCGACGTAAACAAAGCAAAAACGGCCCGAAATAAATTAGAAACGAAGCCATAAAGTCGGAGATTTTAGCCCCCCCTCAGTGATCGCAGAACGTACCTCACAGCGTATGGACGCGGAAGGTTTGGGCAACGTCACCACCAACCCTGACCGGATGGGATAGTTGCATTTTCGTTTATATGGCCACGGACCCAACAAATACAGACGCACAGCCCTCCAGAGCTCATGGGGACACCCACCAGGAGGGGTCGTCCCCCGGTCAGTGCGGCGAGGTGACCCCGTTGGCCACCCTCCCGCTCAGACACCTTCGCCCGGCCACTGCGGGGGCCTGAGAGCGAAGCCCCGGGGGGCGGGCACCTGGCACTGGAGCCCTCCCTCGGCTCCCGCGCACCCTGGTAGCCCGTCTCCGGCTCATCCTGACTCTCATGTAGTTTCTTCGCAAGGTGATGTTTTTGCCACTTGGATCCCCTTTTTCCTGTACGTCGCCTCTGTCCTTCGTGACCAGTTTAGATGTTAACGGAGACTCCTGTCCCAAATCCCTTCAGTCCACTCTTCTTCCTGCCGCCTCTGAACTTGGTCATAGACCGTGTTTTTCAAAAATATGTTTTTATTGAAAATTTTTTGGTAGAGGGGAAGGGAGAGGGAGAGAGAGAAACATCGATGGGCTGCCTCCTGCACCCACCTACTGGGGGTCAAGCCCAAAACCCAGGCATGTGCCCTGACCTCCTGGCTCCTGGTCGACGCTCAGCCGCTGAGCCTCGCCGGCCGGCTGCTCAGTTTCTTGACGGTCAGCAGGGTGGGAAATCAGCCTTTTCCTGGTCCTGCTGGTGACTTCGGGTTGTCGGTGATTTTCATCACATTATGCTAATTGTCTCCCCGGGTGACGTTTTTCTGTTCTACCGATTTCTCAGCGGACGTATTATGACATTTAAAGAGTACAGCATTCAATCCAATATTTATGGATTTCACTGTAAAAGTGGATTTTCTTAAATGAGCTATTCATTCGGTTGATCGACTAAAACAGCAAACGGATTGACGGGGTGTTTTGACGGGACCTTGGCCCAGGCAGGCCCTGCGGTTCATCCCGCACGCGGAGCCGAGAGAAGCGTGCTTCCGCCTGCCGGTATCTGTGAAAAATCTCCGCGTTCCTCAGGCTGTGGACACCGTCATCACCCTTCAGTTTACACCACTTGGTTCTTCCACATCCAAGTGCCTTGATCCGAACCCACTTCCTTCTACTACTAAGATCTTCTCCCAGCCAGGCCTCCCCGCACCGGGGCAAGTGCGAATGAATTAGGAATTTATACCCCTCTTAGTTCAGGGAAGGACAGTTAGACTGGGCAGTTACTGTGGGGCTCACGGGACCCGGGGCTAACTAAGGTCAGCGGGCCGCTGTCCGCAAATAGCTCGCCTCCCTCATTTTTACAAAATAGAAAGCTCGTCTTGTGCTTTCAGTGCTGTGTTTGAGCTACACAGGCGTGTCCTCGGGTCGTACTGGGGGGAAATACTGCTTTTCTGACATTTTATAAAGTATATGCAAATTTTTAAATTACCTTGGTGAAATAATGAGCTATTTTTTAAAATATGTTTTTATTGATTTTGGAGAGAGAGAACTGAGAGAGAAACACAGACGGGCTGCCTCCCACACGGCTCCCCGGGGATCGAGCCCACGGCCCCGGCACGTGCCTGCCCGGGGATCAAACCCGAGGCCTCGGGTGCATGAGACGCCCGGCCACTGAGCAACGCCGACCAGGGCGTTTGAGCTGTTTTTAAAAGTAGAGATTTCAGAGGAAGACAGAAAAGTATAGAAACATTCTATTTTCTGCCTATTTTTTATCACACGGACACTTAACGAGACAATCTCAGGATTAAAACATTCATTATACGGTTGTATTCTCATTTTTCTTGGAAGTCAGATGAAAAGATCTAGTGTTGGGTGGAAGGGACCTGACGCCGCGTAACATCTAAGCGCCCGCCATCGCAGCGGGTAATACTGACGTTCCCAGGAAGGGGCCCAGCACCCGTCGCTCCTCGGCCTCCAGCCGGACGCTGCGCCTCAGCCGCTCTGGTCCCTCCCTCTCGCTGCCCGTTTCTCCCTCTCCTGCCTCAATCCTCAGACGCCCCCCTCACCCGAGCTGCTTTCGTTCCGTATCTCGTACCACAAGCCTTTTAATAACAACCATGTTTTATATGCAATTCATTTCTTTTCCTCTGCTGAACCGGATCTTCATTTTCATTATGACTTTTATGTTTGTGAGTTATTTCTTCCCACCTTTTAATTCCTCCCAGACTCTACTGACTTATCTCCTTGATTTCACAATCATTTCAACAATTATTTTACTAAGGACTTAAAATTCCTAAGGGGCCAGAGCAGAGGTCGCCGACACGGGTTCAGTGGGAACTGAGCTGCCCAATGCCAAGGGCCTGGCCGTGCAGTCCATGAACTCGGACGTCCCAGCAGCGTCCCACCGTCGGGTGGAAGGAATTAAACAGACGAGTCCAAGTAAGTCCTGGAAACACCAGGAATCCTGGCCACTGGGAGGCTCATCTTCCTAGTGCACCTACGTCTGCACCGTTAAGCCCTCGGCCTGAGTCCGTGACCTCATGAGAATTTTCTAAGACCAGTTCGTCAAGGAAGAAAACAGTTATTTTTTTAAATATTTGTTTTTATTCTTCTTAGGTCTCATTTTTGAACCTGAGGGACAACAGAAAATCAAGTAGTTAGTACAGTTTGGGAACTTGTCATTCCCTTAGGAAACACAGATATCCCTGGCCATCCAGAGTCACGATCTTCTCTATTTACAGTCTTCTGGACTCAGGAACTGTCATGATCTGATCTCAGTTTATTTAAATCTTCATGCGATTCCCTCACTCACTGACCTCTCATTGCTCACCGACCAAAACACAGTCACCGACGCTCTCTCTACTCAGATTCATAAATTAAACACGCCTGGGGTAATTAAATACACTTGGACAGTGGGGAATGTTTTTGGGTAACATGGTAGATTTCAGTAAACGTTTTGATGTGAAATAAAGCAGAGAATGGGAGACGTGACTTCCGCGGTAGGGGTGGTGACTGGCGTTCTGTGCAGGGCCTGACAGAAGGTGACGTTTGAGCTCGGGAACGAGGGCGTGACCTGCAGAGACGTCTGGGTGGGTGTGGACCGGAGGCGCATTCCAAGCTACGGGAACATCCGGAACTCGGGTCCTGAGTCGAGCAAGATTCCTGGGTTCTGGGAAAACAA
The DNA here is from genome assembly GCF_054644295.1 of Miniopterus natalensis. NCBI lineage: Eukaryota > Metazoa > Chordata > Mammalia > Chiroptera > Miniopteridae > Miniopterus > Miniopterus natalensis. The sequence goes on along the minus strand of NC_142086.1, from coordinate 91,260,897 downwards.
GGATGTTGGTTTAGCTCCAGTGACGTGATTGAAAACAATGTCAGCGGTGAGGTCGGAGGTTTGGGGAGACTGGGGCTGTGACGGGCCTGAGAAGCCAGAAGGGAAGCCAACGACGGGTTTAGGGCAGAGAAGTGACCCTTATTTACTTTATTTCACAAACCTTTACATGCCGGACATTGTCTTATTTATTTTACAAAGTCATGTAACTTAATCTTCCTGCAACACTACATGTTGGTCACACGTTAATTTCCACTTTATAGATAAAGAAACAGAGGCCTGTAGAGGCGAGTCGTCCACGCAGAGTCACGTGTCTGGTGAGAGCAAAGCCCAGGATGTCGGTCTCCAGAGTCCACGCTTCGGGCCACAAGTCTGCGTGGCCTCCCTGATCTGACTCAGATGTTAGGAAGACAGCTCTGGCTGCCGAGCCGAAAATGGTTTGCTTAGGAACAAATATAAAAGCAAGGAGGCCAGTTAAGAGGCCATTAATAAAATCTAGGTAAGAGAAAACAATCAGATGTGGGATTAGAGGTGATGCAGAGGCGTGGAAGCCGGAGTCCGCATGCCTTTTACGTGGAGTTTACATTAATCACTCAAGTATTGGATGGGGCGGGGAGGGGGACTCAAAAATAATTCCAAGATTTTTGAGCTCAGTGACCCAAAGAACAGACCTACCGTCTGCTGAAATGAGGAAAACTGGGTGGGGAGGTAAAAGAAAAAGCTTACAGGGGGAAAGAGGCGGGAGAACTGAAGGTTGGGTGTTGAGTCTGAGATGCTCGTTAGGGACCCAGCAGAAAAGGGGGGTGTGGGGGGCTCGGGGGGGGCCGGCTGGAATCCGTGTTTAGGTCTTCAGACCGTGGGCGAAACTGACAGCTGTGGGCGTGGAGCGGACGCTCTGGGGGTTAGTATGACGAGAAATGAGAGGCCCAGCAATCTCTATACTTAGGGGATCGGCAGATGCGAAAACCCTCTCCCTCCCCTGAACCTGGGGGGGTGTAAATAAGAAGGAACAATCTAGAAGGTAGGAGGAAAGCCAGCAGAGCGTGGAGGGAGGTCAAATTAAAAAATGTTTAGCCCTGCTGGGCGTGGCTCAGCGGCTCAGCGTCGAGCTGGGATCCAGGCGATCGGGGTTCGATTCCCGGTCAGGGCACAGGCCTGGGTTGCAGGCTGCAGCCGATCAATGACTCTCATCATTGATGTTTCTCTCTCTCTCTCTCTCTCTCTCCCTCCTCTCCTCTCTCTGAAAGCAATAAAGATATATTTAAAATAAATTAAACAAATAAATAAATAAATAAATAAATAAATGTTTAAAGTCAACAGGAAGGAGCGACTGAGTCCTACCTACTGAGAGATCAAACGAGGATCCCGAGAATTCATCTCTGGGTTAAGCAGTATTCGTGATCTTTATAAAAGCTTAACTTAAAAAGAAAAAAGTATCTTTACTGTTGAAAGTATCGCAGACGCCCCCTTTTCCCCCCCACTGACCCCGCCCCCCCCAGGCCTCCCCACTACCGTCTGCGTCGACGGGTTACCATAGGTGCACCTAAGTCCTGCGTTAATCTCTTCCCGCCCCCTTCCCTCTGAGATCCCTCCGTCTCTTCCCTGCTTCCATGTCTCTGGACCTATGTTTTTCATAAATTTATTTTGTTCGTGAGGTTCAAGGTACGCGTGAGATCATGGGGTGCTTGTGTTTCTCCGCCTGGCTTATTTCGCTCAGCACAGCACGCTCCAGGCCCCTCCTGCTCTCGCGCCCGGGAAGAGATCAGGCGGTGGAGCTGGAAGCCGGCGTGGAGCGTGGAGCTTGGAGCTTGGAGCTTGGAGCCTGGAGCCTGGAGCCTGGAGCCTGGAGCTTGGAGCGTGGAGCGTGGAGCTTGGAGCGTGGAGCTTGGAGCTTGGAGCGTGGAGCTTGGAGCTTGGAGCTTGGAGCTTGGAGCTTGGAGCTTGGAGCTTGGAGCTTGGAGCTTGGAGCTTGGAGCTTGGAGCTTGGAGCTTGGAGCTTGGAGCTTGGAGCTTGGAGCTTGGAGCTCGGAGGGGGCCTGGGAGGGAGTGACGGGGCTTGAACTGGAGATGGTGCAGACAAAGTTATTTTCAGGTTGTTTGAAGACAATGAAATGGGGAGCTAGGGTGTGATATCCGGTCAGAAGAGAGTATTTTCTTACATGATTGTACACAGACGATTAATGTTTGTACACTGATGACAACGATTTAACAGAGAAGGGAAAACGCCAATGAGAGGGAACTGGAATAACATTTCCTGAGCCACGTAATCCAGCAGACAAGAAAGGGTAAGATTCAGAAACCAAATACAAGGCCCCTTAGACGGAAAAGCAGAGTTCCAGCCGGTGTGGAGGAAGGCGGAGTAAACGGACACGTGCAGGCCGAAGCGAGCGGCGCCCTGGGGACGCTCGCCGAGGTTATTTCCTGTCATCCTGCAGGTTTTTTTCAGTGGAGCGAGGCTCTCGGCGGACAGTGAGGATGGGAAGAGAGGGTGGCGATTCGCCTCCTAATTTAGTTCCCAGGCTCTGCGAGACCGAGACGGGATTGCGACCTGAGGATGAGTGAACAGTCACCAAGTTGAGGAGGTAGAAAGCGTCCGATCTCCCGTCGTCAGGACAGGCCAGGTGCCTGGTTGCATCACAGGCTTCAGGTGAGAACGTGTTGTTGTTGGCGGGACTAGAAAGTTCATCTGAGGGCGTCTTGAGGAATTAAGCTGGAGAAGTAAGCAGAGGCCGGGTGACCGCGAGCTCGCTGCCATTCGACAGCAGTTTGCAATTTACCCTGATGTCCCAGAGGAAATTTGGAAGATTGTTTAAAGCTGGAGGATGACATGAGTAGCTTTCTATTTTTGAAAGAAAAGCCGAATCTGATGCTTGGGGAAAAGGGATTTCAGTCCATGGAACTCACTGAAGTGTGACCAGCACAGCGGGTGTCACAGGCCTGAACGCCCCACCTGAGCGGATGGCGGTGGAGCTGGGGGTCGAGCGCTTCCAGGCACCCTGAGGGCGTGACAGGGATCACCGGTGCGTCGGTGGAACTAGAGGTCATGGAAAGGAGAGGGGTTGGAAGTCCTTGGACGTCTGTCCTGTGTGACTTGGGGTGGTGGTGCCGTGAGCAGAGCGAGGTCGAGGGTGATGGTTCCAGGTATACGCCCGGGGCTCCACCTTGCAGGCAGGTAGCTCTGTGGATCTGAAGCTCAGCAGAACAGTCTGGACAAAGAAATGTGCTTGGGAATTGTTAACTCTTCTTCGGTGCATTTGAAATAATTAGTGGAGATGAAATACCTAGAGAAAGAAGGTAGAATGGAGGTAAAAAGAAAAATCTTGGTCTAGTTCTGACATCATTCTGGCGACTTCGATGTGAGTGTCACGGACCATCGGCATCTGTCCTCGTAAGACTCTGGCCTCTTGGTTCCCAGGAACCTGCACGTCCTCTCACCCCCGGAGCTCAGGCCCTAAGCTCCATCTCACTGGTCCTTGTGTGACACGCGTGAGCCCTCAGTGTAAATGGGCAAATAGACAGTAAAATAATAGAAGCAAAAGCCAGGACAGCCCAGCTGGTGCTGCTCAGTGGCTGAGCGTCATCCCACGCACCTCAAGGTCGCGGTTCGATTCCCGGTCAGCGCACAGGCCGGGGACGTGGGCTCCGTCCCCAGGAGGGGACGCGCGGGGCAGCCGATCAATGACTCTCATCAGGGATGTTTCTCTCCCTCTCTCCCTCTCCCTTACTCTCTCTGAAATCAATAAAAAAAATATTTTTAAAAAGGCAGGCTAACCCAGCCGGGCGTGGCTCAGAGGTTGAGCGTCGACCTAGGATCCAGGAGATCAGGGTTCTATTCCCGGTCAGGGCACAGGCCTGGTTGTGGGCTGCAGCCGATCAATGACTCTCTCATCACTGATGTTTCTCTCCCTCTCTCTTCCTCTCTCCAATATACAAGATATTTCAACAGTGTAGTTGCTACAAATGTGTTTTTTGCTTTTTTCAGAACGCAAACATAAACTGAGTTTATATTTCATAATTTTTATTGGTTGAAAATATCAGTTTATTAATGGATGAGTAAATAATACTCTGTGTGTATTTGTTAATAGTTTAGTGTCATTTTCAACTGTGCAAATTTAAATAAAAATATGAAGCAATATTCTAAATTATTCTAATTTACCGAGTAACCTAAGATACTTGGGTAAAATATTAGGAAGATAATAAAAATCTATGAAAAGTAGTTATTTCTGGTGGAAACCTTTCTTATTTTACTTCTGTGTTTTACACAGGAGTTGAGTCTTTGGACTGTTAGGAGCAGATAAACTTATAAATACATATATAACTTCGTATTTCAAAAGTCTCCCATTCAATCCTAATAAATTAAAACTAATGAGGTAGTCTCTTAAAAATATGCAGGGTTTTGTACGTAAGTGGAAAACTTCGACAAATGGCAGTTGGTGTCACACACACATTTTCTGAATAGTAAAAATGGACACGATGGATGAATTCTCCCAGAATGTTTAAAAGCAGCCGGCCGGGGAGGGCCAGGGCCCTGGCGTTGCGCCTCCCACACGGGCAGTGATCTCTGGAGTCACCTGCAGTCGGTCCCCAGGTGCCCGGAGGCTGCCCGGGGAGTCCTTGCATCACCAGGAGGTTTGACCCGCGGCCAGACCCACAACCACGACGTTCCCTGAACCTGTTGCTCCCGGTTCGGGCAGAGCCACTGGCCCGGCCACCTGGTAGGAGCAGCACAACACGGCCTTCGTCCTTACCTCCTAGAGTTAATGCCGTCACAGCTCACGTTTTAATTGGTAGTTTTTATCAAAATCGTTTGGTTTAGCTCATAAATTCTCAGTGTTGTGATTTTAGAGGACAGGCTAAGGTTAAAGAAACGGAGTGTCTGAGCTTCACAAGTATTATTTTCATGAAACTTGAGCAGGAAAGAGTTGTACCTGTGTGTCGACTGCAGTGGCTCCCTATTTATCTTGGTCCAGTTCCCATCAAACTTAGTGTGTGAATAAAGATAAACTCATATTGTAACCTCAGTAGCCCAATTAGCATAATGTCTTACTGAGGAAAACCTCCATCCTGAAAAACTAGGTGAGAAATAGTAAAACTGCAGCGAAGTTTAAAAAGCAGACTACACTCGGGCAATATAGACGGTCTCTACCCGGGGAGCCCCGAGTCCTTCACGGAGGGGGGCCCGCTGAGGAGGGGCGGAAACACCCCGTGGAGGTGCCGCTGGAGTCTCTCCGTGGATCTCCGTGGATTTCCGTGGCCGCTCCTGCCCATGGAGATGCCACGATTCGTGGCAGTGCTGCTTTGTTTTTGAACCTCACGTCGAGATTGTCACGCTTGCTGCCAGCAACCCTGGTGAGGGCCTGACGGGGCACCTGATGACAGGCATAAGGATGCCCCCCTAAAGCAAGTGCGGCTTCGGTTGTGCTGTGAAGCAGAAACCTCAGTAACTTACGGAGAGAGAACAAAGGTGCGTTTCTCAACTATGCACAGCTCCAGCGCAGTTGTCCATAACTTTTAAACTACATAAAATTCTATCATAGAGAAAAAAACTGTTTAAAAGTAGAGACAGGGAGGAAAGATTACTGGGGTTGGAGACGGGAATCGCTGCTGAGTCACCGTGGCCTTGGGGCCTCGACCGTGGGCGGGAAGGTGAACAAGGCCAAGCATCATAACCGTTCCCCGTTTCCCCGTTTCCCTGGGCACAGCGTCTGGCTTGGAGGCGGACCTTGGGGCCAAGCCAGACAAATCCACTCAGAGGTACTGATCCACCCGTCCGTCCGTCCGTCCGTCCATCCACGCTTCTTCCACCTTTACGTGTAGCATCTCATTTACCTATAACATGGTAAAAGTTATTATTTAACCCCCAAAGCTGTTTCTCACAGAGACCGGAAGCCGAAGAGAGAAGGCATCTTTGGAAATGCTAAGCGAAGACTGGAACTGGGGCGGGTTCTAGGCCTCCCCGAGTAGGAAAACCCACCGGGAATGAGAGGACATCCTGGAAGCGAGAAGACCCTGCAGACCCTCTGAGAAGCGGGTGGAGATGACGGGAGAACACTGGAGGCGGGAAAGAGAAGCGACGGGTGAGATTTTCTATGTTCAAGTGACTCTGAGCTCCTGCCGTCAGGGAGAGCAAATGCCGGTTCGCGTTTAACGCTTCTGTTTGCAGTTTTGTTGCGTGAGCCCCTCTGCCGCCTGCGGTGCAGGCTCTCCACGCAGACGTCTCTGCGGGAGGTTCGAGGGGAGGCGAGGGGTCAAGGAAAGTGAGTCGCGTCCGAATGACCAGGCAGGAAATAGAAGGAAGGGAGCCGGCCGCCGGGGCGAGACGCGGAGTCCAGACTTACAGGCGTCTGGCCAACAGAAAACCTGCAACTTCGCAAACACCTTGCGGAGGGCGATGTGCGTTCCCTCCCTCAAAACTAGGCCAGGAGTTTCTTTCCGGGTACATTGAACGCTCACCGGACAGGCTCGTTTCAGCCGAGAGTTGCCACGCGTCTCGGCGGTCCCTTCAGTGGAGGGTGGTGTCCTGCCGCGACGGAGGGCGCTGTGCGCGTGGCCACAGTGCAGAGCCCAGCGGGCTGGTCTGACGGAGGAGGGAACTTCTTTATACGGTAAATTCCTGTGGGTCTTACTCAGTAAAAGCAGACTCGTCCTGGCCGCGGCAGCCTCAGCTCTGCAGTAGGCAGGCTCCACCCAGCTGCCAAGGTCCCAGGGCCCAGTCCTGCCCGGGCAAAACCCGGGGTAATTGCCACACTGCCCATCCCTCGGTCCTGCCTTCTAAACCTTCCTCTGAACAAGACTCGGCTGAAGCCGCAGTCACTCGGGCAGGGGCGATGCAACAGCCGGCTCCGCGGGCAGACACCTGGAAACTCTCCTTCAAAGCCGCTCCGGCACAGGGTGTCCCCAAAAACTGCGCACACGCTTCAACAGCTGATAGCTGTGGGTCCGATGACAGTTGGAGACTGGGATGTATTTTAACAAACACGGCCTCTGTGGTGTGCGTGCCGTTTTGGGGACGCCCCGTGGCTATCGCAGTGGTTTTTAAGACACTTGGAAGCGCAGTTTCACGCGTGAGAAGGCATTTAAAACGGAGAAGCAGATTCGCCAACAGCAAGGGGGAGCAGTAGCAAGTCGCTCAGAGGCCTCCCTGAAATTCAGAGAGGACCTTTAGTCAGATAACACCTTGGACGGCACCTACGCGACCTACTCCGTTTGCGTCCAGGTGATTACACGCTGAGGGAGAACAGGGCTTGCCCTCCTCCGTGGCCTGTGGCAAACCCTTCTGACGCTCTCAGGCGTGTGTAAGGGATTCCTCGGGGGGCGTAAGGTCCGAGGTGCTGGGCTCCGCCGCAGGGAACCTGAGCACACCCGGGACGGAGGCAGGGATGTGTGTTCAGCAGGTGTCTCAGGCGTTCCTGACACGGTCAGATTAGGGACACAGCGGCAGTCGGGAGATTTCAGAAACTTACAGGGGAGATTTATTCCATCTTTTCCAAAAAACACTTGCTCACTAGCCCACGGGTGCTTGGAACTCCTGTAAGGACAGGCAGAGCCAGTTAACCGACAGTTAGAGGCGAAGATCCCTGTAGTAATTCCCAGGCCTAAGCAACCTGAGTGTCCCGCAGAGTCCTGCCCTAAGCCTATGTCGTGTGTGTGTGACTCTCATATCTATCCCATAAATGTCATCTCTCTCAAACACATGTAAACCCCATAGAAACCCAGGGAAATCTATTATAAGGAGTTGACTCAGGCAGTCACGGAAGTCGGCAGGTCCCACAATCTACCATCTGCCGCCTGGAGACCCGGGGAAGCCGAAGGGAGCATTCGGTCCAAGTCCAAAGGCCTGAGAACCAGGAGAGCTGATGGTGTGAGTCCTGGCCCGAGCGAGGCGCACACCCACCTCTCGGCTCAACCAGTCGGGAAGAAAATAAAAGAGAGACACCCACCCACACACATGGATTCTCCGCTCCCCACATTTCGCTGTGGCCAGGCCCTCGGTGGGTTGGGTAACGCCCACCCACGCTGGGGAGGAAAACCTACTTCTTTCCTAAATCCACCAGCTGGAACACTAAAGGGTCACCCAGAGACCCCTCGCAGGGCCCAAGCTGGATTTGGAGCAAACGTGTGCTATGACTGATGAAGCACAGGACGGCTCGAGCCCATGTATGTGTCTGCAGAGCCGTAATTCATAGCTGTAGAGAGGGAGAGCTGAGGAAAGAAAAGGAAAGAAAACAGGGGATAACTGGAAATAGGAAATAAAGTTTAGGGTCAGGAGTTTTGGATGCCTGTGGTTGGAGGTGAGAATCTGTCCCTCTGTGTGCGGGAAATAGGGGGGGAGGGTCCCGAGGTGAGCAGAGGGGCCACGGTCCCCCCGGTGAGCTGAGCACGGGGCGGCCGGGGGGCTAGTGAGGTTCACAGAGAAGGGGGGTGTCAGCAGCGTCCGGAGCACACTGAGCAAGAACAGAAGGCAGGGCCCTGGCCGGAGTGGCTCAGTGGTTAGAGCGTCAGCCTGTGCGGCAAAGGGCCTCGGGCTCGATTCCAGGTCAAGGGCACGTACCTGGGTTGCAGGTTTGATCCCTGGTCTGGGTTGGGGCACGTTCGGGAGGCAACCAATCGATGTATCGGTGATTCTCTCTCTATCTCCCCCTCTTCCCCTCCCTCCCTTCCTCTCTCTCTAAAAATCAATGGAAAAAATATCCTCGGGTAGAATTAAACAACCACAGAGAAGGTAGGGACCACAGCCGAAGGCTCTGAGATTGTCGGAACGGGGTTTGTGAGAGAGAGAGGGTGCTATGAATTATTACTCGGGGACATGGGAGTTAAAACACATCGTGACCGGCACCAGCGTCTTAGGAGACTGAAGGAATTGTGATGAAGGGAAAGGAAAACGGGTGAAATCTGAAACTCAGGAAACCATAATAAGTGTTATTTCTGCCCAAGTTTAAGGCCAACAGGACATAAAAGTGAATTTTGTTATGAGCGGAGAAAGCACGTGGACTATAAAGAGCTTCAGAGGTGGGCGGCCTGCAGACGATGACAGTGATTAGGAGCCAGGTTTGCCTGATGCTTGAGGATGAACGTTCTCGGGAGCCCGGCTCCTTGCTCTGCAGAGTGGCCTCAGCTGGAGAGGCGGCTGCTCCGCCGGGTGGGAGGTGAGGAGGGAGGGACCCACAGAGGGACCCCATCTTCCAGGACACGTCAGCTTGGGGGTGGGAGGGCAGCGACCTTGTGTGTCCTTGGAGAGGTTACATAACCTCTCTGTGTGCCAGGTTTTTAACCTGTAAGAGAAAAATAAGAATTAAATTTAAACAAATGTCTTTAGTCTAGTTATGAGCATAGAGTACAGGCTAGAAAATGCTATTTATCCTCTCCCCACATTTCGTAGGCGAGCAAACGGAGGCCGGTTTGTTTGTATGGAGGGGGCGGGTCGTGGACTCGGATCTCCTGGTCCGGAGGTCTTTCTGCTGAACCGTTTTCCATTTCCTGGCAGTTGGAACAACAGGACCGCAGGAGATCTCAGAGGAGGCAAGACGTCCAGAACCTGGGGGCGGCTATAAAAGCAGAGCGAGCTCAGAAACCGAACAAAAAGGTTTAACAATAACTCACGGAAAATCATTAAACCCGGAAAGATTGCAAAATGTGACAAGCATATTGAAACAGATTTTTTTTTTCATGAGCATTAGGGTACATTTATTTATTTTAAATTTATCTTTATTGAAAGTATTACGGATGCCCCCTCTTCCCCCCACTGACCCCCTCACCCCCCACTCGCCCTCCCCCCAGGCCTTCCCCACACTATGGTCTGTCCGAGGCCTGTGTGTTTATGCAAATAAGCTCTTCGGTTAATCCCCGCCCCCCCGATATTTGGGGATCTTGAAGAGCTCACCTCGATGAGTGAAAGAGCAAGGAAGAGAACTCTTAGTTCCTGAGATAAAATTTGCCCCACACTCAGTAGCTCCTGTCACCTCCAGCAGCGTCGCGATTCCACCGAGTCACAGCGTTCTGCCCCTTGCCCCCCGACACTCCCGTGCAGACCCTGGAGCCGTCCTGCGGGGCAAACGACTCCTCCCAGGGGCCAAGGGCAGGACAGGAGACTCCGTGACACCTGAAGTGGGCGCCTCGTCTGTCCCGATGCCTTATTTGCCGCATAAGATAAATGACCCCTCAACCCACCCAACATTGGGACCTTGACGAATTGTCTTAAAAAGATAACAATCATAGAAAAAACAAATAAATCATTGCTTTTCTTGATGATGTTAACCCTTTATGCAGCCTTCAATGTATGACTATCATTTTTAATATGATTTTATAGCGTCAAGGGTTTGAGCTACCGAGGCCTCGCTGACAATTTGTGGAAGGGAGCGAAGGTTTGCCGCGAATGTCTAGGCTGAAGTTATTTCTGGATAAAGTTTCAGTTACCAGGTGATCTTTTGCGGACAGAAATTCATTCTTAAATTGACCCCATAGTTCCATCAACATTACTAAAAACAGGTAATATTTCACTTTATTCTAATAAAGATGAGCGTGCAGTAAATACATTTAATCTGTTCATTGCCATTGGGTGATACAATGAAATACATTTTTATTACAAAATACAATTTTTGAAGAGTTAAAAGTGACTGGATAAACACTGATTGGTTCACACGGGTGGGGGTCCTCAGAGCAGCCCCCAAACCCCTCCACCCGCGTCCCCCGGCCGCACACACACTCAACCCTGACGCCGGCTTAGAGACCCGGGAGGGAGACACCGGGAAGCAACGCGCCGCATTCAGGCTGAGCACAACGCTCCAGCCGTCCTGTTTACTCACTGGAGAGAAAGAAGGTATTTTCGTTGGCCTGACTAACTGCCTGAGTCACTGCCTCGATCCTTCGCTGTGCTCTGCGTGCGTCGACCTGCCTGATGACTAGAGAATTAAAACAAGGAACAGAAACCATTCCCTCCGACGGCAAACCTCAGCTCCCCCCTGGAGGCCACGTTCCCGCCGGGTGGGGACTGAGAGTCCACAGCCGTCCGCGGGTGAGCCTTGTCTGCTTGGGGGGAAAGTCATAGGCTATGAACGCATATTACTCCCCAATTATAAGGTTTTTTTTTAATAAATCATTCTAAGCAAGTTTAACTGTATAAATGAGATGCCTCAAAATCCATCTTCTTAAACAGCCTAAGATACACCAGAGCCCCCCCACTTTCCCTAAAAGTGTGAATTTCCTAAGAGAATAGCAAGTCTTTTCATTGGATGGACATTTCCACATTTTGGAAAATTCAGTTAAAATCCTGATTTTATGGCTATTATTTTTCAGGCTAATTGTTTTGGGGGAAAAAAAGTCATTTTAGTTGCTAGGATGAGAAATTTGGAGGGGAGATAGGTTGTGTTTTAGGATGTTTTATTGCTGTACATTATGAATTGCAATGTAACTTGGATTCCCCAGTAAATAATAAATGATTGTGAGAAACAAGAAGTCCGCCCTTATACTGAGATCGAGGACCTACTTGAGTTTCGACGACACCAACAGGAATGGAGATTATTCAAGTCCAACAACGGTGAACACACTTAATCACGACGTCGGAGCGTCCGAAGCACGTCATTCCCACCCCGGCCACAGGCGACAAGCTACGGGCCGCGTGCCCTTTCCACGCTCACCTCAGCTCAGAGGGGGTCACAAGGCAGGTCCTCCTGCCCGACGTACTTACAGTTTCCAGCAGGACTTAATAAAACACATCGACCGTAGCCCCCGGCTGAGCCGCAGCGGGCGCTAGACGTAGCTGGTGGAGGACTTCCTGGGCACGGCCGCGGCCCCGGCCCCGGCCCCGGCCCCGCGCGGCCCCGTGGGGGGCACACAGTACCCGGGGGCTGGGTACCGGAGCCCCCGCTCCTTCCTGTTGCAGCAGCAGAACCCGCAGAGCAGACCCCCCCCGACGGAGAGGACGGCGGCGCTGGTCCAGCCCAGGAAGAGCGCCGCCCCCAGCTCCCGCTTCTGGCCCACGTGCACGGCTGGGTTGTAGAAATCCCGGATGATGATGTTGGCCGTCCAGGACACCGGAATGAGGACCAGGATGCCCGTGAGGATGAACAGGACCCCCGACGCCCCCAGCAGGTACGCCTTGGCCCTCTGGTTCGAGCCCGTGCACCGGACCTGCTTCATGCCACAGACGCCCACGAGCAGAGCGACCACGGAGAGAGCCACGGCCACGCACATGAGGGCCCGGGCGGCCTCCAGGACCGGGGGCAGGGCCAGCAAGGAGCTGTAGAACTTGCACTGCAGGGTGACCTTGGCCTGTCGGATGCAGTTCATCCACAGCCCTTCCCAGATCCTCTCGAAGACGATGATGTTGCTGCCGACAAAAGCCGACACCCGCCACTGGGGCAGAAGGGTGGTGGCAAGAGTCCCGAGCGTGCCCACGAACCCGAGAACCAGCCCGGCCACCTGCAGGGGGTAGAAGGCCATCACCGAGCCTTTGAAGACGGGTCCAACCTGGAAGCCGCTCAAGATCCCTCGGGCGGAGGCCGCTGCATCTACGGACGTCCCGGCTGGAGCTCTCCGCGGGCCCTGCCCATCACACTTGGTCCAAACCAGCAGCGGCGGCCGCCAAGCCCGGCCAAGCAGAAGTGCCTGTTGCCCGTGTGAGTGCGTCGCCTTCGTCCACACACGTCCGCTCCGCGTGGATTGTTTTCTAGCCACCGAGGATGGTCCCCAGCCAATGAGGAGGAGGCCGGGGTGTGCCGAGAAAGCCTGCATTCAGCCTTAGCGTTTCTCCTGCTATTATTGTCTCGGCTACGCTGTAATTAGTGTCAAAGCCTCACTGTGGAATGTTAATTACAGAGCCGGAAACTTCCTGCCAGAAAACCTCTCCAGTAGAAAAGTGTAAGGACGTGGCTGAGCCAGAGCCGAAGGCCGCGCCAAAGCCCCGACGGGTCCCTGCAGAGCAGCCGCAGGCGCTTAGGGCTCCTGAGCCAACTGTCTTCAGTGCAATCAACTCCGGTTCCCCACAGACGTCTGGATGCGGAGAGGGCTTAGGTTTTAGTTTCAAGGCTTCTACTAACTCTGGTGACACTTCATAAAGGGAGCAAGAAATTCAGACTCCACAGGTTAGTCTCAAGATGCGGAAAAGAGTAAATAAGAGGAAGCCCTCTGCTCCTCGGATCTACTACCTTTCAGCAGCACCTTCTCGGGGGCAGATAATGTTTAGCCTATAAACTTTCATGAAACGTTTTTTCAACGGCAGACTGAAATATAGCACATTTATCAAAGCCAAAGACGCACATTCCATTTTCATGAAACTCTGTGAAAATGGTCCTTCGGGTTAAACTACGCCATTGGTTAAATTCAGGCCCGAGGAAACTTTTCAGGGGTGGGAGTTATGTTTGCAGTCACCGGGCTGGGGTCTCTCATTGGCCACGTGCAGGACCTAAGAGGCTGTGGCTGGGGGCCCGGGGGAACCCCCAGGAATAAAGCCCGGCTCTGAATCGCTAAACTGCGTCTTCTGTCCCATCCGAGCCAACAGCGGGAGGGAGGGATGTTTCCTCGGACCTTGTCATGGGAACGGGACTAGGCCGAGGCCTGAGTGCTACCCCTTCCCCAGTTTTTCAAATTGTTTTCAAAGCAAGTGAAATTTAATTGACGCTGTTTCAAACTTCAAGACTGAACTATCTGAAGAACTGAGGAAGGCGTAGCACTCGGGCCTCGGCCTAGCCCCGTTCCCATGACAAGTTCTGAGGAAACACGGACACCGTGGAGTACTACGCAGCTGCGAAAAAGACGGGTCCCTTACCCGTTGGGGCAGCCTGGAGGGGCCTGGGGAGTATTGTGCTGAGTGAAACAGGCCAGGCAGAGGAAGACAATGCCCCACGATCTCACTGATATGTGGACTCTAATGAGCAAAATAAAGGGATGAACAGAACAGATCCAGAGACACTGAAGCATGGAGCAGACTGAGGATCTCAGAGGGAAGGGGGGGCGGGAAGAGATTAACCAAGGAGCTTACATCTATGCACAGACCACCGACAAACGGTAGTGTGCGGAAGGCCTGGGGGGCGGGAATGGGGCGGAGGGGCCAATGGGGGAAAGGGGGCGTCTCATACCCGCAACAATAAAGATTAAGCCTATTTTTTTTAAACAGTGAAGCTGCGCCCTTGACTCCCCTTTACGCCATCGCCTCAAGGCAGGGGGTGCTTTACCTGGGAGGAGGACCTTCCACTCTTCCCTTCACACCCTAAGGCCAGGAATTCATTTCGAGGACGGAAACTCCCGCTCGGCGGTACAGTAGTTACTTACGGGCGCAGCAAGGGGTCTCCCGCTGGGAGAGGCTGCCGTCAGCAAAGCCCCTTCCTCCTAGGCGACCACGGGCCAGGAGCTCGTGCAGGACCCAACACCAGCCAGGCTTTTCCTTGCGGGATTCAACCCTCTCAATCATTTGTAGAGTCAGTAGAAAGAAAGCCCGTCAGGCGCCAGGTGACTGAACACCGTTCAGCAACGGAGCCTGAGGACAACGCCATCCAGGCGTCAGGAGCCCCGTCGTCTGACCAGGACCCGTGGAAATAGTACGTGGCCGCCTGGGGGTGTGTCTACCGCCTGGGGGTCTGTCTACCGCCTTCTGTCTCTGCGGGTGGGGGTGGGGGTGCTTTTCCAGAACCACCCGACCACCTGAGAACTGCCTCCCCGGGGACAGTGCGAGTGGTCGAGGGAGCGGTGGCCCCGCGTGGCTCAGGTTCCCAGCACAGGGGGTTCTCAGCCCCTTGCTCCGGCCGGCGGACCCCACCCTCTCCCCGGGGTCTGCCTGCAGGGCCCCGACTCCTCGCTTCCTCCCCTGGAGGCTGTTTGTGGGTCTTCCTGCCTCATTTCTAACCCCACCTTCCCCTGGTCCTGGGGTTCCCAGCGCGGTGCTCTTTCCCAGCAGCTTGGTTTTCCATCAGGCAGGACGCGGGGCCTTATTACAAATATGGTGGGAGCACGTCCACGCCCAGCACGGACGGAGGCACCTCCGGACCGCAGGAGGCCGGGGACACCCAGTGAGGCCGGGCCCTGGGGCGGGCCCCTCACAGCAGCGCCGCCTGTGGGCCCCGATTTCCCCTCTGTTCCTCCCGGCGAGGAGAGGTGGCGTCCCTGTCCCCCCCCCGGATCCTGCCCCGCTCCAGCCCCGGGGGCCCGGCTGCCGTCCTTCCCTCTGCTCAGTCTCCGCGCCCGTCCCCTGTCTGCGCCGGTCCTAGGACATCGCCCACTCACTCCTCTTCCCTGCGAGAGGCCATCGTGCCGGGTCCGAGTCCCTGCCGCGCGTCAGGGACGCCCCCGGCCCCCACGCTCCCGGCCGCTCCAGCCAGGACGCCTCCGTCCCCGTCCCCGGGCCGCCCGGTGAAGCCTCGCTGGAAATGCCACCGGCGTCCCGGCCGTCCTGCCGCCATCTCCGAGGACACAGCGCGCTCACATCCCGGTTTAATTAACTGACCTTCCCGTCAAGGTCAGAAGTAACCACCCTCTTCTAACGGAGGCGGGAAAGAGCTTTTTGAGAGCGACTGGCTTCCGTCCCGGCTTGAGGCCTTCGCCGTCCACGTTGCGCATGTTTTCCAGCCTCTCGGAAAGAAAAAAATGAGGAAAGTGGCAACACGGGTCTGGCGGGGCCGCTGCGAGGTCACACGTGTGGCACGTGCGCCGGCACCGGGGAGGGGCTGGGTCCTGCTGTCCCTCTGCCTGCTGAGACCCTGCCCCGAACGCCTCTGCCTGCCCTGCTCGGGCCCTCGGTCCAGCGGTGACCTTGCCCACGCGACTTGGTCCGTCTGTCTGTCCCGGGCTCCCCTGCTCACCCCATTACCCTGCTCCCTTCAGGCGCCTGGCGGCCTCGCTCATGGCCGGAGCTCCCGCTGCTGCCGATGGGACCACCGGTGCCGAGCCTGCCGCCCTCGGCCCAGGCGCCTGTTTAGCTCCAGGGCTCCCGCTGCTCCGGGCCTCCCGGGGACACTTGTCCGTCCGGCGTCGCTCCCAGCGGCTGGACGGCTACGGTCAGGAAGCGCTCGGCAGCCAGTGCCCTTCAGGGGCCGCCCAGAGCAGCCGTCCCACCCGCGTCGGTCCCGCGCCCGGGCCTCCTACAGCCACGAGCGACTGACCGACACAGGAGGTGAAGTTCCAGCCCGGGGTCAAGGCTGAGGGGCCAGCCCAGTCCCGGAGCATCCTGCGGGGTCAGCTTAGGCTTTTGTTGAGTCTGGACCACAACCCAGCTCACCTCACGTCCAGCGGTCTTCCTGCCCTTGGCCCCCCGGGTGTTAACCCCCAGAGCATCCCTAAGAAGCCGCGGGCGCTGGTCTCCACCTCAGAGCCCGCCTTCCAGGGGCCCACCCCCTGGCTGAAAGCGTCCCCCAGTTTATGAAACGTTTCCTGTTCTTGCATCGCGATGCCTCCGACGTCCCTCAGCCCGGTCACTCAGCAACGTCGCGGCCCCTCCCCTGCCTCTGGCCTCACTCCCGTCTCCTCCACGCTCCCCAGGGGCCCTGGAGACCTTCAGGATGCAACCCCGAGTGTGGAGCCACCCGGCTTAACCCCTTTCGGTGGTTCTCAGGCGCCTCCAGGACACAGTCCGGCTTCCTCGGCAGGACACACAGACCGGTCCTTGAACCGACACACAGGCCAGTCCTTGAACCGGCTCCCGCCCGGCATTAAACCTTCCTCCTGACCGCGGCTCCGTTCCGCGTCTTCACGGAGCTCACGTCCCAGTGAGACTTGTAAATATTAAATAGCAATCACAGAAATAGATGTAATTTCAAACAGAGACATAGCTACGGATAAAAAATATGGGGCCTAGAAAATATAGGCTATAAAACAAGTATGAACGGACAAGACCTTACTTTCAATTATGACGTGAAGTCTCGCCGAGGAAACAACACCTAAGCCTTGGCCTGAGGCCCGAGTCGCAGTGAACCAGACCGTCCGGTGAAGAGGCAGACGGAGAGCAGACACTGGGTCGCGAGAGGCTGTCTGGGGTCAGACGTGAGGCCCGAGAGCTTGGGGCTCCTGCGAATGGAAGGCCTTGGGCCGGGGAGGAGGGGGCCCAAGTGCAGACACGCAGGGTGATGGGAACCTAAATTGATCAAAATATATTCATTTAATAATATTATTATTTTTTTAATCACACGAGAATATGTTTGATTTTAGAGAGAGGGAGGGAGAGGGAGGCGCTCACCGGGATCGAACCCACAGCCTGGGCATGTGCCCCGACCGGGGATTGAACCCCCCACCCTCTGGTGAACAGGACGACCCTCCAACCAACTGAGCCACCCGGCTGGGGCTTAATAATTATTTTTATGACATTCCTTTGAGATAAACTAAACAGTCCATTTTGTTATATTTTCTATAGACTTTATTTTTAGAACAGTCTTAGATTTAGAGACACATGGAGAAGGGAGTTTTGCCGCCTCAGTCGAGTTTTTCCTGTTACCAACATCGCTCATGGGAACGGGCATTTGTCACAATTATTATTAACCCAAGTTCACGGTTCCTTGGCGTTTCCCCGCCCCCAGGTCCCACCCAGGAGGGCAGGTGCCTTTAGCTGTGAGGTTCCCGAGGTCCTCTTGGCTGTGACAGTCTCAGACTTTCCTTACGTTCGATGACTTAGAAGCTGAGGATTACGGCTCGTTGCTTTGCAGGCCGCCCGTTTACTGCAGTTGGCCTCCTGGTTTTCTCATGACTCGGCTGAGGGTGTGGGTTTGGGAAGGAGGGTCCCAGAGGTAAAGGGCCCTTTCTTCCCAACACGTTCAGAGCACCTGCTGTCCACACTGACGGTGGGCGGTGACCCCGCTCGCCTGGCTGGGGGGTGGCCTCGCTCGCCTGGCTGGGGGGTGGCCTCGCTCGCCTGGCTGGGATGGTGACCCCGCTCGCCTGGCTGGGGGGTGACCCCGCTCGCCTGGCTGGGGGGTGACCCCGCTCGCCTGGCTGGGGCGGTGACCCCGCTCGCCTGGCTGGGATGGTGACCCCCCGCTCGCCTGGCTGGTATGGTGACCCCGCTCGCCTGGCTGGGGGGTGACCCCGCTCGCCTGGCTGGGATGGTGACCCCCCGCTCGCCTGGCTGGTATGGTGACCCCGCTCGCCTGGCTGGGGGGTGACCCCGCTCGCCTGGCTGGGGCGGTGACCCCGCTCGCCTGGCTGGGGGGTGACCCTGCTCTCCTGGCTGGGATGGTGACCCCCCGCTCGCCTGGCTGGGGCGGTGACCCCGCTCGCCTGGCTGGGGGGTGACCCCGCTCGCCTGGCTGGGGCGGTGACCCCGCTCGCCTGGCTGGGGCGGTGACCCCGCTCTCCTGGCTGGGATGGTGACCCCCCGCTCGCCTGGCTGGTATGGTGACCCCGCTCGCCTGGCTGGGGGGTGACCCCGCTCGCCTGGCTGGGGCGGTGACCCCGCTCGCCTGGCTGGGGGGTGACCCTGCTCTCCTGGCTGGGATGGTGACCCCCCGCTCGCCTGGCTGGTATGGTGACCTCGCTCGCCTGGCTGGGGCGGTGACCCCGCTCTCCTGGCTGGGATGGTGACCCCGCTCGCCTGGCTGGGATGGTGACCCCGCTCGCCTGGCTGGGGCGGTGACCCCGCTCTCCTGGCTGGGATGGTGACCCCGCTCGCCTGGCTGGGGGGTGACCCTGCTCTCCTGGCTGGGATGGTGACCCCCCGCTCGCCTGGCTGGTATGGTGACCTCGCTCGCCTGGCTGGGGCGGTGACCCCGCTCGCCTGGCTGGGGCGGTGACCCCGCTCTCCTGGCTGGGATGGTGACCCCCCGCTCGCCTGGCTGGGGGGTGACCCTGCTCTCCTGGCTGGGATGGTGACCCCCCGCTCGCCTGGCTGGTATGGTGACCTCGCTCGCCTGGCTGGGATGGTGACCCCGCTCGCCTGGCTGGGATGGTGACCCCGCTCGCCTGGCTGGGGCGGTGACCCCGCTCTCCTGGCTGGGATGGTGACCCCGCTCGCCTGGCTGGGGGGTGACCCTGCTCTCCTGGCTGGGATGGTGACCCCCCGCTCGCCTGGCTGGTATGGTGACCTCGCTCGCCTGGCTGGGGCGGTAACCCCGCTCACCTGGCTGGGGCGGTGACCCCGCTCTCCTGGCTGGGATGGTGACCCCACTCGCCTGGCTGGGATGGTGACCCTGCTCGCCTGCCTGGACCAGGACTGTCGGACTTCTCCACTGTGGGGTGACCCTCACCTGCTCCTACTGTGCCCTCTGAGGGGAGGTCCCTGTGCACAGCCCACTCACGGGGCGGCATTTACAAAAACTACTTAGAAGGTTTCTGCATGGGAGCTTTGTGTTCGTCTCTCGCTTATCAACTTATTCAATCATTTATCTATATCAGGACGGACTTGTAAACACAGGGTGTCCCCAAACGTATACACACTTTTACAGCCGAGAGGTCAGTTTTGAAAATGATGTATTTTAATAAACACGGCCCTTTGTAATTTTATCCGAAGCCTGTGTACACATGTTTTTGGGACACCCTGTATTTGTTTTATACTCTGAGTTGTAACCAAGACGACTTCCTTTTCCTCGTATTTTCCAGTCTGGCCACCGGAGTTATTTTCATTACCTCCTGCGCCCCTTTGTCTGTTCTCCGTTCTGAGCAGGACAAACGAGGTTCCGCGTCAGGCGCCCACGAAGCCAGACTCGGCCCCAGGCAGCGGGCCTCAGAGCCGCCCTTCACTACACTGTCCGCGGCCTTTGTCGAATTTAATTAAATTCACCTAAAAGGCTCCTCCGGCCTTAAACATGCCTGAGTTTATCTTCCCGAGACAAATGAAACATCAATAACAGCTGGCACGTAATTATTAACTTAATTACAGCAGATGGAAAATGTCAGTTTCTCCCGCAGTTCATTCGAAAGTTCACGTTGGGCTGGGAAGCGGGGCTCCTAGGCCCGGCCGTCTGCCTCGGGCGCCCCGCCCCCTGAACGCTTCGACGGGATTATAAGAGCGGCGGTGGGGCCGGAGCTGTAGGTGCGGAGCGAGGGAGTGAACGGTTTGTATTGTGCAGCGGTCGAGCAGACAGACAGACCTTTCTCTAGCAGAGCCCACAGCAGGGCAGGACTGGGCAGGCCCCTGAGGGTGGCGAATGTCTCAGGGGAGAGAGGCTGTAATAAGAGGACAGGTCACTGGGCCGCGGCCTGGGGAACAAAGGTTCCCACAGCATTCCCGGGGGGGGCGCTGTGAGCGACACCGGCGTCCAGCGAGCTCAGGGAGCAGCCCCGTGAGGGCCCCACGCTCCCCGTAAGTCAGTGACCACAAAGCTTCTATCAATTGTCAACGGTTTGCCCGCCACCGTTCCAACGCCTGGCGTCCAGGGAACGAGCCATCTGTCTAAAGGAACAGGACTCCCGGCCGGTGCGGCTCAGTGTTTGAGCCCGACCCCTGCACCAAGAGGTCGAGGGTTCGATTCCCGGTCAGGACGCACGCCTGGGCCGCGGGCTCGGTCCCCGGTAGGAGGCGTGCAGGAGGCCGCCGATGGACTCTCATCCCTGATGTTTCTCTCTCTCCCTCTCCCTTCCTCTCTCTCTCAAATCAACGAAGACATATTTTAAAAAAACAAAAACAGGATAGTAGCATGTGTTTGAGGGATCGATCAATTGGTACTGGCGAGAAACCGACAGTTGGTATTAATTACCAAGAAACCTCTTCATCTTGTAACTGACAGGAACTTTCCACGGCAACCCCCCCATGAGATAGTCCTCAGTTTTATTCACTTTTTACAGATGGGAAAATTGAAACACAGGGAGGTTAGCTGAGCTGCCCAAGGACACAGAGGAGCCCCGACGAGGAGATCGGAGCCCCCACCTGGTCCCTACACATACGAACGTCACAGGCTGTCCTGTGTTGGAGAAACGAGAGAGCAATGCCCACGGGGATTACTGGCAAATACTCGTGAAGGTACATTGTTCAAATTAACCCTTTAAAGTTAATAAAATATGCCTCCATCTGTGGCCCGAAACCAGGAAAAAACAGGTTTGGGAGCATTTTGAAAATGCGTGTGTGTTTGGGGCGTGGAACTTGGTTCCCACCCGCTGACTGGGAGCATCCCTGGCATTTATTTATCTATTTATTTCTTTTTTATTTATTTATTTATTTATTTTCATTGAATTATTGGGGTGACACTGGCTAATAAAATTATATAGGTTTCAGGTGTACAGTCCTATAATACGTCACCTGGATACTGCGGTCTCTGTTCCCTGCTCCAAGTACCGCCCCCGGCATTTAATAGCTGGAGGCCTGGGGCCACCTGTACAAACAAGACGCACAGCGATCAAAAGACGCTTGTGCTGCATCTCAGGCCGCTTTCTGCACAGCCGCT
Organism: Miniopterus natalensis; assembly: GCF_054644295.1. NCBI lineage: Eukaryota > Metazoa > Chordata > Mammalia > Chiroptera > Miniopteridae > Miniopterus > Miniopterus natalensis. The sequence goes on along the minus strand of NC_142086.1, from coordinate 91,239,610 downwards.
GCCAGGAGCACCCAAGGCCCCTTGGAGCCTCGGGCTGGGGAGGCAGGACAGGTGTGTGGAGAGGTCACCCACGGGCTGGCTCGCCTGGCGACCACACAGGTTTCCAGGTTTGGGTGCCAGTGGGGCCTGGGCACCGCCGGATGCAGGAGCCCGCGGCTGTGCTGTGTCCGCAGCAGCCGGGGTCCGTCTCGGCTGGAGTCTGTGTCTGGCAATGACGTCGTCATGAGCACTGGACATGAGACACTGTTAATTTCTTGAATCAGGAGTTTCCAGAGGAGGCAGCCCTACCCAGGGCACAGATGTGTGAGCCTATGAGCCTGTTCAAGGGACCAAGCGTCACTCAGCTGCACTGGGACGTAAGGCGCGGTCAAGAGGAACCGAGTTTGAGAAGCTAAACGTCCCTGTTGCTGGAAATGTGACATCGGGCAGCTCAGATCACACAATTCTCTGGTTAGTCTCTTCCCATCCCCCTTCCCCCTTCCCTCTGAGGTCCCTCCGTCTGCTCCAGGCTTCCGTGTCTCTGGATCTATTTTGTTGGTCAGTTTATTTGATCATTAGATTCCACATACGAGTGAGATCGTGGGACACTTGTCTTTCTCTGTCTGGCTTATTTCACTCAGCATAATACTCCCCAGGCCCCTCCATGCTGCTTCCCCAAAGGGTAAGAGATCCTTTTTCACAGCTGCGTAGTATTCCGTGGTGTCAATGTCCCCCAGCTTTTTTATCCACTTATCTGCTGATGGGCCCTTGATTCAAAGCTTCTGATGCTACGAGTGTTATTTAGTGAAGTTTCTCTACTTGGCCTTCATGGTCCTGGACCCATGTTATTTGTGAAAACAGCTTTCTCATCTGATTTGTTATTATTTATCTCCATTTACTCTCAACCAAATTAAACACACACTGTTCTTGTCCAGCTCACTCTTTCATCAAAGCTCTGCCATCGTTCAGTTTCACCTGGAAATGACCGGCGGCCCCACCCACCTGAGTCTCCACCTGTTTCCCTCCCTTCACCTGAATTCCTGTCTCTCCCGTGTTTCCCACTCTCGCCTCCTGATCGTACCTCCTCTCTGTCCAGGGACACTCGGTGCTCTTGGCCCTCAGGTGACAGTCACGTGCCAGTTCTCCTCATTCCTGGGTTTAAACCTTCAATGTGACACCTGACTCGTGTACCCCGCTTTGTCTCTTTCCGTAATACCTAAGTTAAATTTAACACGTGACAGGCTCAATATGGATGCATTGAAATAATTTTATTTTGAAACTAACGCCAGTGTGAAGCGCGATGCTCAGCGGTTTATAGAAACCGAGTGTGTTATTTTGTTCGTTCCTCTGTTGTTCCGTCTAAGGCATAGTCACTAACATCCCCTGACGATCACGCCCGAGCTCACCGCTCACGCACCACGTCCATAGTCCAAGGTGCCTTTTCTCACCTGTCGGAGTAGAGCCTGCTCTGAGGGCACTTCAAATTCTGTCCCCTGAAAGCAACAGGTGGGCCCGACCCCAGGCGTCTGTTATGCCTAGAAAACAGCCACATAAACCAGCTGCACTTTTTATGCAATTATTAGAGAAAAGTACAAAATCGCACAGAAAAACACACGCGAGGCCTAAGGGAGCCCCTGGTCACAACGCCCTCCCCCCACTTCCCGCTTCAGGCGACTCTCTCCGTGGGTAAAGGGCTCCTGTCCTTGTCGCGCTGACTGCGTGTGACCCGCGTCTCGGGGAGTAAACGTCTAACCTTCCCTCACCCGAGTGGAAAGTCCTTCAGAATGCGGCCAAGCAGGGGCGTCCTGAGTGCAGCATCTTCTAAAACACAGCCAAAGGCACCCCCATAAACACAGCAGAAAATGCAGCTCTTAGCCGACTGTGAACTCACTAGTCAGTGTTCCGGGGAGAAAGTGGGGCCACGTGGGTAATTTTATATTAAGCATGACTCTGGCCCAGGCGAGGGTATAAGAGACGCTGGTTGGGTTCCCAGCACCTGTGAGTTGAGTTTGTCAGGAGGTTTTATTGGAATGTGACCCATGACGTGGGGCCCTCTGCTGGAATTTCCCGGGTGTGCATGTGTGCGCGCATGCGTGCATGTGTGTGTGAGTGTGTGCATGTGTGCACACGTGTGTGTGTATTTGTGTGCGTGCATGTGTGTGCATGAGTGTGTATTTGTGTGCGTGCACATGTGTGTGCATGTGTGTATGTGTATCTATGTGCGTGCATGAGTGTGTGTATGTGTATTTTGTGTGTGCACATATGTGTGTGCATGGGTGTGTGCACGCGTATTTGTGTGTGTATATGTGTATTTGTGTGTTCATGTATGTGTGTGCATGTGAGTGTGTGTGTGAGTGTAAATTTTCACACAGTGGCCCAAATGCACAGCCGTGGTTCAGGGTGGTTTTACACTTTACTTTTTTCCTTATAATTAAATGTATAGCAATAAAGCAGCATAAATAAATAAAAACACAGGAAAACTGTGCGCCCTGGAGCATATCAACTGTGAATTTAGAAGCCAGATTATAAAATTATTTTTGATTGCAAATAAATGAGCCCCACGTAGAAAATAATTGGAGACTCAAGTCCTCCTGAATCTAACAAGTTATTTAAAAAGCCCCTGGGCATTACTTAATAAATATAAGTACTACTCACATAATAGCATCTATCAATAACTGATCTCCCAACGGTAAAGGGGGTTTTTGCTGTTACAATAGGAAGGTAGATAGTGGCAAAGCATTAGCCAATAGGCGCAAGAAGGAGAAAATAATAATAGTTACAGTTTTAAAACTTCCTTTAAAGTTGGCTTCTGAGGTTTTCAAGAAGTCGTAACTGTTGACAGCGGCGTAGAGGGGGACACGCGCTTTCTTTCCCTCGTCACCGAGCCGCCACCGCCCAGACGTGCGGGGACCAGTGTCCCTCGGTGTCCCACGGACTTGCTCCCACGACTCGGCTCCTCCCGGTTCCCCTGGACTCCCACCGGCTCGCACAGCCGACCTGAGGGGAAGGTCAGGCGACAAGTCTGGTCAAGGCCAGTGGACAGGCCGGATTTTAGCTGCGTTTTCCCCACGACAGGAGACCCTTCGTGTCCATTCGAGAGACACCCCTCATCTCAGGCTCCCTCCCGCCGCTGGCTGGTTTCTCCCTCTGGGCGTGAGCTGGAGCGCCCCCCGGTGCTTGGGCGGCGTCACTGCTCGTCCTTGGTTTTCTGCTCAGAAAGGGGTGCCTGTGTTTCCGTGAGGGGGAGACGGAGGTTTGGGGTTGTAGCATCCGACGCCCGATACTGAATTCCAGCTCAGCCGTTTCGATTGTAGGGCACCACTGACCTGCTCATTGATTATTTGCCGAACGAGTGAATCACAGATGAAGGGATCATGCGAGGTCGTCTGTAACACTCCAGCGTGTGTGCCGTTGTTTCTGTAAGATGAGATTTTATGTCCTTCATCGGATTTGAAACATCTCCAAACCCCTAAGAGTCTAAAGACTGGCTTCTATTTGCCTCAGTCCTGTGTCACCAGGTTGGGTCCAGCTCGCCCAGGACTCAGGATCTGTTACTCGCTAGTGTTTGACATTCGCACGTTGGGCCCAGCGTTTCAGTTCACGAGTTTCCTCGCTCAGACTCCGCTGTGTGTTCCCGGAGCTGACGCCGACCCTGATGCCGAAACCTCACCTGGCCCGGGAGGAATCCCCGGCGCCCAGCTTAGGGCCGACCCTCAGGAGTGTTTGGTGAAGGGGGGTCATGGCCTCTGAATCGTCAACCTCCTCATTTTTAGAAAAAGGGAAATTCGGGAGATTGACTTAAGCTTGGGGGGTGTGGTGGGAAGAGAAGGGGGCCACCCAAACCAGGGCATGGGAGCCAGCTGGTGTGGCTCAGTGGCTGAGTGTCGACCTATGAACCAGGAGGTTAGGGTTCAATTCTGGCCCGGGTTGTGGGCTTGATCCCCAGTGGGGGACATGCAGGAGGCAGCCAGCTGATTACTCTCTCATCATTGATGTTTCTCTCTCTCCCTCTCCCTTCCTCTCTCTGAAATCAGTAAAAATATATTTTAAAAACCCAGGATGTGGGAAGTAACAGAGTGTTAGCAGGACCTCTGGTTTTCACCTGGGCTGTCGAGGCTCGGAGAGAAAGCTTCCTCACTGGTTGGGGAGTGTGGCTCGTAATTCTCTTATACTGTAGTTTTAGTTTCCTTTTGAGAGATGATGGGAAGGATCCCTCTTCGTTGTCAATGCAGAAAGTCTCTAGGGACTGCCTGTCTCCTGCTCGGCAGACAGAACAAGCTACCTAAGTTGCAAAACCAGCATTTATTCTTTTAAGCCCAATGAACATATTACAACATCAGGCCTGGCTCCGCAGAAATGAATTATCACCTCAGATTAGAAATTTGCAAAATGCTTTTTGCCAGCAAACGCTCACCCCAGCTCCGTATTTTCTCACGTGTGTGTGTGAGGCCTGATTCTGCTAAAGTCCTGAAACACATTAACGTATCGAGTGATGCTGTTTCCTGGGAAGAAGGAACAATTTTCACATCTAAAATTAAAGCCCTTTAAGGGGCCTCCTAAGAAGTGGTGCAGTTTGAAAACAACGAAAGGATCCCAAAGAGAAAGGAGAAACCACCAAGCGGCAGAGCGTATTTTGCTAAGATTTTTAGAGAATATTGGCTTTGCATGATTTCCTGGAAGTTAATTTGTTTCTACATATACATTCACTTTTCCAAAAATAAACCAGTATCTCCTGTCTCCACTATATAACTGTCAAAGGGATATTTAACCAGCGGGAAAGGCGGGTGAGGCAGGTAGAAAAGAGCAACGGGGGAATAAATAAATGGTGATGGAAGGAAGCTCGGTTTGGGGTGGTGAACACACAGTACAATAAGCAGGTGAATCACTATAGAACTGTACACCTGAAACCTATATCATTTTATTAACCAATGTCGTCACCCCAATACATTCAATAAAAAATAAATTAATTTTTTAAAAAGGGTACTAGTTTGAGGTTCTGAAATTATCAAGGCCTCCAGGATACACGCCGCCCGTCTGCCACAGACTGTGTGAGAAGCACAGCTGATGGGAGGGCAGGGCGTGGGGGTAGATTTGGATATTTTACATCTGCCCCCTGCTCCCCCTCTGCCCGGGGGCACCTGGGACGTGCCCTTGAACCTCTGAACATCATTTTCCGCAGGTGAAAAAGCTGCTTCTCAGTGTTAATGTGACCACTGTGGGTGATCTTGGCAAACTCCAAGCTCAGAGGTCAGGCCTCATGGAAAGATTTACAACCATGATTTTTAGTAAGTTCATAGTTCTGAATACTGACTATACCTGAGAAGAGTGGGAATATAGAATTTAATACTAAATGTTAATATTGCTTATCTCTGGGGTAGGGTTTCGGATTATTTCATTTCTTGTACATTATTTGTTTAATTTTTAAATGAAGAGCATTACATAAAATTTTATATATTATATGTATACATGTATATGTGTATGTAAGTAGAACCACCAATCAACAAATCCATTTTTATTATGAAACATAAAAATAAAATTAGATGGATTTCAGGCTGTGGGTCCAAGGGACCTCAGCACAGACTCTTGGTCTAGACTAATCCAGGCTTTATTTTCAAACACTGTGGCTTCCCCACCACCATCCATCACTAAGAAATTGTTATGCCACATGCTTGAACCCCAAGGTCATGTAAACTGAGATGACAAACCAACTCCATCCATTCACGGGGATTTAAGAGACTCCACAGTAACCCCAGGTTTGGGGGTGTCTTGAAGACTTGGTGGGCACAAGCTAGTGCTTCTGGGTAGTTTCTCAGTTCTTCAGGTCTTCAAAAGATTTACTATTAAAAGTCTGTTGCTTGTTTAATATGTTTTAAACAACACTTGTTGCTTTCTGGGTTGACCAGTTAGCTGCTTGACCAATATGAACAAAAACTAGCTATTTCCTCTATTACTTGTGAACTTGGCTCTCATGTCAGTGCTCCCCAGATGCCTGAAGACATTGTCAGAGACCTGAGGAAGGAAACCAGAGGGGCTGTTACTGGTTGTCAGACAGGCACGTAGTGTGACCACAGCAAAAGACCAATACCTACCTGTCTGTCAGCCGTGAGGACTCTGGGCTGAATGTGCCCTTGAGTGCGGTCTCTGGATTATCTCTGTGGGAAGGCTTACAAACAGCAAAGGACATAGAAGATTCTGATTCCAGAGTAGCACTAATGATCTTCTGTTTAAGGCAGTAGACAAAAATAAAATGAAATCCTTATTTTTGAACCTGATACTATCTCCCCCAAAATTCAAAATTTTAGAGGTTGATTGGGGTCTAGTGTATCACCTAGTTCATCTTGGGGAAAGTGCTGGAATCCAGGTGTCCTAATGAGGTTGAGTCTTCTACATTGGGCCTGATAGATTCTCGGTGGAATAAACATTAAATGTTTTAAATTCAATAAATTAAATATTAATAACTGTTGATTTGTAAGAGCCCTCCCCAAATGAATAATGCCATCTGTGTTCTAGGACAAAACTGCTTTTACGTCACGGTTGATTTTGACATTTGTAAGAACAGAGGGGGCCGAGGTAGTGCCTGAGCATGTCCGACACAGTCGCTCTAATAAGTAAGAAAGAAACAGATTTTATCCGCGTCTCCTCACTGTCAGAACATTCTCTCCTCTCGGCTCTCGTCCTGCAGCGATCTGGGGGCAGCTCAGGGAAGTGACTCCATTGAGACGTCAGTAAAAGACAAAGTGAACTCCGGACAAGTGTCCACAGGCCTGATGAAACCAGCAACCTTCACATCAGTTAGTGATACTCTCCTTTAAAAGATTCAGAGACCAATGAAGCAGTGAGATGTGATGCATTTACTGCTTAATAAATAAACCATGAGCAAGCTACAGGGAATGGGTGATTTAACCAATGCAGTTAAAAAATTAGCTACTTGGGAAATGTAAAGCTTATGTTTATCTGTTACCATGGCACCAAAAAAAGTGTATTTTCTCTGTGGAATAAGATAGTTTAAAGGATTAAATGCAAAAATCAAAGTCAAAGGGCAAAGTGAAACAAAATCTACTTGCCTCGCTGTGTCGTCAGTTAAGGGCAGAAATGAAACGTTCAACTTATATTTGTTTAGTTGATTTGACAACTGGTTTCTTTTTTTCATTTTGATATTTCCAAAATCCTTTAGTTGAACTTGAAATATAAAACTTTTATCAAACTAGCTTAGTCTTCCCTTGAGATCACTGATTTTTCTTGAAACGTGGTAGACCAGCTGTCTCTCAGCCACAGCGCGCTGTTTCCACAAATTTTGAAAATACTTGATTCCTCCTCTTGTATCCTGTCATTTCTAATCTTCTCTGTTACTTACCATCACCCTTTCCCATAGTTTTATTATTTCCCTCAGAATTTAATGACCTCTTCTCACTGCCTTCCTCCTGGTCCTCTTTTGATTTTCTGCAAAGTGAAGTCAACCATCTATATTGTGTTTAATGTGTTCTTATCATTAAAATATACTCACTTATAAGTTTATTGGTTTTTCCCACTATGAAAGTGTTTGCATGTAAAAAGTGAAAGCACAAAAAAATTATGAAAATAAATAATAATCACACATAAGTTTGTGTGGATGTGTGCGCGTGAGTGTTGGCGTGTGTGCGTGGGTGTTGGCATGTGTGCATGCGTGTGTGTATGAGAGAGAGTTTTCATCATGACTGTGGATATAAAAATTTTTAACTGTTTTTATTCTACTTTCATGACATTATATCGGCAGCCGTCTTCGGGTCATCAGGGAGTCCTCAATAGCAGGGACACACGAGGCTGAGCGGACAGACACGCGGCTATCCTTTTCACGTTCCTCGTGGATTCTGTGGGACACTGGGGTTGTTTCCAGCTGTCCCTCACCGTGAGCCGTGTTCGGGTGGACCCGAATTTACCAGACACGTGCGAACACCCCTGATCGCTACCAAGCATCGAGTTCCAGATGGTGGCAATTTCTCCCATCTCTTCTCTTACCTTGTCCTGTGTTGGGGAAAAGTAATTAAAATGAAAACCTTCCAGCCTAGGAAACCTTTCCACAAAAGTAGTAACTTTCAGTATAGAATCGGCATTAAAACAAAATGAGATGAGCCTCAGCAGCAGCCCGGGAAGAGACGGCAAAGACAGAAAGACGCTCGTGTTTTCACAGGGCCCGGCAGACACGCCGTCACAGACACGTTCTCAAGACAAGCCGTTAGCCGTCGGCAGCACCTCGGTGGCAGCCACAGTCCATCCTTCGCAGGCCCCCTCCCGGGTCACCTCTCTCTCTGCGTCGGCTCTGCGCCCTGAGCCCCGTTCCGCTCGACCTCCCAGCGTCCGGTCTCTACCCCGGCACTGACCTCCCTGGGTTCCCAGTCCCTGCAGACTTTTTTAAATGTGAAGGTCACGCTATTTTAGTTACAAGCAGCTTTTTCACTCTGTAATTCAGTCGGCTCCGGGCTCTCACAGGTGTCCCTTGCGTGTGATGTCCTCTCTTTCCGGGGAGATCGCTGCCTCCCGGGTGGCCGGCGGTCGCGGGGTTTAGCTCCCGCTGGCTTGTTCTGGCCGTTGGGTCCCCTGTGGCCTTCTCTTACCTGAGTCCAGGATCTTTCCCTGGGCACTCCACTTACTGTACTGAGAGATGGCCAACCCCAGGGCAGCGGGACTCTCCCTGTGGGCTGGCGGCCTGGTGACCAGAAGCTGCCCTCCCCTGGAGCCTGGGGGGTACCCTGCGTGGTCCCAGCTCCCGCACCCTCACTCTAGGCCCCAGGGCTTCCCCAAGCCCCGGATCAGCGGGACCCCAACCTCTGCAGGAGTCTTCATTTTCCTGGCCCCGAGGTTACCCCATGAGACCCCAGAGGTGCAGGATGTCTCCCTCCCCCAGGCTCTCTGTGAGGCAGGTGGGCCCTTATCCCCACCCCACCCCCAGCGTGGGCTCCGGGCCCAGCCTCGGGCACCTGCTGCAGGAATCCCCAGGTTCTCATTACTGCAGAGCTGAGCATAGTACGTGCCCCCTGATCTTTCCTCCTGGAACTGGGCAGAAACAGAAATTTAGCAGAAAGCCCCTGCGGGTGCTGCCTTAGGCCGGGTCCCAGCTGCTGCCCTGCTGGCCTTGTGCTGACGGGGGCTGGGAAGCGGGGTGGGGGGATTCTGCTTGGGCAGCGCTGGGAGGACTTCTCAGGACGGGAAGGAACGGGCCTGTGACCGCAGTCTGAACACTTGCAACCTGTTCCGAGGGAGAGGGTAGGGCTCAGGGGCTGAAACTGACCCGGGCTCAAGGTGTTACCTTGAGCCTGCCGAGGTCCCACCGTGTGACCATAACTCAGGTCCAGCTACTGTCTTCGGCTGCCTCGGGGGGTTTGCTGATTATCTGAGGGAAAGACTAGGCCTTGGAGGGGTACAGAAACATGTGATTCCTAGAGCTAGGATTTAAAGCGGCATTTAATCAAAGCCCTAAGGACTGTTGGCTTCACAAGGATGCTTCTGGCCAATGTTGTAGTAGGAAGAGCTCAGGCCCTCAAATTAGAGGGTACACCGGGGGTCCCAAAAAATGTACACACACTTTGAATAATTATAAAGGCAACGTTTATTAAAGTACATTTCATTTTCAAAATGTAAGAGAATCAGCTGTTGAAGTATGTATACTTTTTTAGGGACACCCTATGTATACATATATATATATATTTAACCTGTGTGATTAAAATATAGGGGATATATATATATATATATATATATATATATATATATACTCTTTAGCATTGTCATGATTTTCTGTGTCATTCACAGAATTCTTAGAGGACTGACGACTTGAAGAAAAGCACAGAGCCGATGGTGGCACGTAGTAGAGGCTCCATGTCTCACTCTTCCTGTTAGACTGTAAATTCCCTGAAAACAAACCCTGTGTCTTATCTATTTCTGTCTCCCTAGAATGTACCACAGCTGTGTTCACAATGCCTGCGGGAGTCATTCTGGATAGAGATTCAACGGAGGGGCTCGGGGGGGGACAGCAGAGGGACAGGGTATCAGGTGAGAGTGTCACCCCCCATCCTCTGCCTCCCTGTGCTGTTTCCTTCCCATCACATTTTTTGCCTCAAACTGCACTTTAAAGCTACATTATAACATGTCCCCTTGCACGTAATTGGCCACTAATCAAACCGTTTCTTAGTTCCATGCTCCTCTCTGAGGATGTTAAGGACGCCCTTGGCGTGTGGGTTGTTCTGGCTTCTGGACGCCACGTAGTAACTGTGATCACACTGGTTCTGCGCCGAGGAGACCGGGGGACAGACCTCGCCGTGAAGGTGACAGGGCAGGTGGCGTGGAGAGTCGGAGAATAAACTTTGAGGCGCTCGAGAGCTGATTCCATAAGGAAAGCAGACGGTGTTGGAATCCTGAGGAGGGAGGTAGTAAGCTGCGTTTGGGGCAGTCAGGGGAGCTTCGCGGGTCACCCGGATGTTGACGAAGGGCCGGAACTTGGGAGGCGGGTTTGTTTCTCCAAGGTGCTCCATGAGTTCGCTTTTTCTGTCTCACCAGTAATTTGACCCCAGAGCAAAACTGCCTCAGACAACTTGGCACTTAGCTCTCAGAAAACCACCAAACCTAGAAAAAAACACTGAAGTGTTGCCAGCCAGCAGCAGGAAGCATGCCTTTTTCACATAACATTTCCGTTTATAAATGACACAGCGTTAAAGAAAATCTGCTTTCTCTGAACAGAAAGAACATGAGCTATGAGGTCAGATGGTTGTTATTTCTCCCCTGATTCTTGAGTAATCGGCTGTGAACAAACAGGGGCCACATACTGAACCTCGCAAGCTCGGCTGGCCTGCAAGGTGGGCCTTGTACATTCAGAGACCAAAAGTCACCACACAGGACGGTCTGAACGTGAAATTCCTAACCGAGGTGGGTCGTGGCGGGAGTCACGTCCTAGGCCCGTGGCTTCCCTGACAAAGGTCCGTCTTTACCTTAACTGAGCCTGTCTGTTGTGTTCTTGCGTCTAAGTTGACATGCCCTTGGGATGTGAGAGTGATGCCCTTTCCAGGCCCCTCAGCGTCCCACCAGAGCGGCGGGCACAGGACCCTCATGTTATCGTGATCCCGGAGCATCTCCATGTGCTGCAGATGTTCATTGTTAACCACCCCGTGCCCCCCAGTGTAAGAGAAGCGTTTATCTATCATTTTACGTTTTATTCAATCTCAGAGGTTTCCCCACTTTGTTTTCTCCAGCCCCCTTAACCCAGCACCCGTGGATTTCATCTAAGCCCCCCCCCCCAACATCTTCTCCTCTAACATATAAAATAAACTGCAAAACCCCTTCTCTGGAGCATTTCCTCACCTTGCTGAGATTGTGCTTCCCGGCAGTTGTCATCAGTTTGGCTCAAACAAACTCATAAAACTTCTTACGGGTTTGGGCGTTCTTACGTCTACACAGTGAACTGTTCCAAGATGCCCTCATCTGTGAATGGAACTAATTGCGTCAATCTCATGAAATATTTAACGGTATAATTCAAATAAAGCAGTAGAGGCTCTTGCATACATACAATAATGGCCCTAAAATGTGAACCACTATTATTAATTAATACTATTTCCAGAGGGAGAAATGTATTTAGCAGTGGAAAGATTTTATAGAGATGGCTACTGATTCAGGATATAGATCTGTATTTACAGGATATAGATCTGTTTCCTGGGTAATCAACTGTGAACAAAAAGGGGCCACATACTGAACCTCACAGGCACAGGGGCCTGCAGGTTTAGCACCACCTTAATAAATTACAATATATTATATTCATCAAATATCAGTGTATGAATTCAGTGATTATAAGGTAAGCATATTACTGTTAAAAAGTATATAGTATTTCATAGTCTCAAAAACTACTGCTGATTTCTACCTTGATCTTTAAAATCTGACCTTGACATTCTTTTTGAAATGAGAGGCCCCAAAACATCAGGTTTTCAAAAACTCATCGCAAGTTAATAAAACAGAAGTAACGGAGAAGAGTAAAAAGTACCAAATTTATAATAAAAGGCACATTTATTAATACAAAGGCCATAGAGCAGACGACATTCACAGTCACTAAACAGTAAAAAAAAATGTAGATACAAACTTTCAAATCCGTTTATCCGTCGCATCAGATTTGGGGGAAACGCAAAACTCTAGTATTTCTATCCCTCAGCGAAACAACAAAAACGGAACAAGTGAGAAATTCGCCCTGAGAACCGAACTGACGGTTTCGACGGGAATCCCCACGGGAGGCGGCTGGGGAGGAACAGCTTCTCCGTTTCTTCCTTCTCTGCCTTGTTTTTTATTAGGAGGCAAATGAAACCGGGGCGTTTTGTCTCTGTCCTGCTCTCGGTACGGACAAGGCGCGCAGCCTGCACTCGCGCGGTTTACTGAACGTTCCCACCCAATGACCCGTCCAGGTGCGTCCCCCGGACACGCTTCAGGGCGGACACCGCCGCCGGCCTGGGTCTTGGCCGCCGGTGACCTTCCTGGGGCGCAAAGCCCCCGACACACCCGCCCCTTTAGAGGCTCGTTCATGGCGGGAGGAGGCGCCTCTGGGAGCGCGCGAGGGGCCGGACGGTCACCCGACGCCGTGTCCTCCGGCCCCTGACCCCGGCGGCTGTAAAACCTTCTGTAGGAACCAGGCGCGTCGCTGGCCCAGCGGCTTTTGAACAACGAACGTGAACAGCCCGCGTCCCCGGCCGCGCCCCGCATGGGGTTGTTCGCCCCGCGGAGGGATCGCGGTTCGGGCGGGGCCGCGCGCCGTGCGCAGGGCCCGGCCGGCCGTCGCTCCGTCCGTCGTCCGTTGGTCCGTCCGCGCGGCTGCGCCAGGGGAGCCCGGCGGGGAGGTCAGCGGTGTCCAGCTGGGGCGGCCGTGGGGGGGGGGGGGGGAGGTGCGCGGCCCCGTGTCCTCGCCGCGCCGTGTCCTCCCCGCGCGTGTCCTCGCCGGCCCAGGCCCCCAGGCCCCCAGGCCCCCCCTCGGCATCCGGCGGGCACCGCGGCCACGCCCGGCGTCGCGAGAAAAGTACAAGCGCGCCCCGGCCGGTCTGCTCAGGGACCAGCGGGCCCAGGACGGGAGGGTCCCGGGTGCGAGTCCCGCCGAGGGCGCCGGGCGGCAGGTCCCCGCCCCGCCCGGGGGAGCGCGGAGGCGCCGGTCCGTGCGCGCGTCTCCCTCCCTCCCTCCCCCTTCCACGCTCCCAGACGCGACGGGAAACATCCCGCGCAGGATTAAAAAGCAAACGGCAGCCTGCGCCGCGGCTCGGGGTCCGAGGGCCGCCTGCGCCGGAGTCCCTCCGATTCCTGGTCCAGGGCGGCAGCGGGGCTGCAGCCGGTGCCCGCGCCCTGGAAGGGGCGGCTGTGGGAGGAAACCTGTCTGTCTGTCTGTCCCCCAGTCTCCGAAAAGCGGTGGAAACATCCTCGGGAGAAGCACGCACAGCCCAGCCCCCACCCGGGCGCTACACGTACTGCGCCCTGGAGCGCGCGCTGGGCGCGTCCTCGGAGCGCGGGCGCCGGCGGGCCCCCAGCCGGGCGGGGGCGCGGAGGGCGCGGCCCGCGGGGCCCCCCTGGGCGCAGGCGGCGCAGGCCAGCAGCGCGCCCCCCGCGCCCAGCAGCAGCGCCGCGGCCCAGCCCAGGTACAGCGCCTCGCCCAGCTCGCGCTTGCGGCCGTCGTCCAGGGTGGGGTCGTAGAAGTCCCGGACCACGGCGCTGGCCACCCAGCTCACGGGGGTCAGCGCCGCCAGGCCCGCGGCCAGCAGCAGGACGCCGGCCGCCAGCAGCGCCGCGCTCTTGGCCTGGCCGTCGGCCCCGGCGCAGCGGGTGCAGCGCGCGCCCAGCGCGGCCGCCAGGAAGGCGCCGGAGGCCAGCGCGGAGGCGGCGCACATGAGCCCGCGCGCCGCCTGCAGGTCGGGGGGCAGCGCCAGCAGCGAGTCGTAGACCTTGCACTGCAGCCGGAAGCCCGCGTGGCTGCGGCAGCTCATCCACAGCCCCTCCCACAGCGTCTCGAACACCACGATGTTGCCGCCGATGAAGGCGGACACCTTCCACTGGGGCATGATCGTCACGGCCACGGTGCCCACGGTGCCCGCGCCCGCCAGCAGCAGCCCGGCGTACTGCAGGGCGGAGGAGGCCATGGCCCCGGGAAGCGGGCCTGCGGGCTGCACCCCGGGCCCGGCTCTGCTGGGGAGGCGGGGCCCCCGTCCCGGGGGCAGGGTCGTCCAGCAGGTGAACTGGGAGCCTCCCGGGGGGCAGGGTCGTCCAGCAGGTGAACTGGGAGCCTCCCGGGGGGCAGGGTCCTCCTGCAGGAATGAACTGGCACCGGTGGTTTCTCGAATAAGAGCCGCTGGGCCGCTTCTGGCTGGGTGGCATCCAGTGCTGGCTGGCTGGGCCCGGTCCCCTCCCCTTGGGCAGGTGAACTCACAGATCAGGTGGGGCGGCTTTCAGGGCCAATCAGAGGCGGATGGGAGCCCAGGTGCTGAGCCGGGGGAGACCTGGGACGGCTGGACCTGTGCAGAGACATTCTTCCTCCCTCTCATTTTTCCCAGAAGACGCCAGCAGTGTTTGCCTGTGGGCATCGTTATGAATGTTGGCACAGCCTTCACCAAGGGCCCCGGCCAACCCCTTTTCGGGTGAAAAGGGGCACCTGGGACAGGCGGTTCTGAAGTTCTGCGTCAGGGAGGCTGTGACTAAGGGATATAATAAAATAGCCACCCAGGAAACTGGCTGGGACTTGTCAAAATGCCAGAGAGAAAGGAGAGCAGGGACCAGCGGAGTCCTGCACCTGGGGAGCCGCCTTCTGCGGGGCACGGGGTGCCAGTGGTTGATTTAATCTGTCTGTGGCTGTAAAGCAGGCTCGGCTGGGGAGCGACGAGGGGGCAGACCAGCCAGGGGACAGGCCCCGAGGTTAAAAACACAAGGCCGCCCTCTCGGCCCCAAACACATGGTTTCCTTTTGAGCCAGGAAAGCGACCCACTGGTGTTTGAACCTTGATTTATAAGAAAAGAAAATGCTTAAGAAAAAAAACAAGCAAACATCTATTAGAATCTCAATTTTTATTTGTAAGAAAAAGATGTCAAAAGAAAAAAGGAACCTGCAGGATCTCATGTAGCCGATGCTGAGGACGGCAGCTCAGTGGAGTGATGTGCGGACTTGGCGGGTTCGCCGCTGCGTCTGCGCTGATGTCTTTTCCGACCGAAGCGACTGGAATTCTCTAGATGGTACCAGAGTCTACACAAATGGCTAATATTCCTAAATAAAATTACCGTAGGCGAAGGTGACCGTACTCACTGAACTGAATTATCCGAGTCGTTGGCTAAACCTGTCCTTTATACCACGTTTGCATGGAAGGAAGGAGAAGCCCCTCAGCGAGACACGATTTCAACCGTCTCATCTTAAAATACGGAGCCGCCCGCACAGGCGGGCCTGGAGCCCGCACGTCCCTATGCCCAGCACCCGAGACAGAGCAGCGTGCGCAGGTTGGCCCATCTCCCATCTCGGGGGAGCTCCCTTTTCTCTACATTATCAGAGCGCAATTTAAATTGAGCAATTAAATTCACAAAATTAAATTCAGTCGTACCAATATATAACGGGCGCAAGCGCTTTCTCTTTACGAATGATGACAGGCCGAGTCCCATCCCACTGCCTGCCTTCTGTCATTCTTAGTCCTACGGCAATTAACCCTTAACCACGGACTCTTTATCCGGGGTCCCGATCCCCTCTTATCACCCCTTGACATAATATCTGCTTCCGCCAATCAAGGAGCTGCCAGTGTCTCTTATCTCCTGGATTTGTATTTATTTATGTATTTTCTGTTGTGTTGACAGTTTTCCACCTGTATTTATTTTTAAATTATTTTTCACTGTTAATTAACTGGACTTGGCTGACCATCAAGTTCCAAGAAAACCGGTGGACCTATCAATAGGCCCCTTTGTTTGTTGTTCCCAAAATAATGCTGCGCAGGGCTGCTTGCTCCTGACCTCCTACCTGTTTGTCCTTCCTGCGACCAGCTGTTCGTGTTCTCTGTCCCCCACGTCCCGTGTTCATTAGCAGGCAGTCCCCCCGTATTTGCCACTTGCTGCGATTTATGTTCAACTGCTCTGCTTGAAAATGAACTCCTTAGTCAGCTTTAACAAAACGCAAGGGGCTGGGTGGCGGAAACAGCACAAGTTAATCTTTCACAGGTCTGGAGGCTGGGGCGTGTGAGATCGGGGAGCGGCAGGTGTGGAGTTCAGGTGGGAGCCCCCCTCCCGGGCTGCAGATGGCCCCTCGCTCGCTGTGCCCTCCCATGGCAGCGGGAGTGAGAACGCTCTGTTCTCTCCCTTTCCTATAAAAACACCAATTCTGTTATGAGAACTATGAGAACTCCACCCTCATGGCCTCATCCAAACCCGATCGCCCCCCAAATGCCCACCTCCAGATGCTGCCACATCGAGGGTTAAGGTCTCGACATAGGAATTTTGAGGAGACACAAACATGCAACCCATGGCACCTAACTACTAACACATGCAAGCAGCTAAATTCACACAATTGTTTTTTGTTTTGTTTTTTATTTGAGAGAGAGGGGAAGGGAGAGAGAGAGGGGAACACTGATGTGAGAAACATCAATCCAGAACCTCCCACAGACGCTGAGATGGGGGATCGAACCCGAAACCTGGGTATGTGCCCTGCCCAGGAATCGAACCCGCCACTTTTGGTGCACAGAACGACCCTCTAACCCACCAGGCCACCCACCCGGCCAGGGCAAATTCACACAGTTCTAAGGATTTAGTCTTATTTTCTCAACATTTCTCTTTTCTCCAGGGTCAACAAAAAAAAGTAAACATAACTAAAAAAAATAGACAATGGTAATAATGACTATTTAAATAATTTTATCTTTCTTCTAGTGTTCGTTGCATTTTTGGAACTGCTTGATAATCAGATTGTTAAAACTCTTAAGTTCATGTGATAATCCCGCCTACTGAGATGAAAGGGCTGATGTTCACATATGAATGAGAACAAAGGGTCCAAAGAGAATTTAGATATAAAGTAGCCATCTCCCTAAGAAAGGAGACACATTTCTCACACTCTGGACACACATGTTCGGACTGGAAATGGTGACGTCAGGTAATAGGGTCAGGAAAGCGCACTTCCCGTAACTTTATTTGGAATCCTTCCCCACTCTCATCAAGTTTAAGTCCCGTTAATTATGCAAAGGAAGGGAAGAGAAAGGCAGGTAGAGTCGTATCTCCAATATGACTACGTATGCTCAATATGTTTTTCAAACACTACTTAAATAACTGTGAATCATGAAAGCTGTTCAGTGATTATCAAGTTGTGTTAGCAATTAAGATTATTTAGTGACATAATTAATTTATTCTATGATTTGACCCCTCCCAATCACCTTATTAGGACAGAACTATTATATCAATTTTATTAAGGAAATTGAGACTTGTGAAGCTTAAGTAACAGGCCCAAAGCCCCACCACTCACAGGTAGAAAGGCCGGTGCAGGTGCTCAAATCTTCAGGCCCCCGAGGCCACGCTCCTGACTCAGGTGGTGACCTGGCTCTCACTCGGACCCGCTGCGGGGATCACATACAGTAGATGCCCGAGCTCTCGCCAACCTCTGGACCAAAACCGTTGCACACTGTGGCTTTCAGGAGCATTTTGAGCAGGACAGAAAGAAATAAGGCATCTCCATTTCTAAAACAGAGCCACTGCTCAGTACGAGAAGTCACAGATGGAAATTTATGAGTGAGAGGCCGTATGCATGCAGAACATACATAGACACGGGTCCTTCTGAGCAAACACCAACTGTGAGAGCCCAAGAAAGGACCTTCTCGTGTAAAGTTGGAGTTAACAGGGCAGGGAAAAGTAATTAACCAGGCAAACAGAGCTAAGCCACGTTACTGATTAATTTACAAAACAATTACCTTTCCACTTAAAATTTAAATTAAGATTCTGTCTGCCTCTGGCAACCAGTGTTTGCAAACTTTAATAGGGTTAGACATTAAGTGCCTTACTTAAAACCGACTTCAGACCATACCAGGGAAGAATATTATTGGAACAGGCAGGATATAGCATCCTTGGCTTTCGGTTATTAAAAAAAGAAAATATTACAATACATTGCAACATGCTGGACGCGCTAATGCCTTTTCAATCAGAATGTTAGGAAAATGTGAAGTTGTGAAAATTTGTATATCAAATATTTACAGAGATTCTGTAATGTTTGTAAAATTTTCGACATGATGTCTCATAACATATCTTCTGAGCATTTCCAACTATCCAACAAGTGCACCGTGTACGGGGCATCGTGATAGATTCTGAGCATTGAGAGATAGAAGCCCTCCCCTGGCCGGTGGCTCAGTTGGGTGGAGCATCGGCCTGTGCACCAAAAATGTCATGGGTTCGATTCCCAGTCAGGGCATATACCTAGGTTTCGGGTTTGATCCCTGGTCGGGTGTGAGCGGGAGGCAACCGATCGATGTTTCTCTCACCACCCCCTTCTCTCTCTCTCAAGTCAATGAACATTTGTTTATTTCTTCCTTTGTTCCTCATGCCCTAGGCAACGTGTCGGTGAAAACTCTGCTCTGAGATGTCTGATATTTTGCTGCCTATTTGACTAACCTCTCTTCACAGGGGCCCTTTAGTGGTTCCACTTTGAACTTGATAATGCTCATGTCCGATTAGCGGACAAATTCGTTAGGATCTATTAATGAGACCCGCACCTTCGTCACGTAAAATCGGGTCAGTGTGCCAAAGGTGTCTTATTCCTGGCAAACATGTAGACTTTGGTAACAGCTTTTACGTTGCTTTGTCTGTTCCGATACCGAGCGGGAAACCAGCTCACAGCCTGGCTCACCAGCCTGCTCTCGCCTGAGTCCGTCTCTGTGTCGCTTGGTAGTTCAGTTTGTTCATTAGGTTCCACCTATGAGTGAGATCAAGTGGTACTTGTCTTTCTCTGACGGGATTATTCCACTCAGCATGACACCCTCCAGGTCCCTCCATGCAAAGGGTCAGATTTTCTTATTAAGGTGACCTTTAAAATGAAGACTGGTTTAGAAAGCAAGTTCGCATGTTCCTCGGGAGACTTTCAAACTGAACAGAGAAATTGCGAGTGTATTGTTTAAGGGAAAATCTAGACGCCGACAAGCACCTTGGCCTGTTTTCTACCCCCGCCCCATGCCTGTGCCCCGTGCAGAACGGAGTGACCACCTGGGCACAGCCGTGCGGTTGGTTCTCCAGGGGAGAGATAACATCAGGCCTCCCGGAGCGTGTTTGCTCAGCTCCTTTATCCGGGAGATCTGAGTCCTTCACGGGGCCACTGGTTCCTGGGACATTCCAGGGGCGGCCGCAGGTTCTGCTCTCCTGGCGCCGACGTGGAAACCGAAACCCGGGTGGGATCGGGAATAGCCCAGCAGGGAACGTTCTTGATGGCAATGGATACGTGGAGGCCACTGGGCCTTGAGAGTAGTTAAAAGCCCGCAAACCTGGAACCGAATTCTCCCCACACCTTTCGTTCACCAACCACAATGTGGGTGACATTCAAAGCTGGAGAATTTCACTAAAAAACCCAGGTTTCTGACTTTTGGTTAAAGTGGAAAACTCCAGTAGCACTAAGGTGGCCGACACCAGCTGCACTGGGCGGCTCTTGGCATTTTAGGGGAGCTCATCTGTCCGGCTTCGTCTCTCTGCCCCTCCCTGGTCCCTGCGGGCACTGGTGTTGTGATCCTACGGTTTCACAGTCAGCTGAACGGGAGGTTCTACGCTGGAGCCCTGCCCACAGCTGCCTTCCTCCGGGGATGAAGGAGCTGCTCCCAGGCCCCTGAGGCCGGGACGGTGCCTTCCTCGTGGTTTAGGGCTCGGCACTCACAACCCTGACTCTCCGGCACTCGCTGGATCATCAATTTTCCAATATTTACAAAGTACAAATTTTCATTTACTCTGGGAATTTTTTTTCCCCAGGGGTAAGGAAATTAATTGTATTATTTTTAATTTTTTCTTGATTACTGAGAGTATTACAGCTGTCCCGCTCTCACCCCCCGTGACCCGTCCTCCCCACTCTCGCCACCTCCCCAGGTCTTCCCCACACTATAGTATGTGCCCACAGGTCATGCTTATATGCATATAAGTTCCATGTCTCTGGATCTTCTTTGTTTATCACTTTATTTGTCCATGGGATACTTGTCTTTCCCTGGCTGGCTTATTTCGCTTAGCATAATACTCTCCAGGTTTCCTCATGCCGTCTCCAAGGGTAAAAGATCCTTCACAGGTGCACAGCGCCCAGGTGTTGAAGCTTAAGTACCTCTCCAGCCAGGGCTGTGAAGGAGTGTGACATGACTGCATGCTCGCTGAGAGCACCGGTGTTTATTTTCTGTGCTCCCAGCTAAGCTCAGTTTATCCGAGTTCCCTTAATTAATGAAGATAAACACTGAAGCAGACTGCCTTAAAAATAACTAGTTAATTCTAAAATGTTGAGACAACATACATGCCTCTATGGTATGTTTATTTAACACCCAAAATCTGCGCCAAGGGGTACACCCATCTTCTCTATCTTGTTGCAACGAATCCAAAAATAATAATAATAAAAACTATATAGAGGCAGAAAGACATCTTGGTTCTGAAGGAACTCTTTTTAAGATCACCTACTAACCATTTGTTCAGAAAATAGCTTCAAAGAAAGTACAGTGATGGTTAAGCGTCCTTACCCTCTCCCGTCCGCTGCAACACCTTTCATTTCTCCTGTAATGAGCAGTGACGCCTGCCCCCCTTAATTAGTACAAAGCTTTCCCTTAATGGAGTCACTTACTTTTAATTAAGCCACACTACGAAGCTTTTATTATATGTTAGGTAACAAATCATTAAGATGTATTTTACGCCTCGCCTTGGTTTTTGTTCAGAACAGTAATTTATCTTTCAAACCATAACATATAAAAATGACTTCAAAGGAAAGGAAACCTAACAAAATATTAGAAATAGAAATGGTTAAAAAATGAGGATATGCGTTTGGTGTAACTGAGTGGGATGGTCAGATGTGTTTAAGAACGCAGCGCCCGTAGGAGGGCCTAGGTTTACATTCTGGATCCGCCTCCCCCTCAGGGTTTAGATATTGGCTTATCCTGTTAAGTGCTA
Organism: Miniopterus natalensis; assembly: GCF_054644295.1. Classification (NCBI taxonomy): domain Eukaryota; kingdom Metazoa; phylum Chordata; class Mammalia; order Chiroptera; family Miniopteridae; genus Miniopterus; species Miniopterus natalensis. Next base: position 91,218,536 of record NC_142086.1, on the reverse strand, counting down.
CCTGCGGAGAAGACAAGTTGATATTTTCATGTGAGTGATTCCAGGTGAGTAAGACCATTAAAAAAATGGAAACATGGAACAGACTGAGGAACCTCAGGGGCAGAGGGGAAGAGATGGAGGAAAGGATTATGTGCCTAGAGGCTCAGCCCGTGGACACAGGCGCCAGTGTGGTGAAGGCCTGGGGCGGGGCCGGGACCGGGTGGAGGGGGAATGGGAGAAAAAGGGGGGACATTCAACAATGAAGATAATAAAGTAATTAATTAATTTTAAAAAAACAACACTAAAATAAAATAAAATGGGAGGGGGAGTTACTGATTGGCATCTGTTGCCAATCTACAGATTTTCACACATTCGTCTGTAACGTTTACTAACAACCCACCGGATCCTTCCAAACATGAAAGGAGAGAAAAGATAGTGTGACTTTGCGTAGGTGATTTTTAAGCTGCACAAGTGGACCAGGATGGTGAAGGGCTCGGCCACCGTTCCCCTTTGCTCCGCCCTCGGCGAGGGGATCGTTGTGGTCGACACAGTTGTAGAGGACTCTTCCTGGCCCCTCACCTTCAGCTAAAATGAAAGATAAACATTATTTATTGAGCTCATTCTTGTTGGAAAATTTGCTGTTTGCTGTGCTGTTTAAAATATCGTACTTCTTTGGGTGACCCTCAAATACTTGTAAAAACCCTTTAGATGTGAGATGAGAAATGGGTCATTCCTGATGGCACTTCTTACACCCACAGGATTCCCTGCCAAACGACGTTACTCACTGACCCCAGAGTTGGCCTCAGGATCCTTTTCAAATGGTTCTCTGGGTAGCAATCACTTTGTGTCCTCAAATCTAATTGCTGACCTTACCTGGAATGTTGAGGAGTCTGCGATCTCTCTGCTGGTCAGGGTTGGCCGGCCCAGCCGCAGGGAGAGTTAGAAGGGTGCCCGACGGCCACGCTGTGCGCCTTGATGGGGACACTGACCCCTGGGAGACAGCGGGGATTGGACGCCAGGTGGAGCATTTGCTGGGGAATGACCCAGAGCTCCAGAGTTTAACCTGCAAGCCGACTGAGTTATTTAGTGAGGAAATAAACCTTTCATTTTTTTAATGGCAATGCTACCTTTAGGGTCCTCAATATCACCACCGACAAGACGCGGGGATGTGTTTCTCATCATAACTGTTGTTCTACAGAAAAGCTTATTCTCTTTTTTATTATGAGGATCATTTTGAATCAGTGAATTGTCAAAAATATTGCAAGGAAATAGATACCAAGCACCTCTAGTTATTCGGCGGCTGTTGTCTTTAACCTGTGTCTAGTTGGATCTTGTATTTTAGAAGATGTTGTGCTTAATAAACACAGAATCACAGCTCTCACCTTCTAGGGTGAAAGGATCCACGTTTGTGGGACGTTCTGATCTCAAACACAGGACAGGGTTGGCCATGAGGACTAACTGATCTTGGGGAGCTGAGTACTTATAAGGTGTGGTCGGCTGAGCCTTCTTAATTTGCTGTGTTTAAGCATATTAAACTCGAAGAAAGCAAGAGTATTGATCCATTTTTAATTAAGAGTTGCTAGAAAATTAAGTTAGCCAAGCTATGCTTCTGTCAGCTTCCCAGAGACCAATATGTTAAACCACAGCTTTAAAATGATAAATTACACTCCAAGTTCTATGAGAAGTAGAGGAAAGTTGGGCAGATGAATTCTCAAAATGATTCCAATTGATAACCCAATTTATAATCTAAAAATTATTCCAATTTATAATTAAAAATTATTCCAATTTATATACTATTTTGTTTGGTTTCTTATACTTTTGACCAACTTAAAAGCACTTTAAAAAATGAAGATTTAATTTTGCCTATAGCTAAAAATTCCGTGTTAAAGGAACTTGGGCTGTATCTGCATCACAAATAGAGACTCTTTTTCTGCTCATCAACAGCAAAGTCCTCTATAGGAGCCTCTGTTTTTTACTTTTATTTATTTATTTATTTAACATATCTTTATTGATTTCAGAGAGAGGAAGGGAGAGGGAGAGAGAGAAACATCAGTGATGAGAGAGTCATTGATCGGCTGCCTCCTGCACGCCCCCTGCCTCTATTTGACCAGCCTGTGGAAGGGAAACATTGAGAGAACCTCTCTGCTCTTCACCGGCCCGTTGCCCATCTCTTCCTCCTGCTGACTCCCCACCGGACACGTGGCTCCTCATTAACCCCAGAGGGAGGACTCCGAGGAAAGGAAGGAAAGTCGAACTGGTTAAGCAGCCCTTGCCCGGGCTTGGAGGGAGGAGGGGGGTTAGATTTAATGAAACGCGTGGCCTCCCCAGGACTGTGGAGAAATGGGAATTCAAGTTCACTTGCTCGTTAGTAGCGGTCCATGGGGCACAGGCTCTGTACACTGAACGTAACCATGAGAAGTGTTAATGTAGAGAAGATGCTGAGGAAAGAGCACCCACTTACACTTTGGGTATTTATTCCCTGAGAGGTTAGAGCACCGGGTGGCCTGTGAAATAGGGGAGCACTGCGCTTCTGTGACCACAGGCTCCTTAGGAAGGGGCGCGGGCCTGCTCCACCCGCCGGCCAGGGTAGAAGAGCCTTCGCCTTCCTCAAGGCACACGTTTCACCACCAGGGGCCAGCGATGAGCCTTCTGAGTTGGAGCCGGGCAGCTCTGCAAATAACTCAGAACCACCGGGTTTTGTTTCCAACCGTTTGGCCCAGGATATCGTGGGCAGGGAAGTTCTGTTGTTTGCTCAGAGCTAGCAGGACGCCGTGCGGTGGGGTGAGGGAGCTGATGATTGAATGGAGGCTGCTTTCTGCGTCCTTGTGACGACCTGGAGATGACAGGGCAGTGCGCTCGGACGTTCAGAAAGTGGAGATCAGGCCTGGCTCTGAGCGGCAGGAGGGAGGGACGGGCAGAAATGTTAGTGAGGCCCGGATAGTTGCAGTTTTCAGTGTCTCAAGGGGTTTCCTTACAAATAAATTAATCTTGAGTCTAATGAGCATGTACAGGATATACAGCTGGTCATTCGGGGGGGATGTGATATAAATGGACATACACCGCTTCAGTATTATGATGCATAAGATCCCCAATTATTTCAGAAAATAGAGACATATTATTCAAGGTTACCTTCTAGAAACTAAAACAAATACTTTTTTTTATATCCCTGAAGTTGATGAACATTTAATGCACAAATCTACATAAAATATTTGCAAATTATACTTATGATTTAAGACAACATCACAGGAGTAGGATGCTGCTTAAACATCATCAACAGACCTAAATCTTACGAAGATGACACCTATAGAAAATAAACCAAATCTTTCCATTTTTATATTTAAAATATATTTAAGCACCCTGGCCAGGGTGGTTCAGATGGTCGGGTGTCATCCAGTCACCAAAATGTTGCCAGTTCGATCCCCGGCCAGGGTACATGCCTGGGCTGCAGGCCCCATCCCCAGTAGGGGGCGAGCAGGAGGCAGCCGATCGATGTTTCACTCTCATAGCAATGTTTCTCTCCCTCTCCCTTCCTTTCTTTCTAAAAACAATAAAAAAAAATTTTTTTTTTAAGTATATTTAAGCATATTCACTAGGTGTATGTACATCTGTTGTATGGGTCATTCAGTAGCCTTGTTTCTAGCATTCTTATTGGTTTCTGTGTAAATGAATATGCGTAAGAAACACTAAACACACATTTCTGCAGAATCCTCCACCAAGACTAACAATAGCCAATCTCGACTAGGAGAGAACACACTGGGAGACATTTTATTTAGGAGAAGCAAACAAATGTAATTCATTAAATTGCTAGGGGACTGAATTAAGATTCTATAGTTTCACGATCATATGGGTAGTTAGGCATAATTATTCAAATTATAGCAATGGGGAATCCATAGTTTTAAAATAAAAGGGAAATAAACTTACTGGCATCATCCTTATGTTATTCTTTTGCACACACAGAGACACGCATGTACTCACACTCCTACGTTCCTTCCTTCTTAATTAGCTAACATTTAGCAACAGTTTAACCTTCATTATTCAGGGAGCTGAGGCCCAGTTGCTTGCTTCGTTGGTTTAGCTTTGGGGAGCAGGGCTGGGAAAAGGAGCTATTAGAATGAAGAGTTATTTGTTAGCACTGTGCGGTGTGGTTAAGGGGTGAAGATGGGGTGTACAAATATATGTATATCTATAATTTTTAAGTATTCAAATGGTTATGAGTAAGTGCTTTAAAGTAATCTTAAGACCAAGTATCTTGCTTGCCTGAAATAAAATACTTCCAGGTTCATATCACCTGAGTAATATATATTTTTGATACATAGTAATAAGCAAATTATCCTGAAGCCTATTCAAACACACTTCTGAATTATATGTTGGGGCACAAATTATTTTTCCATCATGAGTTAAGAAATCAAATGTGGAAATTGATGGCAGACTTCTAACATAAAGAGTTTATACAAAAGAGAGGACAAGAAATTGAAAACCTATTTGAAAAAAATGGTGACAGAAAACGTCCCTAACCTGGTGGAGGAAATAGACTTACAAGTCTAGGAAGAGCAGAGAGTCCCAAACACGAGGAACCCAAAGAGGCCCACAACAAGACACATCATAATTAAAAATGCCAAAGGTTAAAGACAGAGAGAGGATCTTAAAAGCAGCAAGAGAAAAGCAGTTAGTTACCTACAGGGGAGCTCCCATAAGACTGTCAGCTGATTTCTCAACAGAAACTTTGCAGGCCAGAGGGTGTGGCAAGAAATATTCAAAGTGATGAAAAGCAAGAACCTACAACCAAGATTACTCTGCTCAGCAAAGTTCACCCCACACATTGTTGTGCCTGATATGATATGTGTATATAGTAAATCTCCACCCATTGAGAAAGAAGAACTGAAGACACAAAGATCCAGGCACAGATAACTGCAAGGCAAGGTTGTCTAATGCAAATGTATTTTTTTGAATCTAGAAATGAGCAAGCAAACGAATAATTTCTAATGTTTAGCATTGTTATATACAGTAAATCTCACTTCCCCTTTTCTATACCTAAGGCCCACCTATTTCTACCATCTTCCAATTATCCCCTGTCAGTCACGCTTAAGACACAGTCTGAACTAACTTATGGAATTATTGATCAAATTTCAAGAAGGTGATTCTACCCTATTAACTTATGTGGTAAAACATTAAGAGTATCTTTAAAAGGCAAATAATCTAGCAAAGGAAAACCTCATCAATCCCTTTCTTGTAATTTGCCAGAAAATAATATTTTTGAATAATTTATTGCCAAAGTTTCCTATTAGCAAAGCAACACACAGCATAAATAAATGGTTCCCTGCTGCTACAGTCGCCCCTCTGATTAAGAAGTAGGTAACCAAGGCCTTTTAAACTTGTCATTAAATGAGTCCCAGACACTTTAAGTTCTTAAAAAAAGTTCAGTGTCTACTAGCTCTGATTTGGACATTTTGCCTTAGAGTTTGAGCGCTGGCAGAGGGGACAACATTGTTAGAAATTAAATAACTGTGGAGATCTGAGCCCATAGCTACAGTGAAGATGTAAGATATCAGGATAGAGGCAGCACTTTGAGGCGTCAAGTAAGGTCAGTGTAGACACATCGACTCATAAGAGACTTTGTCATATTCTGCCTCTGTGCCAACCGTAGGTGCCCAGTAATTAGGACAGATGAGAGCTTGAATGGGTGCGTGAGCTCAATTTTGGATGACAGGTGTATGTTGTTCTTTTCTCAGAAAACTCACCAGCTCTGCGTACATTTAGCATTGATTAACACGCCTCCTAATCTCTTTCAGGCTTTGTTTAATGTATTAGAATAATGGTGCTAGAATTTTTATTCACATTTTGAAAATTTAAGAGGCAATATTTTTTTGAAAGACCATGTCTCTGGGGCCCTGCGCACTCTGTGGCCTGTTTGCATGCTCAGCTGAGTGTGCCTTGCCGTGGCTCCAGGAGAGTCTTAATGAATCAGCCCCCTCGTTAACCGAAGTCTCGAGACAGAATAACTGTACCCGCTTACACGGGACTCAGGGGCAGCGGGAATTCTTATCCAAAACCATTCCTTTGAAATGTACTTTATTATATAAATAATTCATGAAGGCATTTGCATTGAGATAAATTCACACACACTGATGAAGACAGAAAAATTAACGCCCTTCCCTTCCCACCTCCCCCTGCACTCGCCTCTCCTTAAATCCTTCATTTCGAGAAGCAAGTACCATTCTGGTTTGCTGTGGATCCTTCCAGAGCTTTTTCTAGACATTTGCATGTATGTGTATGAATATTTAGAAAATTGCAAACGTTGGGGTTATTTCCCTCTTCCTTCCTCATGTATAAAGTGTGCGTTCCACACTCTCTGCCCCTTGTCTTTGTTTTCTATTAACAATATGTTCCTTTTTTATTTTATTGTTGAGAGTATTACAGGTGTCTCCCGTTTCCTCCCTTTCTGCTCCCCTCTCCCCAGCTCCCGCCCCACCCCGGGCCTTCCGCACACTATTGTCTGTGTCCCTGGGCTATGCCTGGATGCACATAAGTTCTTTGGTTAATCTCTTCCTGCCCCCATGTGACACTTTTCTCTCTCTGACTGGCCTATTTCGCTCAGCGCAATACTCCCCAGGTCCATCTTTTGCGCAGCTGCTATGTGTTGAAGTTCATCCCGTGTCAACCTGCATGGACCGCACCTGCTGTCCTGGTAAGGCCGTATTATATTATAAACCAGTGTGTTTATTCTTTCCTAGAGCAGGGGGTTGAAACAACAGGTTTCTTGTTTCGTGGTGTATTTTATCACTGGTCTCCTTGCTGCCCTCCCCTGTTGAGTTTGATTAATCTTCCTTCCACCCTGATTTCGTGAAGGTTCTGGGCCAGAGCTGCTGGGTCTTTTTGTCACGGGCCAGGTGATGACCCTCCAGGGCATCCAGGAGTGAAATCAGTGCACAGATAAATCAATGTCCCCTGATTGACTGTCTTTATTTTGGGCACCAAGCGTTCTGGTCTAAGTTGTCATTTCCTTACACCTGAGAGAATCGTCAGCTAATTCCTCAGGGTTTCTCCGAGTCTCTACGTAACATTTTCACTGGCACCCCCATCCCGCCCTCTCCACAGTCCTGTCCCGGCTGTGAGAGTCAGCATCACCTGCTAATTACCCATCTTCTGCCGTCTTCTGATCTTAATAGCCACCAATTTAGCACAATTCTTATTATTTGCTGAGTGAAAACCGCTGAGTGAAAACCCTTGCATGTGTATTTTGTGGACATATTTACATATTCACTGATAATAACAACAGCCAACATTTGCTGAGTGGCTACTTTATGTGTAGCAGGTTTATGAGCTCTTTGAAACATGTACTGACTCACGGAGCCCTTTCCACCACTTAATGAAGTAGATATTATTAAAACCCCCATTTTATAGATGAGGAAATTGACCAGAGAGGCTAAAATAAACAAAAGTCCTCAGAGGCCACATGGTCAGAGGACTAACCGGAGCCCAAGCAGCCCAGTTCCAGACACTGTAATTAATTCCTACTCCACGCTGCACCCAGGGGTGGGAGTGCTGACCCAAAGGGTCTGCACATCCTACATTTTACCAGCCCTTCAGTGGCTCTCTACAAATTTAACTCCCAGCCAAACCCAACAACAGTAGTACTTCTAGTCTTTTGTCTATATAATCTGGGGGGGAAATCTCAAAATTTAAAATTTATATTTCGGCTGGCAAAGAAATACATTGAATTCTTTAGCGCGTTGCCCTGAATTGTTGAACGTTGGACTTGAATATAGGGATGGACTCTAGCCCCTCATTTCATAAATGAGCAACCTGAGCGTCTGGAAGTTTATACGACTTTCATAAATTCCCACAAGGACTTGGTTACAAGGTTTATGGGAGCTCAGTCAGATGCTCTGTCTCTCAGTTTTTTATGCTATTTCTTCTCATCGGCATTGGGCATCCAATTTTACTAAGCCCCACAGAAAACCCCCGGAGGGCGGGATCTAGGATAATAGCACAGTTTTCTAGGCCGTGGCGCTGTCTCTGTGAAGAATAAAACACTTAGCAATGAGATCTCATTGCTGAGAAAGTAGCTTAAAGCGATCGTGCTCCACTGAAAACGGCTTCTCAGACACATCATTTTATAGCTACTGTTGCCCCCGGGCAAGAATAAATCTCGAGAGAAGGGAAAAAACCCACTCGTTCTGGCTTTACTTTGAAACATCGTGGCTCGGAGGGATTTAACAACCGAACCTCAACACAACAGCTTTTAGAAATGAAGTGAAAATTCCCCGCTCTGCTTGGTAGCGGACAGAAGACGGCACATTCGGAGGCCGCTCCGGGCTCCCCTGCCCCGCCCGCCGCCTGCGCCTGGTTACAATGTTTCCTCTCTGCCTGCACCTGGTTACAATGTTTCCTCTCCCTCTTTCTGGGGTTTCCCTCTGAGGACTGACCCACCCTTCACCGGCCTGGCTTCCTTTCTGTTTTCCTTTCATTTCATGCTTCTAAAAATAAACAGATAGTATCTCTGGATGGTTACAGGGGGGAAGCGGGTACGAATTAGTAATCTTCTCACTCGCCGTTGAAAGAAGTTCAGATCCTGGCCCAGCCGCACCAAGTCAATAGGTTGCTTGGGAAAATATGTCAGACTTTTTATGAGTTTACCCTCGTAAAAGGTTATAGGTTGTGGAGACAGGCGGTAGACGTGAGCAGGTACTGTTATTGCCGTGTGATGACATCCGTCGGCGGTGGCGGACTCGACCCGCCGGGCAGCAGGGCTGGGCCGAGGGGGGGCTGGTTTTTCAAGGTGCTGCCTCGGGTGTGAGGTCTTAGGAGAGGAGCACGGCCTCGGAGTTGAAGTGACTGCGGTTTGTGGCTCCTTCTCACAAAATGAGCTCCTGGAGGAAATTCACAGCCATGAGGGCACTGCCTCGGCCTCCCTTCCCTTCAACCCTCAGCATCGGCTGAGACGTAGGCGCTGGAGGAAACAGGCAAGTTAGGCATGAAGCTTCCACTGGGAACTCTCAGCCCCTTAATAATCAGGGTGTCTGTGGCTCCCAGGACTTCATGGTTTGTGTGCCACATGTAATTAAAATATGCCTGTGTCTTAAAACACAGGGCTGGGCTGGGCTGGGTTGGGCTGGGCTGGGCTGGGCTGGGCTGGGCCCCATTACCCCTCTGGGAAGGGAACGGGGGAAGGAAGCCAGCCAGACCCCTGGGAGATTTAGCAGGGGCCCCGCAGTCGGGCCTCCACAGCCGCAGGTCCCCGTCCGGATTCCGCCAACTGAACTGCTGTTCCAACTACTGGACTATTGATTAGGTTTCAGGTTTGCAGAAAATCTGAGTGGGAAGCACAGAGAGTTCTGTCCCTCGCCCCACCCACCCTCCTGTCTAATTCCATCTTTGCAATTCCTCTATTATCAGGAGACTTCGATGAAGACATAGGCATATTTACAAATCTTTTATAACTATTGCTTATCTGTTTGCTATTGTTTAAGGAAGTCTTCCCTATCCAAGCTCTTTAATGTCTTATATTTTCTTTTTTTTTTCTGATCATCTTGTGCTTGCTTTCCTTGGGTCAAATTAAACTATACCTTTTCCCAAATTTATTTATTGCCCCACCCTCCTTTCCCCCATTGCACGCTCATACACCAGTCACCTCGCCAGGCAGGCATTTCTCCCACCAACTATTCCATCATTGTTCCAGTTAAAGTCCTTCCTCTGGTTCCTTTAATATTATACATAAAGTAACGGAGACAGTATTATGTTTGTTTCGGGATTTTACTCCTCTGAATATTCCTTGAGAACAGAATCTATAAATTTTGATGTCCCCAAAGAGTCTCCTTCAGTGCCGCCAAGAATAGGTTTTCTATTTAAGCTCATACAGAGAAAGAACGTATGTTTAGATTGGACAGTTGAATACTCAGCTGGGACGCACAGTAATTATTATCAAATACTCGAACACCTGTCCTGTGTTAGAGGAACTGAAGTGGTCCTGTGTGGTCAGTGGATGATAGATTTTCCTCGGTAGAAAGAAGACATTTTTAACTAATAGAATTCTCTGCAAATGGGATGAACTCACAAAGGAGGGAATCGATTGTCCTCAGACAGGTTCCAGTAGGAGCAATACATGACTTTTTCCCTCCACAAGCGTCTCCTGTACACGGTAGGTCTACTGTGTAAATAAAAATAAAGTGGCGGCCGGTCTGTGTGCGTCACGGGTTTTCCGGTTTAGTCGCTGACTGTTGGTATCGATCGTCCTTCCCCATCCCGCCAACCTCCAGTGACACCACCTCCAGGGGCTGTTTTATTTGACTTTCAACATGAAGTTGTTTCTTATTTATAAAAATTCTTAGGGTAGATGTTACTTTTACCGCTGAGACAAATGATTTTATTCTCACTGTTTGGAGAACTTTATAGAGGGGGGATCTCTGAGGATTCAGTCTCAAATCTGTTCTGAACCCCAGACTTCATCTGCAGAACCAACAAACCAACATATTGTGCAAGGAAATGTGCACACATTTAGTACTTTCCATAAAGCTGATTTTATAAATATTTCCCCAAATGTTCCCATATAAATGTCAGTCACGGCCACTCTACAGTAGATATTACTTGATGGGTTAAAAATAAAACAGGATGAATAAAAGTCCTGGGAATTCGTATTCTGCCTTCATCGTATTTTTCATTTAGAGTGTAAACTACACTTCAAGAGGCTACGGCTCGGACAGTGCTGTGTGTATTGGCCGGAATGCTGATAAAACCTTAGCGAATATGAAATAAAACATAAGGAAAATCATTCTTTCCCAGCAGAAAGCACTTTATTACCTGTGAGCCAGGCCCCTTTCCAGTATCAGAAAGCAGCCCCTGAGCAGGGGACGATCGTAGCAGAACCTCGAGGGGACAATCGCCAGCCGTGGAGCATCTGAGACGGCGCAGGGGTGGCCAGGGGTGGCCTGGGGACTCCTCATATCTCCCGTGGCGTCGGTCATCATTTCGACAAGTGACTCTGCCGAGGTCTCCCCAGGCACCGGGAGCACGGGCCGTGTCCGCCCGGCTGTGCCCAGGCACCGAGTCGGGGTCCAGCCTCTTGGGAAGAGAAGGTGCCGAGAGTCTGGCTGAGCTCTAGCTGGACATCGCCCCTGGCACATCCCAGGGTCAGCCGGTGGCCGAGCACGCGCCAGTTCCACTCCGTTCCCTTAGGAGAACGGTGTCTCTCGGCGTATTAGACACACGCCTGGGCCGCAGTTCACAGAACTTGATAGAAAGCGAAGGGATCTGAGAAAAAGGTGCTGGAACCGGCAGTCAAACCAGGGCAGCCCCACGTCGTCAGGAAGGTGGGGGACGGTCACGGCGGCAGGCGAGTGACAGTGACGGCCAGAATCAGGAAGCGGTGGAGGCCGCCTGCCCCGGGGGGTCTCCCCAGAGCGTCCATCACCGTCGGTCTCAGACAACGACGCTCCCTGCGGCCCAGCCTCCAGCACCGAGGGCGCTAACCCAGCCGGCCGGGGGCCGCGGTAGTTAGTGAGTCCGGGAGCTGTTTGGGAGGTTAAGGTAATGAGATTAACAGGACACAGTAAGTCAGCAGAGTATTATTGAGGCTGCTGCTCGGCAGGCTCCGCTCCCCTGGACAGCGTCCAGCAGCTGCGGGTGCAGGCGGGGCCCGTGGGTGCCTCAGGAGCCGCTGAGAGGTCGGCAGCTGCTGAGTAAGTACCTCAGGGGCGGGAAGGTGCCGGGCAGGCAGCTCCGAGACTGGACGCTTCTAGAAAAGCAGCCCAGTGGCCGGCAGCTCATGGGCCTGTACCTTGGGTACTGGCGATTTCTCACTAAATAGTTTTGGGATTGGCAGCTGTTGGCCACATAACAGGATGGTGAGAGGCCACCGGGCGTGAAGCCGAGGCCTTGGTAGCTTCTGTACCCCAGACTCCCCAGCCTGCCGTGGGGTGGGGCTCGGACACCCTTGGGTAAGCAGCGAAGCCGCCCGAGGCACTGGGGGCCGTGGCTCAGGCTCGGGCAGGCTGCCGAGGCACGTGGGCCAGGGGTGTGGACGTGGGACACGTGCCCCTTGCTCCGAGCACGTGGCTTGCACCTGGGGCTGGGTCCCATGCATGGCCTGCGGCTGGGGCTGGGTCCCACGCCGACAGTCTCAGGTGCTGTCCCGGCTGCCGGGCAGGGACAGGGCACGCAGCAGGTCCGAGGGGCCCCGCTCGTGGTCCTGGTCTCGGGCCGGCAGATCCACACGTCTCCGTAGCTTTCCTGGTGGTCATCCAGGAGCCAGAGATTTCCCTGGTAGCTGCTGGGTAAGCAGAGCCCAAAGGCAGGGCTCCCGTCACCCGAGCAGAAGGCAAGCGAAGGGTCCACCGGGACATAGCAGTGAGCTCTGCAGGGTGGGCCTGTGGAGCCCAGGAGACACAGGGAGCCCGAGTGCATGCCCAGCTCAGCTCCGGCCCGGCAGGGGTGGCCAGGGCGGCCTGGGGACTCCTTATATCTCCCGTGGCGTCGGTCATCTCCTCTCCAGACTCTTCCTTCTCCGGGGCAAGCTCCCAGCAACGTCTCATTAGTGCTGTTTAGCAGCAGCTGCCGATGTCTCCCCACTTGTGTAAACATAAGTTTATTTTGATAGTTCAAAGTATTAATAATCGCCACTTGGCCCCAACCATCCCTCACCCCCCCGTGGCTCCGGTGGCAGCGATTTTAATGTTAATAGGGAACTGCCACCTTTCAGCCAGAGGTTAACGCGAGGGGCTGGGTGTGGCTCCTGCACCGAGGTTATTGAAAGGTTAACAAGCACTTGCATGAAACCGGAACCTGTACTTCTCGGCTCTTTTGACGACCGCGACAGACCTGGGGACTCATCCTGTGCTCTGAACTAGGCCAGATGCCTCGGCTGTGTCAGCATCGTGCCTCAGGAGAGAGGGTGAGACGCTCAGCCATTAAGGGAAAGAAGGGTTTCCCCCAAATACGAGTTACCCTCATCCCTGAGCCGGGCCATGTGCTGGGGACACGTCTCGTCTGACGTGTGTGGGGAATTCCTCCTGTAAGACCCACAGCGATCCCAGCGAGACTCGGGGACCGACCCAGGGCCACAGATGACCTTGTCCTCGTGGGTCAGCGGTTGCTAAGTGACCGAGATTTCTAAGAGGTTCTGCAATATAGACTATCAGAAAAGGCCAGTCTCTCAAACTGTCCCTTCCTAATCGACTAAGATTACACGTGATAAACCCCATAGTCTCAGCTGTAAAGTCAAAACACCCAAATGCTGTCAGGTGTATAACATTTTTCTATATTTCTTCCCAAATAAGGTTTACTATTCTTGCCTTTTTTTTTTTTTTTTTGGCCTGTGGACTTTATTTCATCCCTGTGTTGAAGAATTAGCTGGTTTTGCTCTAGACCCACAAAAGGGAGTGACTGTAGCTGAAATCTTATTTGACGAGCCCGTATAGCTTTTAGGCACGGCACATATTAAACAACACTCGTTACTCCTTACGGTGAAGGCTGAAGGAGAACTTGTAAGATTTTAATTTAAACTAAGGAACTGATTTTTGTTCCTGAAAATAGAGACCGTAATTCATACCTACGGCCTGCCCCGGATTGGAAGCAGCCGTGCGTCCACTAACAGCAGTGAGGGTGGACGGAAGGACAGGATACGCGGGGCCGCGTGTGAAAGACGCTGTCCCCGGGCAAGACAATTGGGTTTTCCTCCCTGTTCTCTGCTTCTCAGCTGAATGCTTTAAACTCACACCCATTTCAACCTACAGATGTTCCCCAACGTTTCTTTGTCACCCGGGTTCTCTCTGTGCTTCTCGCAGTGTTTATTCCGCAGGTGACGCGTGTCCTGTAAGCCCCCGTCCGGTGAAGCGTCTCCCGGTGGAAGGTCGGGCCCCGGGAGCACGTTCTCATCACGCTGTTGGCCACGGAGTATCCTGGGGTTTTGTGCAGAAACGTTCAGCCCCGAGGCAGGAAAGACAGAAGGCGGGACGCGTGAGGCCGCCCACGGCCCCTGTTCCCCGTCACTGGATCTCCGAGACGTGCCGGAGTCCGAGGCCGGTGGACTTTATTTCTGCGTCTCTATCGTATGTACCGTGGTTGCCTCCAGTCTGGTTCTCGGCTTCCTTTTAGCAGATTTGAGGGAAAAAGAGCCTAATTAATAAGCCCGTGAACTGTGAGCCCTCACTCCTCTCCTAACTTAGCATTAAATCGCAGTGTTTAAAATTAACACCGTTTACAGCAGGGCAAGCCCAACAAAATAAGAAATGTGGAACATCACAGGGTGTAGCCAGGGTCCCCAGCGCGAGACTGGGTAACATGCTTCAGTTTATTTCAAACACTGAGGTTTGCAAGGGAGAGTTAGCTCAACCCCCTCACTTGCTGTTTTTTAAAAATTTGTTGAATTTCCTGGGGTGACACTGGCTAATAAAATCGTACGGGTTTCAAGCGTTCGATGCTGTGGCAGTGTCCGTATGTCCCCGTGTGTTCAGCACCCAAGTCGCGTGTTCTTCCAGCACCATGTGTCTGACCCCTTTGCCCTAACGACCCCCCCCCCCCCGCCCACCACCCTGTTGTCCTCCGTGAGCTGTTTGCTCGCCTGTCGCTTTCAGTGATTCCCCACGGACCGCGAACCGCCCGGCTGGGGGCTGGAAGGTCACGTGCGAGAGAATGAAACCAGGTTGCTCTTCGCCACCGTGCTCAAAAATTAGCTGAAAATGGACACCCCAATAACCTAACATGCTGGACACCCCAATAACCTAGCACGCTGGACACCACAATAACCTAACACGCTGGATACCCCAATAACCTAACTCACTGGAATCCCCAATAACCTAGCACGTTGGACACCCCAATAACCTAGCATGCTGGACACCCCAATAACTCACTGGACACCCTGATAACCTAACTCACTGGAGTCTCCAATAACCTAACTCGCTGGACACCCCGACAACCTAACTCTCTGGACACCCCGATAACCTAACTCGCAGGACACCCCGATAACCTAACTCGCTGGACACCCCGACAACCTAACTCGCTGGACACCCCGATAACCTAACTCGCTGGACACCCCGACCGCAGTGAGACCGTTGGCTCCACGGATCATAACGGTTTCCAGGGCTGAAGGGCATGAACAAAGTAAACGTGTAGGAAGCAGAATTAACTAAAGAGAAACATTTAAAAGATAGTAACAAGCAGGTGGGGAGGCGGGAGAGCTTGGTCTGTGGAGCTTCCAGGAGACCCGGTGTGGGTTCAGCGGGACGGGCGGGGAAGTTTCAGCATCGGGGGGACGGGCATGGGCCGGGTGAGGCGCGAATCACCCTCTTTTTGAGCAACATGAAAACATACGATCAGCACGTAACCCGGGAGCACGCTCTGTCCCGGGGCCTCCCTGCTCCTGTAGAACCAGAGCCGAGCACGTCTGGCCTGCAGGACTGGGCCGAGGTCAGCAAACGTGAACACACCCAGGAGAACGCAGGGCACAGTAGGTGCGAACTGAACGCTACCTTCTAATTTTCAAAGGCCTAATTTAGGGCATTTTCGTCACCCGTTAGGCCAAAGGAAAATAGTATGAATTTACTTTGATGTTGCAAATACACAGAAGCACCATAATTGTTATCTTTTCTAAACGCTAATGCCAAAAACAAACAGTCCTGCGCCGCGCGGTTAAGGGAAACGGGCGCGTTTGACAAGAGCTCTGCAAGGGCCGCCCCTGTGGCCCCAGGCTGCCCTGTGCCCGCGGCGCGGCCGGGAGTAACGGCTCCACACGCAGGGGCCCGGGTCTGACCGTCTGAGGCTCACCCGGAGCATCCGTTAACTTCCAAATGCTCCTCCACCTCCATTCCTACGCAGCCAGAGTGGGTTAGTAACAGCACCGTCCGCACGGGGGCCTGAGGCTCGAGTGAGTCAGCCAAGGGCAGGCTGAGGGTCCCAGGAGCAACGTCTCCAGGGACAGCGGGTGCCGGGCACAGACTCAGCGGTCGATGCCCACGGGGACGTCCTGGCCCTGACGGCCACGCAGGGTGGCTCTGGGGCAGCCGCCGCTGGAAGCGGATCGGGGAGCATTCGGCTGGGGTGGGCAGCAGGGCCTGGAGCGAGAAGGCCCGACGGGGAAACTACGGGCGGCTGGGGCCGGGAGCCGGTGCTGAAAAGGTGGCAGGGAGTTTCCTAGGCGCTGGGCTCCCAGCTGGGCGCAGAGCTGGCAGGTTCCCCGTGTGTCTCCGGGGCCTTGTCCTGTCTCCGTGGGTCAGACGAGAGCCTCCCGCGGGTGCCACCAGCAGAGTCGAGAGGGGTGGATGCGGCACCCGGAGCGCGGAGCCCGGGCCTGTGGAGAAGCGGCTGCTGGGTGGGGCGGTGGACCCGAGGCAGGGACTGCGACGAGCAGCCAGAGCAGCGGTTGAAGTCTGCGGGAGGCGAGCAGGCTGTGGGCGTCCCCGCAGGTCCGGGCGGGTCCTCCCCGTCCCGCATCGTCCGTCGGCCACAGCATCTCGTGGGCTCCACGCCGCCCGCGAGCTGGCTCCCCGCCCACGCGTGGCAGAGCCCGGCTGCGTGGCCTGTAACCGGCCACCCTGCCCCGTCCTCTGCGCCTCGGGCTTGGGAGCACAGGCTATAATCACCTGCGCGTCCGTCGCTTTGCTTCCCCTCCCGGCCCCCAATCGCTGGGTTTAGAGGAGTCCTCGGGGTGGACGGTCATCCCGGTCGTCGCCGCAGGGCACGGCGTGGGGAGGGAGGCGGTGTCTCCGTCGTCGAGGAGGAGGCTCGATGCTGCGACCCTTGGAGCGACTGCTGGGCTAGAATCGTCCCTGGGTCAAAACGCGCTGGATTTGCCGGGTGGAAAGTCCCATAGTGTTCCTTAATTTTCAAAAATGTGTCTTTATTGTTGAAAGTATTACGGATGCCCCCTTATTTCCCTCACTGACCCCACAGCATTGGGGTACATTTATTTATTTTAAATTTATCTTTATTGAAAGTATTACAGATGCCCCCTCTTTCCCCCACGGGCCCCTCAAGCCCCCGCGAACCCTCCCCCCGGCCTTCCCCACACTATCGTCCGTGTCCCTGGCTCGCTCATCATCAGAGATGCAAATTAAAACGACTATAAGGCGTCACCTCACGCCTGCCAGCGCCTGCTGACCTGACCGTTCCCGACGTTTATCTGCCGAAGAGAATTTCCTGAGTAAAATGCAGAGGGCTCGTCTCTTTTAATGGGTCTCAAAGGCTCATCAGCGCAGCCGCCGGTGGACGCGTAGGAACGCGCCGTGTGTCACGCGTGGGCCACGTGACAGCCCCTCGTGGGCCCTTCCTCACCCACCGCCCGCGGAGAGCTGACAACGGCCTGTTTATAGCGAGAGCCACAGGTGGTTGGTTTGCACGTGGAATTAAGTAGAGGAGAAAAGCAGAGACGCAGCAAAACGGGTGTATTTTTCTTCTTAACTTGCCTCTGAAACCATTAACCTTAAGAGCGCAGGTAAAGCCCAGTGTCCCCTCAATCTGTGTCGGGCCAGGGAAGGGCAGGGTGGCTCTGTCTGACTCGGGACGTCAGGGGCAACCTTCGCCACCACCGGAGGCCTCGCACGCTGCGCTGGGCAGAGGCCGCTGAGCGGGGCTGGTCACGGGGTCGGGGGCGGTGCCTGTTGGAGGCCACGGCTTCACCAAAGGACGTCAGTTCCTGTGACGTCCAGTTCAAAGGAGACTGTGCCAGAGGCTTAATCACCATCAGTTCATTGGTGCTTGGAGATTAATGCAGAATATTTATTTTTTGTACAAAGAAAGAGCTTAAACGCTTGTTTCCTGCTTAGTTTAGCTGCAGGGTAAGTGCCTGTGGCATGAGGAGACTCGCCCACAGTTCCAGGGCTCCCGCTGTCCAGGAGGAGCAGAGTCCCTGACGCGCACGATCGGTCTCTCTGTGGGCCAGCATGGGACAGCCCCACGGCCCGGGACAGAGCATGAAGATAAAATTACGTAGGTGCTGCACCCGACGTTGAAATGCCCTCGGGCTTTGAGGTCAGAGACGGCGTCATCGTCATTTTCAATGCACGTGCGGAAACTTCGTCGATTCTTAACATTTGCTAACATCCTAGCTCTCACTAAATAGAACTTAGATTTTCTTTGTCAAACAAAAACTGACCTTTACTTAGTCAAGCCAATAATCTCTTCTATACGGGGTGTCCCCCCAAAAAAGCATACACACTTTAACGGCGGAAAGCTCAGCTGATGTTGCTTTCTTTTCGGATTTAACCCATTGGAATCGCTAATTCCTCTAAGTGCGTGTACATTTTGCAAGGGGGCCCCCTGCATGCCTCTGTGATCACTGGGGAGCGTCGACTTTCCAGGAAAAGCCTGGAGACAGAAGGAGGGTCAGAGGCACAGGAAACCCCTGGTCCAGTTTCCCGCCTGCCCCTTCCCCCGCCCTGATCAACGGGGATCTCAGGTTGCTCCGGGGGGACGGCCGATTTCTGGACTCAGCCACCGCCGCCCTCGACAGAGGAGGTGTCCTGAATTCGGCACAGCCTGTCGGATGTCAGGGGTAAACTCACTCAGTGATAATCGACGGGAAGGGCCGAGCGAGCCCACGAGCAGCCGTGCAGAGGCAGAGCCTGGATGGCTGGTGGGGCTGTCGGGCCCGTCGACTTGCCACTGAAACTTGATCACAAGAGCCTCACGCCGGGATACACACGGCTGGGACACGATTTTTAGGAAACTGGCCGCCCTCGCGCCCGCTGACCCCTGCGCAGGGGCTCTCTCCGGACGATGTCAGAAAGTGTTTGCCTTCCTCACACAGCCCTTCTGCCTGAGCTGAAAGCCGGGCGGGTGGAGGTGTCCCGTCCCTGTCCCCGAATCCTGTCCCTTTCACCTTTCAGGGGCTTCCTCAATTTCCTCTCTTTGCCTATATTTTATCACCTTTATTGAGGTACAATCGACATACAGTGAACTGGAATTATTTACAGAGTAAATTTTGATAAGTTTTGACATTTGCATACAGCAAAAACCAAGACAATACCATGTTTATTACCCCCCAAGTTTCCCCATCCCCTGTGCAGTCTTTCCCTCCCCACCCCCCCTTCCCTCCCCTCGCCCCCAGGTAGCCTCTGATCCTTCTGCCACTTTGGATATTTTGCATGTTCTAACAGTTTATTAAATTAAACGAAATCATACAATAGACACTCTTTTTCCTCCCTCTTCCACTCCCTGTATGTAGTTTCAGATGCGCCCCGGGTGTCGCGTGCATCGGGGGTTCGTTTCTTGTTTAGCTGTGTCGCGTTCCACAGTCTGGGTAACATAACTGGTCTATTCATTCGCCAGCTGACGGCCCGTTGGGTTGTGTGCAGCTTTTGGAAACGACAAACACGCAGATAATCACCTCTGTTCATTTAAACATTGACTTAAAACAGAAATTTTAGTGTAAACACAATAATCATAATAATATCAAAATGAGCCAGTCAGAGAAAGGCAAATATCCCAGGATCTCACTTTTACGTGGAATCTAATGAACAAAATAAACTGACGAACAAAATAGATGCAGAGACATGGAAGCAGGGAGCAGACGGGGGATCTCAGAGGGAAGGGGGAGAGATTAACGGAAGAACTTACGTGCACATGTGCGTGACCCGTGGACACAGGCAATAGTGTGGGGTCAGTGGGGGGTCATCTGTAATACTTTCAACAATAAAGATAACTTTTTAAAAAAATTATGACAAATTTATGCATTTCCCCAGCAGTCGCTCATAGAGATTCATCAAAGTGTTTAGAAGATAAATAAACAACGCCACAGGGAGGACACAGCTCAAAGGCGTAAAGGGCATTGAAAATGACAGATGGAAGGACAAATGTGAATGGTGGCTTAGTTAATAAACAGTCAAGTCTGAAGACTGAAGCGATGGACCGCGATGCCAGATTTTTCCTTCAGAAAGCACAGTCACGCGATGTGGTCTTCTAAGGGACGGCCCACCTCTTCTAACTGGGCCCGGCAGAGACACGTAGGGACCTTATTTAGGAATCGACAGCTCTGAGGGATTCCTCAAAATGCCTCAAGGTATGCGACTGGTGATGAAACTCGGGGGCAAAAGCTCTTCCGTCTGCCGCTTGTCTGTGGACAAGCCAAGGCCGTCCACTAGGGGTCAGCAGCTGCTAGGCCCCAGCTGGGAGCCGCGGCTGAGCCCGGACGCCCCAGGGGTGGGCGGCCGTGAGAGCAGTGACCGTCCACGCGGCACGAAGACCTGAGCACAGGTTGCTGTGGACGAATAAAGACTGGAAGGAGCGGTGGACACCAGTGGGGCGGCAGGTTTGGGACCCAGCACCCTGGAGAGGTGTGGGGGTGACCTGGGAGCTGGGCAGGTGTGTCAGTCGCAGCTGGTGGCTCCCTCCCGGGCTCCTGGCCGTCCTTCCCGAGCCGGGTCTGCAGCGACTGCCAGTGGCCAAGCAGAGGGCACTCAGAGGCTCACGTGCAGGAGGCAGTTACCAGATGCCAGGCAGACTCTGCCCCCTGGGGCCCGGCAGCTGCTGAGTCCTGAGGGGCAGGATGGCCTCAGTGTGGACTGCAGGCGAAGCTCCCACGTTTAGAGCTGTTCCCCTCGTGTGCTGTGGCGTCCGGAAGTTTTAATGATGAGTATTGTGGGTGTGGCTCAGCGGCTGAGCATCGACCCAGGAACCAGGAGGTCCCGGTTCCACTCCCCATCAGGGCACATGCCCGGGTTGGGGGCTCGATCCCCAGTGGGGGGCGAGCAGGAGGCAGCTGATCAATGACTCTCATCATTGATGTTTCTGTCTCTCTCTCCCTCTCCCTTCCTCTCTCTGAAATCAACAAAAACATTTAAAAATAAAATGAGTGTTGCCGTCCAGGGCAGACTTAATTCTGACTCACGTTTCAAAACATGGTGCTAGCCCTGGACAGCGTGGGCAGCTGGTCGGGCATCGTCCTGTGCCCTGAAAGGCTATTGGTTCAGTTCCAGGTCAGGCCACAGGCCCGGGTTGGGGGCTGATCCGCAGTGGGGGGCGTGCGGGAGGCAGCCGATCGATGCTGTGCCCTCACATCAGTGCTTCTCTCTTCTCCCTTCCTCTCTCTCAAAACCAATAAGCTTTTTTTTTTTTAATGGTGGTAAACATAACTCGGTTATTGAGATGTCAGGGAGCATGGCAGCTACGGCCATAGGCAGGCACCCACTGACTCCCTGAAACAGGGGACACACAACCTCAGAGACAGTCGCACCACTTAGAGAAACAGTATCCCGACCTTTAGAGAAACAGTATCCCGACCTTTAGAGAAACAGTATCCCGACCTTTAGAGAAACAGTATCCCGACCTTTAGAGAAACAGTATCCCAACCTTTAGAGAAACAGTATCCCGACCTTCGCTGAAAGATAGTTGCAGTTCTCCACAGACAGATGAATGTTTACAGTAGCTGGCATATTAACATAGGATACGCCACATTTAGGATCCAATAAAGGTTTTTTATGTGCTAGATGTGGCCTTTAATTGCACATGCAGGGATCATTAAGACTTGTTGTGCTGGTCCATTGAAATGTTTTTAATGAACCTCTCGCAGGGGCCTCTTTGGAGGACAGTCGGTGGGGCTCTGGAACGAGAGTCTGAGTTCCAGCTGCGGCTCGGCTCAGTAAATCCGCAACCTCGGCAGGTACGTTTGCTCGACTGTTTGAGGAAAGCTCAGTGAAGATCTCGTACACGGGGAGAAATAATTACGAATCTACGAAAATGTAACTGTGGTAAAAATGAGGGAGCAGAGACGAACCCATGCAAAAAAGTCGATTGGTCTTCACCACAAATACAGGGTGTCCCCAAAAAATGTGCGCACACTTTGAATGATTATAAAATCAGTGTTTATTAACATAAGATTCATTTTCAAAATTCAAAAGAATCTACAGAAATGAATATTCTTTTATTTTTGTCAACACCTGTTTTCAAGCTGATGACCCTTCTGGTCCAGGCCCTGCTGATACCGCGAAGCAGCAGAATCGCAAACATCAAGGATTATTTCATGTGGTGTTTTGCACCTTCAATGCGTCAACTGTTGCCGGTTTTGTACCTTAAATTTTATCTTTTATGTGTCCCCATGAAAAAAGTCTAGAGGCCCTTTAGGATAAATGTTCTTTGTTCAAAGCTTAGTCTGGCTTCACCCATTATTTCAAATCTGTTAAACCTGAAAAGGAGTGAAAATTAAGTGAGTTAGCAGCCGTTAAAGTGTGTGCACATTTGGGGGGCCATCAGACTTTACTCAGCTCCCTGAGAGAGGCTGGCAGCCCCTTACCTCTGACTGGGCATCTTTCAGGGCGGAACGCGGCCCCGCTGACGGGTGTCCCCTGGAGGAGAGCCCGGCGGCCCAGAGCAAGGACACTGTTCTGACCGCCCGGCAGTCCCTCTGCAGCCCGGGGCCCCGAGCACTGGCCCCGTAGGGTTCCCCGCCCCCCGACCACCCCAAGGTCGGCGCTCTGACCGCTCGGTCACTCACTGAGGAATTAAACCAGGCTCCTGGGGACCAGGAGATGGTGAAGGGGGAGCTAAGCCCACTTTAAGCAGCTGATGGACAACAAAGCTGTCAAAGTGAAGGAACTACGCCGATGCCTGTTTCTGTTTCCTGAGGAATAGTTTTCTCAGGGGCAACAGATATTCTAATTTTAGTGCAGTGAGTAGCCTGGGATCGTTCCAGCCTTCGCTGTGATTTACGGTAAATCTCATGGAGTAGAGACAGCAGAGCCTGTGAATATCCGAGACCTTGTGTTGCCCCGAGGAGAGGGGGATGTTCCAGGGCACCCCCCAGCTCCACGGGGCTGCGCTGGTCCCACGAATCCATGAGCCCCCCCAGCTCCACGGGGCTGCGCTGGTCCACGAATCCATGAGCCCCCCCAGCTCCACGGGGCTGCGCTGGTCCACGAATCCATGAGCCCCCCCAGCTCCACGGGGCTGCGCTGGTCCACGAATCCATGAGCCCCCACAGCTCCACGGGGCTGCGCTGGTCCCACGAATCCATGAGCCCCCCCAGCTCCACGGGGCTGCGCTGGTCCCACGAATCCATGAGCCCCCACAGCTCCACCCCGTGGCTGGAGATCTTCATGCTGAGCACGTTCCCGTCTCCAGCACGTTCTCTGACTCCCGGTCCCACACAAACAGTGCTAAGGGGCCGTGTGACCTCTTTCCCTCCAAATATTTCTTCTGCGGTCGTCTTGTGGAAAAGAAAACCTGTAACATAAAACCCACAAAAGCATCGGCTCAAAATAGTAGCATGACAGCGAAGTTTGTACTTTTGTGTGAATTAAATTTATTTAATACAAAGAACATTCCCCAACTCAAAAACCACTTAAGACATAATGAGAAGGGGGGGGAACAGCTTAAATACACTGACTGTGCGACGCGCGAGCTCCTCACACCAGAGACCCCTGGCGACCGTGTGCCTACGAGGTCCGCTGAGGTGAAACTCAAAATTCTCCTGCACGTTTCAAGCAGGAGAGTCAACCTCATAGTTAATTAGAAGTGTTTTGCTACAGAAGATGAAATAGTGAGAGGACAGCGGGTAGCCACAGGTTTGGGTTGTGGTTCTGATGTTGTTAACTACACAGGTGACCTCCTATGGAGATGAACCCCTGAGAATTCACAGGTCTAAGTGGGCTGCAGGTCTCTTAACTCCAATATTATATGGATTTCTGATATTAGTTACATTTATATATTATATTATATCATATCATATTATATATTATATATTATATTAATTATATTATATTATATTATATTTATTATATTATATTATATTATATTATATTATATATCATATTATATTATACTATATTATATTTATTATATTATTATATTATACCAGAGCCAATGCTAAGTGTGTCCATAGATAATAACCAGTAGTTAAGTATAATGTTGATTTTTAAGTGCTCATGTTAGTCTCTGGTTGAACTTTTATTGACCTATGACACTTAGTGACCTAAAGTCATTAACATGCTTCCCATCCCAGCTCAGCACTGGAAGGGCCCCAAAGAGAAAAAAAAGAAAATTATTTTCTCTTTGGAAACAGTAGAAGACATGCTCTCTCACTTACAAACACAGGCACAATCATTTGTATTTAGAGAAATAAAAACTGGATTTCTCAGGGATCGATTCGTCCAAATCAGAAGGTTCTCTCCCCTCCACGGCCGCTGGCTCTTCACTCGCTAGGCAACTGCCAGCCGCCAGTCACGCAGCAGGAGGGCTCATACGTGCTGGCAGGAGGTTCCGGGAGCCGTGGCCCCGGCGTGACCGAGGCAGGAGGTCTGCGGGGACTGGAGTCGGGGCTCTGCCTGTGGCACTGGCTGGATTCAAGTCCCAGGGTTCGGCAATTCTTGGACACATAAGTCTTGGGCGGACAGCGCTTTGCCACGGAGCTCCCAGGTTGGCAGCCCTGGGTGGCACCACCCGTTTGCTGGCTGGCTCCTGATTGGCAAGGCTGAGCCACGCACTGGAGCTCGGCCGAAGAGCCTCCGGATGGGCATGCGGTCCCTTCACGGGGCCTGGCCTTGGCGCAAGTCCTCAGGGCAACCCTGTGGAGGCGGGCACTTTGCACACCCCCCTTCTCCAAGCACAGCTCCTGCGTGTGGTCGGGCACTTGGCCACAGCGGGCTCCACCGCAGGCTTCCTCCACGTTGCCCAGGAGCCAGGTCCTGCTGTGGCAGGTGCTGGGCAGAAACAGTCCATCGCCAGCGTTCGCAGGATCAGAGCCGTGCACGAAGGCAGAGAGGGTCGGGGCGCCGTGGGAGCTCCTGGGCGAGGGGCAGGGGCGCAGGGGCATGGTGCTAAAGCCCTCGATGGAGTCGGCCGTAAGGACCCACCATGCTGGGCCTGAAGGTTAAATTCTTTGCTGGGGAGATATATACTCGGGAAACTGGGCGTTGGCGTCTTCTGGAGACTCCTTTCCACCTCATTGCTTCAGCTACGTGGAAGGACAGCATCTCATTAGCACGTGGTTTGGTTGTGTATGAAGACGGTGTCTTAGTAACAAAGAGGCGAGTCCATTCGTCTTTACAAAGGCTTTCATGTCCGCCCAGAGCTGACTCACGGGGCAGGTCGGTCGCCAAGCCGATGTTTCTTTCCTTAGTCACTGGGACTCTCCAGGTTGGCGAGGGGACAGTGAGAAATGCATGTGGAAACAGCCCACTGAACGCTGATTTTCAGCACTGGACTTCTGAGCGGCGCCACCTTGGCAAAGCACGGTAACACCACAGAGGCATTTTCAGCGAGAAACGAATCCAGCCGAGCCGACCCTCACTCCACGCAGGTCCGGCTCCGTCCAGTTGATCCGCCTGAGAGACGGACCTACAGTGAAACTCCCTCCTGCCATCCACCCGAAACACCGGCCATCGCCCGGTAAACACTTTCCCTTCGCCCAGCCTCCTGTGCCCCTCATCCAACTGAAGGCCAAGTTTTACTGCTGCCTCCGTCTAAAGCTTTTCCTGATCTTCCTGTTGAGAAGTTAAATGGATTTTGACAGGTTCTTTATTATGATGAATTTTACGCCAGAGAGTGCGTTACATCTGTCCCTTCCATCAGTGCCCCTCGAAGGTTGACATTCTGCTCCTTTGACCCACAGTTCAGACTTGCTTGTGTTTGTTCATCCAGTGATTTGTATTTTGACTGCGGGGTGACAGTCACTAGCAGCCTGCACTAGGGAAGCTCCAGCCTCACAGCACAGGACCCGCCAGCAGAGTTTCTATAACAAACTCCACAACCGACTTGGCTCAGCCACAGCAGCGAGTGACACGTAACACTCTGGTCTCCTCCTCTTAGGTCTAAATAAAACCAAGAACATGCAGGACTTTGATGACTCGTACAGAGACTCCTTGATATGTGCTCTGTGGGGACATTACATATTTCAGAGGCCACATCTAGATATGTTCAGCCTGAGAAGCTGAGTCTAACACCTCTCCTGTGTGATGGAAAATTCCACAGGAACCCCATACAACCCTCACCCTAACCTGACCCTAACCCTAACCCTGACTTTAACCCTCACCCTAACCTAACCCTAACCCTAACCCTGACTTTAACCCTAACCCTAACCTAACCCTGACTCTAACCCTGACCCTGACCCTAACCTTGACCCTGACTCTGACCTTGACTCTAAACCTGACCCTCATGCTAATGATAACCGTAACCCTAACCCTAACCTGGACCTTGACTCTGACTCTAACCCAGACCCATACCCTGACTCTAATCCTAACCCTAACCCCAATCCTAACCCTAACATAACCTTGACCCTGACCCTGACCCTGACTCTAACCCTAACCATGACCCTGACTCTGACCCTGACGCTAACCCTAACCCCAACCCTAACCCTAACCTTGACTCTAACTCTAACCCTGACCCTGACCCTAACCTTGACCCTGACCCTAATCCTAACCCTTTCCTTGCCTGAGAAGGTGCACATGCCCCGTAGGCCTGTTTCACCCCCAGCTGCCCCTCCTCACCTTGTGTCTCAGCTCAGTTACTCACCTGGCACAGTGCCCGTCCTCCAGCCCCCACCTGGACAAAGGTCCCCTCCTCAGGGTCTAATTTCTTTCCTTCGTGGAACTTACCTGAGTGCGTCAGTTTATTTCCTCATTGTGCTCTTGCCACACTGCGCTTTGAACAAGGCAGGAGGCTCGTCTCTCTCTCAGGGCCGTACCCCCAGCACTGAGCCCAGGGCCTGGCGGGTGGGCGGTAACAGCTCCATAAACGCACTGTTAAAAATTAATGAATAGAAAGTACTAAATAAATATGCATCTAAATTATACTTGAATAAATGAAGAGATACAACTCTGAAACATTGACACACCCAAGATTTCCAAAAACTGGCCAGGGTACAGCACTTAAGGAAAAATAAATTAATAATCTACCCACCTTTCAGCTACCTGGTGAAATAAGAACAAAATTATTAGGAAGCCGCTTATTAGCATAGCGCAAGCTGAGTCGATTATTTTAATAATGTTTGACTGTGCGTGGGCGTGTCCTAAAAAGCTTTTATCATGGAAAAAGCAGCCCTTTTCCCTGTGGGCCCAGAGTCCTGTTGAGAAATCCCCAGTGGCGGGGGCGGGACATCCCTGGGGGCACCACTCACACGCTGTCTCCAGGGACAACCGTGGCATTAGCCGCGCAGTGTGCAGGAGTTAATGCATAGCTGCGCCGTGCCAAGTCTCCAAATGTCGCACCCTAATGCCAGGCCTGTCGTTTGTGAACAAGGCCACCCGGTGAGCTCTCTTCTCTTGGGTATGGGGCGTTAGCTGGTACATTCTAGTTAACTGAGTGCTGGATTAATGGGTATTTCGGCAAAGGACTTTGACAGTGAGTAAATACGGATTTGGGCCGGTGCTGGGTTATAGAGGGAGTTACCTGGTCTAAGATCGCGGAATGACGTGGGCTGGGACAACTGGTCGCCTCGCTATTGTTTCCCTGAAATTACTAAAAACTAAGGATTAGCTTTGTAGGCCCACAAATAGTGGTAATTAAGCAGCCTACCTCCTGCCATTCGTGAGAAACGGGTAGAAATGGTCATGCAATTGCATGTGGCGACTGGATGCTCTGCTAGGAGAAGGTCTCTCCTGGTCCTGAAGGGACTACAGCTGCAGTGACACCACCTGACCACCAGAGGGTGGAATATCAGCATTTGCTGCCGATTTACCCGCAGTTAAATATATTAATTGTATTATAATAAATAAGCAATTAAATATAAGGACTCTGGACTCATACTGCCAGGATTCTAAGCCAAGTTCTACAATCGCAAGCTATGACCTTAAACATTTAAATGTCTGTGTGTTGGCTTCTTAATTTTTAAAATGAAAATGTTAAGGTGATCGGCCTCCTGAGATGGTTTTGCTGGTTAAATGAGAGGTTATATGTAAGATTGCCTGCCACATGTTGAGTAATGAATAAATAACTATAGCAACTATTTCTGATCAGGTTAAGGATCCTCATGCTGACCAAGATGTGGCTTCATCCATTGGGATTGACACAAAGCTATCAGACCAGATAAATAGTGTCTTTTTCTGTTTGAGATGATCTTGCTGGTTGTAAATGTTGCACGTCCCATTCTTTTAAGAGTCGGGGTGTATTTATCATTCCCATTAAAGGTCTAATCAGCCTGCCTCCATCTCTCAAGAGATTGGCAGTTGGTGATTATAAGGCTGAATAGTTTAAATTGCTTTTATATTTGATTACGTGGCTATTCTGGACTTCGAATCAACTTGTTTAGCTGTATGAAGGGGAAAAAATTAAAAATCAGAGTCTCCCTTAAGTAACATAATTCAGCTCAGTTCTCCTACAATTTATGTATTCTATCCCCACCTTCGTTTCATCTCATCAGCCAAACTTACTCCAAATGACCTGAGTTCACTTAAATCCATTACACTTCTCCTACCAAGAAGCTGCTCAGATAGACACAGAGCAGAGCAATGGAGGGACACTAGGCCCAGCGCAAAGGAGCCTGGCTTCTAGCCCTGTGGCTCTGTTAATTCACTGCCTGACTTCGGACTGTCCCTCTGTCCCTCTGGGTGTCTTGAAACATAATGAGTTTAGCTGAGAAGATCACTAAGGTCCTGCCCAGCTGTCCCCGTCTGTGATTCCCCATCAGAACCTTAATATCTTAGAGTTCAGCAGGACATTAAATTGCAGCTGTGAAATCCACCTGCCAAATGAAATCCACATTCTTATTTAAGTCGTCTAATCTTTATAAAGATTGCTTATGAAAGATTTAACAGGACAGACCAAAGACTGCAGTCGGCACATTAGTTGCGACCCCTGCTGACAGACGCCCATGACTAAATGAACAGTCCTGTCGTATCTGAGAGCAACTCTGGGAATAAATAAAAATACGTCTCTCTGGCCAAGAGCACATGGGTCCATCTCAAAAGAGGGTGTTGAGGGGAATGGCTGACTTCCTGTAGACAGAATGTTTTGTAGAATAAATAAAGTACCATATGGCCCTTCTCAGACGCTGTGATGCGTACAGAAAAAATATTTCAGGATCTGGAATGCTCAGAATTACGACACTCTGACCTTGATAACGACCCTTATGTGGGGCATGGAAATGGTCCTGCCAGCTGTGTCTGCTTCTGGTGATAAACAGATTCTGTTAGAAAATGATGACGTAAGGATTCAGTCACATGTGGTATCATTGGTTCCCTGAAACCACCTCGAAGTAATTTTGCTTCTTGGTTATTTGCAATTCGATTATGTCAGACTTTAATTCAAACAGCTGCAGACGGAAAAAGGAAATTCAGAGGATTGCACAGGGTCTGTGCAGCCCTCGATGATAAGTGATTAGAAAAAAGAATGAACCGTAGGAACTGGGCCCTCTGGGCATCGCAGCCGGAGTCTCACCCCCTTGCTCGGGTAGGTCCTGGGTGTGGAAGTGTCGTGGATCATCAAGCCCCTCACACCTGCCCCCCGCTCCGTCCAGGGGCACTGCCCGGCTGCCTCCGAGGCGGCTTTTGCTGAAGGTTTTTCCTGTCTTACGTGATCCAGGGTGTGAGTCTGTGTCTGAGCCCTCCCGCTGCTCCCATGGGCCCTGCCGTGTGACCACCCAGCCCTGAGATGGTGCTGGATGATTCCTGATGACGACCAGAGGATGGGTGACACTGATGACAACCAGCCCATCTACATAGAGTTCAGCCAGCCCGAGGAAGGCATGTTGGATGTTCTTGATGTTCAATATCCTGGAGGCCGTCACCCTAGTTTCACTCATTAGGTATCGAGCTGACTTTTGTTGGGTGTTTACTGCACGACAGGTTCCTTAGACTAGAGTCTTCTGTGTCCAGTGAGGATGTGACAGACGTCAACAAACAAGCACAACAGTGCTGCTTAAACAAACATACTTTAAATGTTAGAAACTGTAACTTTTTAAAATAATATATTTAAAATTCTCACTCGAAGACATGCATTTATTAATTTTAGAGAGGAAGGGAGAGGGAGAGAGAGAAACATCGACGTGAAACACCGATCGGTTGCCTCCCACGTGGGCCCTGATTGTGAATCAGACCCGCAACCTTTTCGTGTGCGGGACAAAGCTCCAACAGAGTCACCCGGCCAGGGCTGGAGATGCAATTTAAGGAGGTGGCTGCTTCCATTTTGGGGAGTTAGTCAGTTTTCCTGTGTCTCTGCGTGTATACAGGAGGTAAATATGTTATTAAACTTATATTTACTTTTTTCTCCTGTTAACCTGCCTTTTTATTACAGGGATTTCTCAGCCAAGAATCTAGAGGAGTAGAGAGAAAATTATGTTTTCTCTCCCTACACTCAAGAGTGTAGGATAAACTCCTGCCGGAGCTGGGATTCTATTTGGCAAACATTCTAGAGAACGAATTCTGTTGTCAGACAAGTCTTCCTACCATGGAACCTACTCCTTAAACCAAATATTTTTTTGTTAAACAACAGAAAACTTGGAATTATCAACAGGTATCTTTTTTGTAATTAATAGTAAGACCTGTGATCTGATATTGGATTCAATGAGTTTATTTGAAAAGGAAGAAAAAGGCCTGTTGCTCCATTTTTGAGAAGTTGGGGGGAGGATGGAATGAAGCAAACTTGGGATTCTGAAACGAACGACGTTACTACTAGGCCTTTTATTTACTCTTCACTCTCGCCAGGTAATAGCTGACATCGACTTTGCAGAGGGTAAAGTGAGGTTACAGACTAGACGAAGCCTTAATAAGCTGATGGGGAGCAGACACCAGGCCCTCAGGTTGGTCTGTAACAGGGTGACTGGCAGCTCCTGGAGGCCAAGGAGGTCGGGCGGCAGAATCCGGATCCGTAGCTCAGGGAAGGGAAGCCACAGCCTCCATAGCCCACGGGTCTGAAGCCACGGGACCCACAAGCCATGGAGTAGGAGCTTCGGGACCCACAGCCCAGGGAGTAGGAGCTTCGGGACCCGCAGCCCAGGGAGTAGCAGCTGCTGCTGGACCCAGAGCCCAGAGCCCCAGGACGAGTTGTCCAGCAGGGACTGCAGAGCGTGGGGGTCCTCAGGCCACCGCAGGACGTCTGGCACCTGGGGGGCTCCCAGCAGGTCTCCTGGCAGCCACTGCGGAGAGAGGAGCCCCGCGGGCAGGGGCTGGGGGCGCGGAGCTCAGTGCTGTAGACCAGGTTGCTGGGGTAGGAAGAGCCACAGAAAGAGCCTGAATGGCACAGGGAACCCCCGAGGGAGCCCCCGAGGGAGCGGGAGGGGAGGTTTCCAGGGCAGCAGCCGTGGGACATGTTGAGGGGAGTCGTGAGTTCAGCTGAGGTGCAGAGAGCAGGTGCTCCCAGGTCCCCCCTGCCCCAGCCGTTTGCATATATACTCTCCCTGCGCTGGGTGGGGCCCAGGCCCTCCCCATGCTGTGCCTGTCTCGTCATGAGAGTCGCTCATTAACCAAGCTGTAAGTGTACCTAATTATAACCGAACACATTCATGTTCTTCAGGGCTATCTAATTATTTGGTTTACAGACGCCACCCTGCTTCTCTCTCTCTTTTTGAGGGGTGAGGTGTGGTTCACCCTCCGAGAGGCTGGTCACGGTGTGGGTGGCACCCACCCCTCTACCCCGAGCTGGGCTCCGGGATGTTGAGCCTGAGCGTGCAGATTGTTCGCAGCCGTGCACTGCTCACGGTCACCAGAACCTTCCTCCCAAATACATCTACATGTTTTGCTGAGTATTTACTGTGTAAAGAGGAAAATCATGGCATCGTTTAATTCTTGCAACCACCTCATGAGACGGGAATTTTCACCAGTTCAGTAACCCAGGCGTGTCTGCTCCAAGGCCAGCGGGAGCCCGGATGCTACGCTGACAGCTCGAGAGCCTTGTCCTTTCTGCTCCCGGGGTCACACGCACAACAAGGACCCAGCATTTCAAGGCGGCATCATTCGCCTGCGACCTGATGGGCCAGCCTGCGTTCTCCTGTCTTTTGTGAAACCCCCAGACGCAGCCACGGAAGGAATGGCTTCTTAATGCCCTTTGTTACGTGGTTTCATTTTCAGTTACTGTGGAGGTGGCTGTTTCACACAGTCCTCTGTGCAGCTTATCCTGAGGCCAGTCCCGCCCCACCCAGCACGGAGCTCCTGGGCTCCCTCTCCACGTGCCCACCCCACCCAGCACGGAGCGCCTGGGCTCCCTCTCCACGTGCCCGCCCCACCCAGCACGGAGCACCTGGGCTCCCTCTCCACGTGCCCGCCCCACCCAGCACGGAGCTCCTGGGCTCCCTCTCCACGTGCCCACCCCACCCAGCACGGGGCTCCTGGGCTCCCTCTCCACGTGCCCGCCCCACCCAGCATGGAGCTCCTGGGCTCCCTCTCCACGTGCCCACCCCACCCAGCACGGAGCTCCTGGGCTCCCTCTCCATGTGAGGCAGACGGTTAGCCCATCACTGGGAATAATTGCTGAAAAGCAATATACCTGGAGCAAGCTGACTACTAATGAAATACATTTGCAAAAACTTGAATTTTAATGGTGCACTAACCTTTGCCAACTCAGCTGGAGTGAGAACAAGACGCCCGAGAGCAATTCGTTTCACCCCCTGCCGAGCGGCTCCTCCGCTCATCCTCCGGGAAGACGAGGCTGCGGGAAACTTACCGCCAGGTCCAGGTCCAGTAGTGAGAATCATCCTGTCGCTAGAAAAGGCCCAATCGCACAAAGAAGAGCCCCGGAATTAGAGATGCTGTTCTTCTTTTCTTCGGTTATTATCACATCCAACTTCTGCCCGGAAGCATCTTCGGGAAATTGGGAACCAAGAAGCTATTTATGTAATTTGATCTTTTCTATTTGTTTCAGAGATGATTGTTTTTTTCCTAAGCTCTTAGAGTACTTGCTTATCTGGCACCAATAAAACTGCCCATTGCTTTGCTTACAAAAGTCCAGCAGACGTGTCGCTCACCTCTGCAAACCCCTCTCATACCTCAGAGCCACAACCAAATCCTCACCTGACAGGTATTCGTCTCTCCTGGGCTTTAACTCTTTGCCAGAAGGATCTTAGAGTCTTATAAGCTATTTGGGTGAACACACACAGGCACACACATGTGCATACACACATGCATACACATGCATACACAGGCGCACACAGTGCACGCACATGCGCACACATATACACATGGGTGCACACACGTGCACACATGTGCATACACACATCAAGCACACACAAGCACACGCACATGCACAGTGCTCACACACATTCACTATGACGATGGACAACGTCCCGGAGCCGCGGGGCGCTGTCGTCTGACGCAGACACGGCTGTGGGCCAGGCGGTCCCCCTCCCGCGCCCCGAGGTCCCGACCTCCCCGCCTCCTGCCTGAGAGTCTTCAGCACCCGGGGGCCCAGCCCCGCCCGGCGGAAACGGCCCATCGTCTCCCACCCGCCCGCCAGGCGCACGTCCTCGGCCTGACGTAGGAGCCTGGACCCGGCCCCCGCCGGCGCCTCTACGTCATCTCCGCGCCTCTGACGTCACCTCACGTCTCTGGCGTCACCTCACCTCTCTGACGTCGCCTTTATTCCTCTGACGTCACCTCACGTCTCTGACGTCACCTCACCTCTCTGACGTCACCTTCATTCCTCTGACGTCACCTCACGTCTCTGACGTCACCTCACCCGCAGTTAAACCGTCCCACGCCCTTTGCTCCCGGGCGCCCTTGCTCCGCCCTGGAGGCCCCTCCTCCGGGCCGCGGGCACCTGCCCCTCGCCACGCCCGGTGAGCGGGTCGCCCGCGGCGCCCTCCGTCCTGCTCTGGGTCCTGTCGCTTCGCAGCGTGTTTCTCTCTCACTGGCCTCCAGGGGGCGCTCGCCGGCCCGGGCACCCGCGTGGGCAGCGGGCTCCCTTGGCGGGGAGGCGCCCGCGGTGGGCGCGTGGGCCTCGCGCGTGCCCGGCTCCGGCCGCGTCCTGCGTGGCCCTGGCCCGGCGCCCGCCGACCGTCCCCTCGGGGGGATCAGGCTCCTTCGGGTCCAAGGCCGCGCTCTCAGCTCGCGGACAGGCGCCTCGTGGGTGCAGGAACCGAGGGGTAACTTAGGGCGGTTTTAGGGCCCAAATACCTCCTCGCACCCTGTCCCCAGGCTGCCAGTTTGCGGGGCCACAGCGCCCGGCGGTGTTCCACAGAAGCGGGGCACCCACAGGCGCCCCGCCGCCTCCCCAGGGCCTGTGCCCCGCCCGCCTGCACTCAGCTCCCCGCACCACCAGCGGCACCCCTGGGAGATGCGGGCGGCACCCCTCACCCCCCGCCCCGCAGGGCACCTGGGACCGGGACACCCGGGTGTTTTACGCCCGAACACGCCGGCACCCTTCGCTCTCCCGCGGGGCCGTCACCGCAGGTGGTGCTCAGGGTGCCCCGGGGCGCTGGTCCCGCCCGCCAGCCCCGCTTCCTGGGCCTTTATGTTTTTCTAAAGCCTCCCTTGGCCTTTTTCAAACTCACGTTTAACGTCTTAGTATTTTATGCAAGTTACGTCGCGACCTGACCCCGGTCCTTTCGCGCCTGGCGTCTCCGCGTCCTGATTTTATGTCCAGAAGAGGCCAGATTGCTCCGGCTCCCTCCACACCCAGGCGGGCCAAGGGTTTCAGGAGGCAGGGTGGACACTGGGTGCCCCGGAGAAGGGACAAAAGACAAAGCGAGGCCCACGGGCCTGACCACAGGGTCTCCATGCGTCCTGGTGCAGGCCCGCACCGTCCTCAAACGTCCAAAAATCTCTGAAAATCAAGCACTTTTTCCAGAACGAATTTGATGGTGAAAGGTGGCCAATTCCGGTCTCTCTAGATGCAATCACGTGGCTCAAACTAATGGAAACTGCGCATGTTCCTTCTTCTGGTGGGGGTGTCTGTAGGGTGGCCTCCGAAATGCATCAGTATGCCTGACTGGGGATGTCCTCTCCAGATTCCCCGGGTGTTATCCATTCTGCTGGCTCCCTGAAGTGTGAAAACGCGATTCTGTAACCTACCTGCCCCACTGGCTTAGACAAGAGGATGTGGGCCTGTGGCAACGAGAGGCCATCGCTAGGATATGAGCACAGACGCAACCGGACAAACTCGCCTCCTTCGGAGCTGACTCTTGCTGCGCTGGGAAGAAAGCCCGAAAGGGTCCCGGCGCAGAAAGAGTGGGCCCCGGGTGCAGACCCTGGCAGGGTCGCTCAGCAGCCTGTATTTTTAACCACGTGCTTGGCTGCCTCCCATAAAAATGGTCATTAAAGCCCAGAGGCACGTGTCAAAGGAGACGAGAGAGGGGCCCAGGATGTCGCCCTGAGAAAAACCTCACCCTTAAGACCTGGCGAAGTAAGAGGATCCCAGAAACGACTGACAAAGGGTAGCCAGTGAAGTAAGAGAAAATCGGCCGTGACAAAGTCAGGTTTGAAACGCATCACAGATAAAGGAAAGCAGCCCGAGGCACCCAGCGCTGGGGGGAGGTGACGGCAGGTGTTGGAGCCGGACTCTGGGCCTCTCACGACCAGACACTGTCTCTCCGTCTCTGTCCGTCTGTCCTCCGCACTGTGTTGTTTTAATTTGAAAATGGCCCCGGTTTTCACAGCGCCTGGTACATCGTTGATGCCAAGTAAAAGCCCGTGAAGCTGAGCCACCTGGCCGGGTTTTCGGTACGTTCGCATGGAAGGTGAAAGCCGGGAGGCTCGTTTTAGCCGACTCAGCGCGTCCGCGCCCGGGCGCTGGGCAGATGAGGAGACTGAACGGCCTGAAAGGAAGGCTGCTTTCCGCTGTCTCTGGGAAACGAAGAGAAATATGTTAGGGGAAGATAAGTGGCTTTGGAGTAAAGTGTCTCACAGGCAATTAAATGCAGTCACTTCTGCTCTTCTTTGAGATCCCTCGGCTGCTCGAGAGCGGAGCAAAATCCTTGCCCTTTGCATCTGCGCACGGTGAATTATTTCGAATTCTGTTTACGTTTTCCGTAGGAAACGGCAATTCTCTGATTAGACGTCATTTCGGACCATAGGATTTTCCGCTGATGCAAATGTGCTGTCCCGGTTTCTATTGCTTCTCCTGAAATTAATAACCACAGCTACCCACACAGTCATTTTCCATATAAAAATAAAATGCGACCGCAGTAAGCCAATAAACTCTAAAAACATTACGGAAAAACATGAATGGGTTCAGATTCCGTACACAGGGAGTTTATTAAATAGCAATGCATCCGTCACGTTGCAAAGAGCAAAATCTCATGAAATGATCTCAGGATTCCTCTTATCTATAACTCCTCATAATATCCGGCATCGATCTCTCAGCTTGTCTCCCAACTCCGACTCCTCTTGGTTGTATCGGGATGGCAGGATGCGTGTCTGGGAGAGACCGAGGGGCTGGCGGTCAGTCAGCTCCCGGCTCCGGGGCTGCGGCGAATGGTCACAGGGGGCGCGGGCCCAGGCGCCAAGCTGATCCACAGGAGCCGAGGCTCGTCGGCGGCTCTGTGCTAACAGGACGTCCCTGGTAGAAAAGCAGTGTGCGCGCGGGAACTGGGATGATGACTTCGGTCTTGGGACTCAGGTCTCTAGGTAAGTGACCGCTGTGGCTGCTGAGGGGCTTATACGGCTTTCTCGGGGTCGTTACAGAGCAGCCTGGCTTGGTGGAGACTGGAGAACACAGGTCGGTGGGTAGACACGTAAGAGGAGCCACAGGGTGAGACGGGCAGGCCAGCAGCCCCCTGGCAGTGCCGGGGAAGGGGGCTAGTTTCCAGGGGCGGCTGTAAGATGGGCCCTCTGCACCCGATTCATTCGTGTTCAGTGTCAGAGCCTGGTTGTCCCCTGCTGGCCTGCGGGGCTCTGCTCTCTCCCTGAGGGTCAGGGGTCTTTGAGGCCGACCTTAATATCCTCTGAACTACAGTTGGCCTAAGAACGTCTCCCTGCTGTGTTGTCTGATTTCAAGCAAACAGATTAATACCTTCATAAATGTGCCCCCTCGTGTTTTATAGCTAAAAGCCAGTTTACCGTTGCGCCTTGGACTTCTGGTCAGTGCTGCGTATCGGAGCAGCCGGCCATCATGGCGTTTGATTTGCGCCTCACGGGGTCACATACAGGAGGCCGAGATGTAGCTCGTGTCCCCGCGGTGGTGTATTTTATTGCGACCCTTAGTTCAGTCGTCCCTGACGTGGCCCGCCGTATATAAAGCGTGTATTTATGTTCAGTAGCAACTAATATGTGTGATGTAAACGGAGCATAAAGAAGAGGGATCATCGCATCACCCGACGCTCCCTAAGAGTCAAATGAGTTTTATGGCAGAATAACTCTGCTTGGCTCTCCTTGCCAGCTGGGCGGGTGTGAAGTGCCTCCAATAAGTGGACTCCAATAATATTAGCGAAGAAGATGGAAATTTCAGCCCAAACACTTTGAGAAAGTAATCTACTATCAAATTTATAGTGTGTAAAATTTTAATGGCCCCTTAGGCTTAAGAGCGGTAAAATAAATACCAAATTATTTCCTTCAAGAAAGTCGAAAATTGCTGGACAAATAAAAATGTCCAAAGTAATGTCACAGATCGTCACATTTCTATATTGTGTGAGGGTGGGCGTGACATCTGACAGGCCTCGGTTAACCTGAATATAGGGATGTGGTTGTGTGAAGAGCAGACAGACACTGCTGAGGACGCAGAGCCAAGGCAGAGAGAAAACACTGCCCAGAGAATCAGTGTGAAGAAATGTTTCAAAGGATTAGATAGATGATAGATGATAGATAGATAGATAGATAGATAGATAGATAGATAGATAGATATAGATAGATAGATAGATAGATAGATAGATAGATAGATAGAAGATAGATGATAGATAGATAGATAGATAGATAGATAGATAGATAGATAGATAGATAGATAGATATAGATAGATAGATAGATAGATGATAGATAGATGATAGATGATAGATAGATAGATTAGATATAGATAGATACATTAGATAGATATAGACAGACAGACATAGATGATAGATAGATAGATAGATAGATAGATAGATAGATAGATAGATAGATAGATAGATAGATCATAGATAGATTATAGATAGATAGATCATAGATAGATCATAGATAGATGATAGATAGATAGATAGATAGATAGATAGATAGATAGATAGATGATAGATAGATAGATAGATGATAGATAGATGATAGATAGGTGATAGATAGATTAGATATAGATAGATAGATGCATCAGATAGATATAGATAGACAGATAGATAGATACATTAGATAGATATAGATAGACAGATAGACAGATAGATGATTGATAGAAATAGATAGATGATTGATAGATGATAAAAAAAAGTGTTAGAAGAAAATTCTGAATTAGGTTATACCTAGGGTAAAAAATTATATTAAGATGTTTATTTACAGTCTGTGATGTTTGGAAGGAAGGGCACACGATTGTGCGCTTGAGTAGATGTTGAACATGTTCAGAAATTCGGAGGGTGAATATTAATTTTGGCCACATAAAGTAATATGATGGCTACGGCTCACTCAACCAGAGAGGTGGGTCAGGGGACCCCTGAGCATTGTTTGGGGGCGTAAGTTGCACATATTTATAGTCTAATAACGGTTTACATCTATAGAGCCCTTTCTGTGTCTAAGGAACTCTTCAAGCCGCTGCACATATCATCTGGTCTTCACTGTAATTTTGGATATAAATACCAGCATTATCGCTTTTTTACATGAAACTGAATTTTGAGAGGGTCTACGGTACGCACGAGAGAGCCACGTGCCCTGCAGTCGGGTCCGCAGCCTGGACCTTCACCCTGTGCTCGGCTGCTCAGCAGGAAAACTGTTTAAAGAAGGAAAATCAGAGCCGGCCGCTCCCATCCTGGGCTCTGCCCGCCGTTAGCTTTTACTCGACTGCTCGTTGCCACGGAGCGAGCCCCCGGTCACGTGAAGAAGCATACGCGTTGTGCTTCCCAAGAACCACACGGGCCCCAAGGGCCACTCCACAGGTCAGACGCGAAGGTTGATTTTGTCTTTGGCGTTCAGGCTCCCGGGCATCGGCGTTGCTCCTTCGCCGCGTCTCCGCCCCAGGGCTGGGCGATCCCTCCCTCAGTCACTACGTCGCCTTTCAGCTCTTGCTCCCCGGATATCACACTTCAGTAGAAACGAACTGACCCTTCGGAGGCAAACGTCTCGGCCTCTCCTAGGTTACCAGCACTTTCCGCGGAGCTCCGAAGTGGAAGAGCAAACCTGTTAGGGAGCTACATTCAGAGCAGAGAGCTGAGGCCCCTCCGTCCGCCGAGGGCACGAGAGTCGGTGGTGCTGAGTGACCGCACTGTGGCCCCTCCCTCGTGACAGAGCCCGGCCTCCCTTACACTTCGGGTCACCATCATCCAACCCGGTCACTGACCCAGTGTCCCCGGGGCCCAAGCTCGATCAGATCCAGAGGGTGGATGTCGTGGGGACAGAGAGAGACTGAGAGAGGAAAGGGGTGAGACCAGAGACATGGGGAAATACTTAGGAATGAGCAGCAACGGGGCACTAAGAAAAGGGACACTAGGGAAAAAGGTTCTTGCTTGTCTTGTCTGAGGCCGGGATTCTGAGCCTCGACGTTGGGCTTCGGGGTTTAAACTCTGCCGTGTTCAAGTCCGTGCGCTTCCTCCCCACCGTCTGCCTCCCTGTTTCACTTTCTGGCCTCTCCCCTCAAAGGCTCCATGAGGATGGAGACATCCCCCGGGTCACGGGACGAGACCCTCTGTGTCACCGGACACCCCTTTTCCTCCCGCCCAGGGGCCGGTGTCGGCCTTGGGCACCCTGCTGCTCTCATCCCTCCGGTCGGGCCTGCGCCTTCCTTGCTTGAATCAGAAGCTTAGAGACGCAGCGGGTTCGCTGAGCGTGTCCGGGCCCCTCGCCAGCGCTGCCGCTGAGACCGGCTCCCGTGAGTGAGTTTCCCGGGCGGGTTCTCTGTCCCACGTCTTCCTCAGGCTGCGTCACTCAAGGAGGGATTGGCAGCCCCCCTGCCGTGCCAGCGGCCCGGCGGGCTCAGGGGACCGGGTGTCTTCCTGACGAGAGTGCTCACCGCCCGCCTGCACCTCGTCAGTGACGGACTCTGCCCCCACGACGCGGCTTAGTGATTGTTACTCTTCGGGTGTGAGTGACGGAAACCTTTTTCATTTTAATTAGGTTAATTAGTTTAAACCAAAAGAAGGTTTTATGGGCCTATATAGTCAACGTGCATGAAGGACCCAGGAAGCCGGCCGAGGGTGATGGGGACCCCGCGATGCAGGAGCCTCCCTCTGCTCCTCTCGACCCCCGTCTCTGTGTTGGGTAGATTCCTGTGCGTGGGGGGCCGGGCCCCACACCCCCACGCTCAGCCCGCGGCTGCCTTGAGTATGGGAGGAAGGAGGTTCGGTTAGGAAAAGCCTGAGAAAATGTGACCCAGGCGCCCTCGGGCACACGGTGAGGGAATGAGAATGTCGGATGGTCTTGTCCGGCTCAGGGAGAGTCGTTTCCAAACGTCCTGGAGAAGTTTTAACTGGACTCCGACCCTGCGTTTAGCCTCTGAGACAAATAAGTTACTCAAATAAAAAATAAACACAGAATGTGTCCTGTCTCGGATCAGAGTATCTTACAAGGATCTATTTTCTTCTCACTATCTGGGCTGAGCAGTGAGCCCCAAGGATTCCTAGGCAGCTTATAAGATTTGGGACATTAAAAGTAATCTGCTTCTAGCCCCGGTCAGTGTGGCTCAGCAGGTTAGAGCGCCGTCCGGTGCATGGGGGGGTTTGGGGTTTAATCCCTGGGTCAGGGCACATGTGGGAGGCAACCAATCGATCTGTCTCACATCGATGCTTCTCCCTTTCTCCCTTCCTCGGCCTCTAAAAAAATCAATTTAAAAAAAATTTAAGTAATTTAATTACATCTTCAATTCAATGCAGAAGTTACCAAAGGGGGGGGGGCGGGGTATTTGTCTTTTACTGCTTGAGGAGCTCAATAAGTTCAAGGAAACGACCCAGGTCACAATAACTCTGTAAGTTTATGATTCATAAATATGTATTTCTTTATAACAAGCCAACGTATTTCTCCCTTAACTGTCCATTCCTCACATTTTAATCTTTAAAACTTTGTCTTTCACACTCACACGCACACATTCGCACTGAAAAACCCACCGGCCCACATATTTAGAGAAAATCATCGTGACTTCCACCCCCCCCATTTCATTATATTAGAGGCACTCCAATATTTTATATAATATTTTATAAACATTTCATCACCTAGTGACGTCTTCTGGACAAACTCTAACTCAATATGGTCTTGAAAATATATAATCAAAACCAAGTGTAGCGGTCAGCATAAGGCGACCCCACTGGAAACACAGCGAGAACGTTGCTCCGTTGTGGGCAGACTCTCAGTGGTCGCATCCTGCCGGCCTGACGGTGGGAAAACGCGCAGACCTGAAGCCTGTTAGGCAGAGGGGTGAGCGGGAAATTCCCCACATACCGGGCCCGGCGCCCTTTCCTGGGGGCATAAAGAATTCTGACGGTCGGGAGCCCAAGACATATCCCAAACCAAACCCTGAAAACCAACAAAAACCAACCACGAGAGCAGCTCAGATGCAAAAGCGAGCGAGTTTATTAGATCGGGCCAACGTGGACTTCCACAGTTTGCGAGGAGAATTTATGTAAATCTGAATCAACCGTCTCCAAATTACAGACACTGAGTTTAACATTTTGATCACTTGTTGATTTCACTAGTTTGAAAGAGCTAATCTGGCAGAGAGGGCGCGGGCGGAGCTGGTGGCGCGAGGGGTCGGCTGCCACCCCGGGAAGGCCCCGGGCGGCAGCTCTAGGCAGAGACGGGGACACGCTGCCCAGAAGGCCTGGCGGCACAGCGAGTGTGTCTAACAGGCGGACGGTCCGCAGGTGGGTGGGAGACACGGTGCCTGGCAGCTCCTGGGCGCCACGGAGGCCGGGCAGCAGGACCCGGGCGCGTCGCTCTGGGGAGGGACGCCACAGCCTCCATAACGCGTGCGTCCGAAGCCACGGGGCCCGCAGAGCACGGAGAAGGAGCTGCTGGGCTCACAGCCCAGGGAGGGGCAGCTGCTGCTGGGCCCACAGCCCAGAGCCCCGGGACTGCAGGGCTTGGGGGCCCTCGGGCCGCAGCAGGACGTCTGGCAGCTTCGGGGTTTGCAGCTGGTCTCCTGGCACCTGGGGGGTTTGCAGCAGATCTCCTGGCGGCTGGGGGGTTTGCAGCAGATCTCCTGGCGGCTGGGGGGTTTGCAGCAGATCTCCTGGGGGCTGGGGGGTTTGCAGCAGATCTCCTGGGGGCTGGGGGGTTTGCAGCAGATCTCCTGGCGGCTGGGGGGTTTGCAGCAGATCTCCTGGCGGCTGGGGGGTTTGCAGCAGATCTCCTGGCGGCTGGGGGGTTTGCAGCAGATCTCCTGGCGGCTGGGGGGTTTGCAGCAGATCTCCTGGCGGCTG
The DNA here is from genome assembly GCF_054644295.1 of Miniopterus natalensis. Taxonomy (NCBI): domain Eukaryota; kingdom Metazoa; phylum Chordata; class Mammalia; order Chiroptera; family Miniopteridae; genus Miniopterus; species Miniopterus natalensis. The sequence continues at coordinate 91,176,261 of NC_142086.1, read as the reverse complement.
GGGGGTTTGCAGCAGATCTCCTGGCGGCTGGGGGGTTTGCAGCAGATCTCCTGGCGGCTGGGGGGTTTGCAGCAGATCTCCTTGCACCTGGGAGGCTCCCAGCAGATCTCCTGGCGGCTGGGGGGTTTGCAGCAGATCTCCTGGCGGCTGGGGGGTTTGCAGCAGATCTCCTTGCACCTGGGAGGCTCCCAGCAGGTCTCCTGGCGGCCACTGCGGAGAGAGGAGCCCTGCGGGCAGGGGCTGGGGGAGCAGAGCTCGGTGCTGTAGACCAGGTTGCTGGGGTGGGAAGAGCCACAGGAGCCTGGGTGGCACTGGTAGCTCCCAAGGGAGCGGGAAGAGAAGTTTCCAGAGCAGCCGCTGCGGAACATGTTGACGGGAGACGAGACGGGAGACGAGACGGGAGCTGAGCGGGTGATGGTGAGAAGAGCCTGAGCTTGAGTGTCCTGCTCTGGACACAGGGTCATATATACTCGCAGACCTGGGCGTGTCCCCCGCAGGTGCGCCCTCCTGTTTGCTCACCGTTTCACGGACGGATGGCTCTGGGTTAATGCTTAGCTTTGATTTTATCACATCTTCACAGCTTAATTGTATTTAATCCCTCGGATACGCTCAGGAAGAAGCTGCTCAGTTTCTTTCCCCAGGAATCTTCTGTGGTTTGACCTTCAAAGTTAAATCTCCAAACGCCCTCTCCCTTCTTATCTGCGGGCAGCGAGCCCTGGTCTTGGCCACAGAATGGCATAAACTCCCCTCACTTCCTCCAGGTTATCGGGCGTCCGTGGTCACTACTGAAAACAGCCCGCCTTTTCCTTCACCAGCTTTTACGGTGGGCTTCCCCGGATGCCATAGTCAGCACGCTCCGCACTCAGCGCACCCTTTTTCCCGTTTTCCGTTTGAACGAATCCACGTGATTCCTGATATTCACGGATCGAGCTTAGTCAGGCTGCGGGTTCCTTGGCACAGCGCAAGCCCGCCTTCGCTGCAACATCCTGAGCTGGTGCCCACAACCGAGGGGCACAGACATCGTCCTTGGTGCTCACGCCAATGGCCTTCCTGAAGGGGACGGGGCCTGGAAGGTTCCTTACAGCCCTTTCGTGAGGCTTCAAGCAGAAGTGTCTGCGAGAACGGAGTGTCTCCCTGAGTTTGCTGGGTCATTGGCTCGATCCCCAGGAGGGGGCCTGCAGGAGGCAGGTGATGGGAATCGAACCCGTGACCTCCTGGTTCATGGGATGCTCAATCAACTGAGCCGCACCAGCCAGGGCCTGTTTAGTTTCTTGATGGAAGGACGTCTATACTCTTAGCCGTAATTATTAATTTATACCTAAAGTAGGGCTTCAGGAATGGTTACCATTTTCTGAAGCAATGAACTTGAAGCATTAGAGCTTTGTGTGGTTTTAATATCCTATGGCCAACCCACGCTAGAGAAATTATGTCCCAGGAGGTTCAATAAATTCCTCCTAATTGCTCAGTGAGATAGAAGCAAAATTAAAACTTGAACCATGGTCTCCTTATGCAGAGTCAAGATTCCAACACTCTGCCAAGACAAAAGCAAATTCAACTTTAATTTGTCTCCGACTGAATCCATTAACTTTATTTATATTAAGGTAAAAACGCCTAAGAAAGCCTTATTTACCTTTCCTGAGAATGTTTGCATCAAACAGTCTTCTAGAATTTCATGCACCGCTGATCTTTATACACGGGAAGCATATTTTATTTTCTAGCCCAAGAAAGAGAAACAAATAGTTGAATTAATGGGGGGAAAGAGAAGGGGGGGAGACTATCTTGTTTGGGCCCATTGGTCTTCTTAGGAATCTGGTATTTTATTTGGCTTTACTAAGGGAAATGGAATTCAGGGTGGTCATTAATGAGAGATCCTTAACGACCCGAAAATTAACTCGCTTGACTTCAAGCGTCCCGAGTGCCTGTGTTTTATGATCATCTTTCCCGTGCAGAATCCAGAGTGTGGCCCCCACATCACATGCATGTCCTCATGCAGAATTTAGTCCATCGCTCTGACCCACGGAGGGAAATAAGCTGCGCTCTGTGAATGGTCAGCTATTAACCTCGCCAAGGACGTATGTGCCACCCCAACACCCGGAATCCCGCAAGGCCAGCTCCCGAGTCCATTGGAACCCGTGATATTTCTCTCTTCTCATTAAAAGTCGATTCTGCTTTAAAAAAAAAAAAGAATAAAGACCTTTTAATATTCAGAAGTTCTTGCGTTTCCAAGTCAGCTCCCAAATCTGGGTGTGACCATTGAAATAACTCGGGAATCAGTCAGTTCTGACGGACACCCCCACCCACTCCTAATTAGGTTAACGCTTTTCATTGGAGTCATTTGCGCACTTTACGCAGCTGCTAATGAATGGCTCATAAATGCCAATAACCCTGCCCCTGGAGGAGGGACAGCAGAGGAAAGTGGGGGAGCTTCCACCACTCCCGGGTCCCTGGGCCCCGGGTCCCAGGGCTGACGGGATGTCCCCTGTGCTCTGTGTACACAGGCTGAGTGTCTGAGGGAAAAACACTGTCGGGATACATCCGAGGAAAGTGAGGCAATGGGACAGCTTGTTTCTTTTCAAATAAAGCAAACTCTGCCCTCCCCAGCCACGAGCCACGAGCCACGAGCTGCAGGTGATCTGCATCTGCGCTCCCCAAGCAGGGCTGGGGTTGTAATCGGAGCCCAGTCTTCACGCCGACCCTCGGTGCCCAGTGTTCTCAGGGGTCTGGATCCTCCCCAATTGGGCAGAAGGAGAAAGAGCGGAAACCCGTGTGCTCCAGGCCGCGGTTTTTCCTCCTGCTCAGCTTTCTCGTGTTTCCCCAACGCCGCCCCTTCCAGGCCTGCGGGGCGTTTTCTTCCCACAACCTCCCCCGCAGCGGGGATTTAGCTGGTAGATGTCGCTGCTGGGTGTGGACTGGGAGCCCCATTTCGGGGTGAAGGACTGAGCACCCCTGGCCTCTCTCCCGGGCATCAGGCAGGGCAGCTGGGCTGCTGATCCCAGGGGTCACCTGCCCCACTGTGAGCACATCTGCTCCGCAGGGCCCACCGTGGTCACCCCCAGACTGACCCATTTGTGTCTTCAGAAAGGCATCGTCCCCGCGGTTTAAGGGGGGACCGGCCTGTGGCCCCGATGGCTGAGGCCCTCTGCTGACGGACTGACCTCTCCGACCTCCGTAGACCAACCACCTCAAACACTAAAAATAAAATTACAGAGTAATAAAGGGAGCTGTAGGGTAGCTTCCTGGCATGTGGGCTCCCTAGACTCACAGCTGCCAGCATCTGTCCTATTTGTTCTCCCCCCCGCCCTGTCTCCCTCCCTCTCTCTCCCTCGCCCCCCCCCGAAATAAAGCATTACGGGCGTAAGACCCCCAGAGTAAGTCTCCTTCCCACCTTCTGAGTCACCCCAGTAATGCATTCAGTTTTCAGTAGCTTTCTAGGGAATTTTCCTTACACATATTTATAAGTGTATACGGTTTATTATTTTATTAATATTTTCAATTATAAGAATGCAACTTTATTGTACATATATTTATAATTTTATATGGAAATTATTCTTTAATTTCCATATAAAACATTTATACCCATGCTGACATTTCTGTATTTCTGTGTGTTTATCACCACTTCGGCGGCGTTTTCAAGGGCTATGCGCTGTTCTCAGCACTTTATTTCGGGTGCAGCTTGTTCGATCTTCACAGCACCCTACTCAGTACATGCTCTCAGTGTTGTTATTTGAGAGATGACAAAGCTGAGACACAAACACGCTGAGCTCCCTGCCTCAGGTCACTCGTGAGTGACCGGCAAAGGCGGGATTTGAACCCAGAGACTGGCACCGTTGTCCGAGTCTGGACAAGTGACCGCCCGGCTCTGACGCAGAGATCTGGTTTCCTCGTTACCCCTTTGTAGAATTCCGCCACAGGGAAGTGCCCCGCTTTGCACCACATTGTCGTCGGGGCTGCGGGCAGCTGTGATCTCAGCTTTGCACAGTCGTCAGGCTGGGGCCCAGGACTCACTGGCGGGGTTCGGTCCCAACTGCCTCGCCCACAGCTGCATAACCTCCGCTCCTCGGGCTCCTCCTCCGTGATAATTTTATTTCGCCGTTTCTTCCATAGTCATTCCTCCTTTTAAATGCCCTTTAGGACGTTCCCTGTGTGCTCCTAGCTTCACGCTTCTGCCTTTTGCTGCAAACGTGCTTCTCCAGGCAGTTGTCCGGCTGCTATTACTTTGGTCGGTTCTATGGGGGTGAGCCTCCCTGTAATGAAATTCGCCTTGTCGACGTGCAGCTCAGCGAGTCCGGCCAAGCGGACAGTCAGCTGACCGCCAACACGCCTGAAAGATGTTTCCGTTGTCGGCCAGTTTCCTTGGGCCCCTTGGTGTCAGGTCCCTCCCCTCTCACATCTGAATTCCTGCCCTGTAATCTTCTCTTCTCTGAAGCGCAGGGCAAGTGGAGCCACGTTTTCTGTAGGTTTTTGTGGCTGGTTTCCTTCACAGAGCATCGCGCTTTTGAGATCCGGCCGTGGCCCTGTGTGTCAGTGTCTGTCCATCTCTGCGGCTACGGGGATCTCACTGTGCGTACCTCGCACAGTCCGGCCGGTCACTCCCCGGGCAGCGAGCCTGAGATGGTTTCCGATCTGGGCTGTTGCGTGTAGCACTGCCACACACAGCCTCACGCAGGTCTCTCTGCCGACGCTGGATTCAGTTTCCGTGGATAAAACTCGGGGGGGGATTGCCGGTATCAGCTTTACCAGAAACAGCTGGACTGTTGTCCACGTGGCTGGTCATCTCGCGTTCCCGCAGCAATGGGTGAAAGCCCAGCGGTTCCACGTCCTCAGCACCATGTGCCTGCTATCGTCACCATCGTTGTTATTTCGCCTGGTAGCATGTAGTGGGGGGTTTTCATTTCCCTCATGCCTGATAGAATGAAATAGCTTTTCCCGTGCTGTTTGCCCTCCGTATACCTGCTTCCGTGGTATCTGTCTGAATCTTTTTGGTTGTTTCCTGGCCTATAATTGAGCCGTAGGAGTCCTACATGTACCCCAGGTCCTCTAGTACTGACCCGTTTATTTTAAGAGTTTTAACAACACCTGGATCTTTGCTACAGGAAGACACACTTGTTGAGACGCGTTTGTTCACTTAAAGTTATAAGCTATGTGGCCTGGCCGGCGTGGCTCAGTGGGCGGAGCATTGTCCTGTGCACCGAGAGGTCACTGGTTCACTGCCCAGTCCGGGCACGTGCCCAGGCTGTGGTTTCAGTCCCCCGGTCAGGGGACCACACGGGAGCAACCGGTCCATGTTTCTCTCCCACATCCATGGTTTTCTCTCTCTCCCTTCCCCTCTCTCTAAAATCAATTTTAAAAAGTACTTTAAAGTTATAAACTATGTCTGCCATTTGCTGTAGGGTGAACATTTCCACACACTGTACTTGTCACTGTTAACATCTTAACTATGGCATCGCCGTGTCAGTCATCCACGCACAGCGGGAGGGTGAAAACCCTGGAGAATTCTCAGCAACTAGGAACATGGCTAAAATCGTTCCTAGGTCTTTAAAAACACGCAGGTGAAATAGATTAGAGAGTCTAATGATTAAATTTTAAACACATGGCAGAATCCCAATTTTCTTTCCTAATAAAAATTACTGTGGATAATATTCAATAAGATTCTCTACGATCCAGGCATTGTGCTAAGTATTATAAATGGGACGTGAGTTATCTTATTTAACTCACGGTGGTTCTACAATCATCCCCATCCTGTTACGGATGAGCTGCGATGCAGCAGGGACTGGAACCAGCACAGCGTTATCTGGGTCCACGCTCCGGCCCGCAGCCTTGGCAGCCGGGGAGACGGATGACGGGGGGAGACTGGAGGGGGGAAGGAAGGAAGAGAGATCGGGAGAGCAGAGTGAGAAGAGGTGGAATAATCGGGCGGGAGCGTGCTCAGTTTTCAACCCCAGTGATTCCATTCTGTCGAAAATAAATTTTAATTAGACTGTTGTCTACGTGTGATTAACCCAAACCAGAGAAGATCAATATCTAAGATCTACTGCAACTTCGTGCCACTGCCCTAGGCTCCGATGATGCCAAAAATGTCTTATATCTGCTCAGAGAAAAGAGTGAAATTTCCACCCAGACTCTCCGACCCTTTCAGGGCCCCTTGGACCTTCGCTGAGCATCTGAATCCACTTCATTCAGCTGAGCTCCAGGGAGCTGGGCTTCAGGTCGACCCCCAGTGGTTGCCCTGAGGCTTAGTGAGCTTTTCTCTGAAAAGGTCCCTTTGGTCCAATAGAGTCATCAACTTTATACTTTTCTGTGAGTCAATAGTGAACATTGCTTTAACTTCTAATTTACAGGCCATAAAATTATGAGCATAAAAGGCCATAGAAACAGGAGTTCAGGGCTACTCACAGCCAAAAGCAAGCTCATTTGGAAGAAAGCTAAAGAGTTGGGCAAGTTCAGTCTAAAGGGTTTTCCTGGACACACAGAGATCGAAACAACGGAGCAACATAGACTTTAGATGGGAAGGAAAGAGAGCAGAAGGACCAATATATATACTAAAAAAAACCACACTATGGCGGGAATTTTTTACAAAGCTTAGTCATTTATGTGAGGTCATTTCTTGTAAGTAATGGAATTAAGATTCAATTTCAGGTTCCCTACTCCAAATTTCATTCTGCTCATTCTATTTATTTCATTTGTTCTCGACTTTCTCACTCGGATGGATTATTTATTAAACTTGAACAGATGAGTGGATGTGTAGATGTGTAAACGACTGAGCGGATGAACCAAGCCCATTCCCAGGTTCCCGCGGACTCGGACTCTGTTAGGGCCTGAAATGTATTTCTGGGCGGCGTGAACTGTATTCTGATCTTAGGTTAAATCTGGGTTCTGCTTCTTTGAGATAACACTTGGGTCTCAAACGAAACAGCCGGCATGAAAGAAATATCTTTTCTCGACACATTTCTTAACTTACATGCTTCCTGTTATCTCACAGGAGATGGGGGGAAGCCGATTAATGCTGGGCTTTTCAAAAAATCCATTGTTGGAGGCTCGGAGTTTGGATCGAGACCAGAAAAAAAAAGAGAAAGAAGGGAGATAATTGAGAGTCTACCTGCCGCAGTGACTTCTCTATCCGGGCACCTGGCGCACACACACCCTCCAGAAATTCTGAGCCCGAGGTTCGATGGTGTCCCCAGGGAGGCGGGAACGATGCACCTTCGTGCCCAAGAAAACTGAGGAAAAGCACACAAAACACACTGAAATAAATAAGCAGAGTCATGAACCTGATTACGATGTTAAGTTAAGCAAATTATTGCAAAATATGCTGGCATGTCTCTGTTCCTTTGTGACACACGGGAAAGAGAGGATCCAGAAGTAGGCAGCATAAACTGTGTTCAGCCCGGCTGGCGTGGCTCAGCGGTTGAGCATCGACCTAGGATCCAGGCGATTGGGGTTCGATTCCTGGTCGGGGCACATGCCTGGGTTGTGGGCTCGATCCCCTGTCAGGGGCATGCAGGAGGCAGCCGATCCATGACTCTCACCATTGATGTTTCTCTCCCTCTCCCTCCCTCTCTCGCTGAAATATATATATATTTATAAATATATATAAATATATATAAATAAATATATAAATATATATAAATATATTTTTAAAGGCATCATAACACTAAAAATCTCAAAATTTAAAATGAGAGCTGGGAACTTTTCATTCAATGATTTGGAATCTAAACTATCAATAAAACCACTTACATTTAGAGTGTTTTAGGGAATGAGTAGAAATGCTCAGCTTGTCTTGAAAACAAGCGCAGAGGGGAGTGGACTTCACTCCATCGGTGGAGCAGAGGAAGGCGCCCTCTCTTCCAGAGCATCATCAGCTTAGAGGAAACCAAGGTAAATGTCACATAGAATCAACATCGGGGGGGACACAAAAGGATGAGAGGTGAGCCCAGCAGTGAGCTCGCCCGTCACCCAGTGAGAAGGCCACTCACACGGGTTTGAAAGGCTGACCTGGTCCCACGAGGTGTAAAACTCTGCTCTCTACGGGGCTGCAGTTGTCCTGTTTTCATGTTTGAACAAGTGTATTTTTTGAAATCCCAAGTTTCTCATTAATTATAAACATTGTGCTCTGTAACCAAAGTGACTCAATGAAAATGTACTTAAGAGGGCCACAGCAGCGATTCTCGAACGCAATGCCTTAGGGTCACTGGGGGAGCGTTTCCTTAGCTTGTTTGAGCAGAGGTTTCCACACATTCCTCACTGATTGCCCGCAGTACTCTGGGTCTTTCACATCTATTACCCCATGAATTTTCATCGTAACCCAGTGAGAGGGGAGCCATAACCCCCATGTCCCAGAGCAGAAGGTGGGGCAGGAAAGGCTCCGGTCAACAGCACAGGGTCACAGGGCTGGAAACTGCAGCTTCAGGGTTTCCTCCCAGGAGACCTAACAGCAGAGGCCAGGCTCTTAGCCTCATGTCACACTGTCCCTGGATTGTGATGGCACCGCCCTCCCCAGAGCGGCTCACCAGGCTGGCGGGACGCTGACGCCCATGTTTTCACAGGCATGACTCAAACTCACCGGAGCTTAGGATCCTGAGTGACCCAACACACTCCATCCCACCGTGTCCTGAGAGTGCCTATTGTTTGTTTGCTTTAAATTCCAAGCCCTTAAAAATAAATCAAATCCTGGTGTTAGGATATGTTAAGAAGTTACATGTCCTAATACCAGGATACAGCTGGGTGGGTGACCGAGACACACACAGCAGGGCGACGGTGCCCTGTGTCTCCTGGAAGCAAGGAGGGAGAGCTCAGCACCTTAAGAAAGGTAAGAAAGAAAGAACCCCGTGCGGGACACTTCCCTGGGCGTGAACAGCTAACCTGCGTCTCACAGCTCCCGGGCCACTCTCACCCGAGCCCTGGTCTACCCTGAATGGGACCAGACTGCAAGGGAATTTCTCTCTGGGCACCGGGGGTGTTGCCAGATCCAACTTTACATCACAGCATTTGAACAGTGAAGTGGAGAAATGAGCAAACCGAGTCAGAGAGAAAACCAAAACAAGAGCCCACGCCAGAGGTTTCCAGGTGCTGAGCTCGCCCCAGTTGCCTCCAGGAGACACAGGGCACCGTCACCCCACGGTGTGTGTCTCAGTTATCCACCCAGCTGTGCTCAGAAATGAGCAACACTCAGCAAGGACCACGCCAGGGAAGCCACGCCAGGGAATCCACACCAGAGAATCCACGTCAGAGAATCCACGTCAGAGAAGCCACGCCGGAGAAGCCACGCCAGAGCATCGGCTCTTTCCTGTCCAGGGTGCCTGCCTAGTTACAAGAGTGAACGAGCCGTGGAAACAGAAACCTCAAGCATCCTCTTTTTAAGGCTCTGAAAACCCAGAAGCACCTTGGAACAGCCTCCTCCTCGTCAGCTTTGCTCTGCCCTCCACCCCCCCACGGTTCCGAGGCCACCCTGCTCTGCAGATGCAGGTCACGGACAGGCAGCCCACCTACCCTTGGCCACTTTCTGGAGGCTGGATGAGTAAGTGCAGGGTAATCGTGGGGTTGCCTGTGACATGCTCATGCCTTCGTTCCACAAAGACTCTGGGAAGAAGGAATGAGAAGGGGATGGTGACACCTGAGGGCCAGGAAGGGGCAGGAGAGGAAAGGGCTCAGGCCCCCAGACGAAGTCCGGCTGGGCCCTTCCTCTCACCGCTCCACTGTCCCCCAGGCCGGGAAATGTAAGCCCACGCGTCTTCTCTGACCATAGCTTCTGGGAAGAATAGCTTCCAAATCTCATAATATATACAGTCAACCCTCTCTCAGCTACCCAACCAAAGACAAGGCAAAGAGTAGTTCATAGGCCTGGCCCGTGTGGCTCAGTGGTTAGAGTGTCAGCCTGGGCGTCAAAGGGGCTCTGGTTCGATTCCCGGTCAAGGGCACGTACCTGGGTTACAGATTCGATCCCCGGCCCTGGTTGGGGTACGTACAGGAGGCAACCAGTCAATACATCAATGATTCTCTCCCTCCCTCCCACTGTCTCTAAAAATCAATGGAAAGAATATCCTTGGGTGAGGGTTACAACAGAAGCACTTCATACCTACACGTCTTACACCCCTTGTTCGTCTGAATCACCTGCCAGCTTCCCTTTTCACTCAGCCAGCGCATGTCGGGGAGCACCTGCGATGCGCCCCAGGCCACGCCCGTTCCTCTCACACAGTCAGCAGGCTGGCCTCTGCTTTCTGACTCAAAAGCCTTTCTCCCCCCGCCTCCCAATTTCAGCTCTCACACTCGATCTCAGTTGCTATTCATCTCGCCCGAATTTCTAGCGAGTCGCTCCCGGCCATCGTGAGGCCGTCTGCGCGGTCTCGCCGGGTAGCGACACGCAGGCTTTGTTCCGTATTTGCGCCACGACGCCCCTCTCCCACGTTCTCAAGCAGCAGCATCTCGCAGCTACTGGGGCCGCGATGGCGTGAAGCGAGGGTGGGGCGTGTTATTAGCAAGGGCTGCCCATTCCCACGGAATTACGATGTTAGAAACAGAAAATAGACTTGCTTCCCTCTCTTTCCAAGGCTGCACTTTATACCCTCAGAAAGACACTCCGCTGTGGGGAACGCCGTACGATTTCCAGGCTCTGAGCGCTCCTGGGGCTCCCCGCTGGCTGTTACCCTTTATTTTATTTAAGTGGTAGGCGGTACGTGGCAAGCTCATGGCGGGCAGTGGCCCCAGGAGTTTCCCATTGGCTTTTTTAACGGCTTATTTGTTCTCTGGTGGTTTGTATGCTCCCCTCTCTGTTCAGAAGGAAGCTATCACTGATGTAAGCTGTGCTCCCCGCGTAAAAACCAACCCAGGTTCTGTGCGTGAATAAAATATTTATGTCAGAGGATCGTAAATACAAATAAGGTGGCCTAGCCGCCCTGTGGTTTGTTTCATGACGGGCGTTTCACATTCTCACCCATCAACACAGATACATTATATTTTCCTATTAAAAGTGGAAGGATCCCCCCTCGAGGGCATAAGAACTTGTTTACACAAATTGTCTATAAACCAAAGACTCTCAATTCCTCCCCCGTTGTCCCATTTATGAGAGACCTTAACTAACACAACAGAAAATAACAGCGTGGGCTTGGAGACTGAAACGTGGCCTTGCAGCTGCGTGGGAAAGGGCAGTGTTTGGACTTGTGGGAATTACAGGGCGCAGGCCTCACGCGAATGGAGCAGCGAGTCCCCCGGGAACTGTGAGCAAGGAGACCGGTGTCGCCAGATTTTCAGGGATTTTAAAAGAAGCCAAAAGGCCATATTTTATGCGAATTCTTTTGATATTTGAGTGTTGGCGACTGATTCGGAGTTTAATAAAAGCCCACAGGGGCCTGTACGTGTGGGATGAGCAGGCCTGCGTGGGCTGGATTCGACGGAGGGCCTGAGAGCTTGTGATCTGTCGTCTCAGCTGGGACCCGTCACATCCCACTGATGTGAGGACAGGTGCAGACGGGCAGGGGCAAGAGGGCAGCTAGGAGGCTGTGTCACTGTAGACAAATTTTCTTGACTCTGTGTTTCTAAATTAAATTCACTGGGGTGACATTGGTTAATAACATTATGTAGGTTTCAAGCTACAATTTGATGACACATCAGCTGTAGGTTGCATGGTGTGCTCATCCCTCAAAGTCTCGCCTCCTTGGGTCACCCCAGACTTGACCCCCTTACCCTCTTCGCCCTCTCCCACCCCTTCCTCTCTGGTCCCCACCACACTGCTGTCTGTGTCCATGAATTTTTGTTTGTTTCTCTTGTTTGTGCATTTGTGGCGTTCAGTTTTATATCCCCCATGTAAGTGAAATCAGGTGGTTCTCGGCTTTTCCTGTCTGACTTGTTTCGCTTAGCGTGATGTCCTCAAGGCCCACCCATGTCGTCACAAATGGCAGTGTGTCATCGTTTCTTGGGGCCGGGAGTGCGCCATCGTGTGTGTTATATACCACGTCTCCTTCGCCTAATCATCTATCGGGGGACACTGAAGCTGTTTCCGTGTCTTGGCCACCGTGACTAATGCATCCATACTTCTATCAACTATTATACGCATAATGTCATGTTCTTTTTCTTAAAAAGGACCCCAAAATTATAAACGTTGGGACTCCCAAGACCTGGATCCACCTGCAGTCAGAAAGCGAGGACAGAGTCACCACAAGTAGGGAGAGAAACGGAGGAGCATTCGTGACCTTGGAAACGCTCGAAGGGCATTCAGATGTTGAGGCTGTGGTTTAGACATGTCTTGGGAGAGTAGACCCCAGGATATTTCACAAATATAAACATATCAGACAAAAGCCACTAATTAAGTTCACTTTGAAACTTGATTTGATTGAATTTAGAAGTAGCGTGTCCGTAGGTTGTCCAGCGGGGTAGGAAAACCCCCCGAGAGTCCTGGCCCCCTGCCCACCGCAGCCCCTTGTTTCCTCATGGTCTCAGCAGCATCTCCCACCGTGTTCCTCTTCATCTGTGTCCATAGCGTCTCTTATGCTCGGTGTGACTTTATTTTTGTAAACACTAAATTGAAAAGAAAGTAGGTTCAGGATGTTCCTTCTGGTCCCTGCTCTCGGCCCCTTTGCCTCACTTACCTGGACCCTGTAGGCTGCACCCGTAAGCGCCGCTAACTGTAAGCAATGGGCGGGTAACCCTGTGAGGCAGCGTGAAGCAGTGGTTCCAGGTAGGGCCGACCTTCAGAGGGCTCCTATCAATACCGAGCCTGCCCCTCGGGGCAGGCGCACGGGGGTCACGGACACGTGGAATGGAGGGACCTTCCGGGCCGGGAGGAAGCGCTCGTTACACACCGTGGTGGCATTCGCACTGATGCAACTCACTGGCAGAGGCTATAAATCCAAAACGAGTTCCCCATAAAATGAAAGATGAAGTTAGTTACTGGCAATGACAAAGAGAATGGCTGAGCTACATGTATTTAAAAGAGGGACTTCAAATATGTAAAAGATGACCCTGTGGGTGCCACACCCCCTGCTGGGAGTATATAAACCCCACAGTCCAGGGCTGACACTCAGACTCCGACTCTTCTCACTGTCACTCGCTGAACTCACATCTCGTCTCCCGCCAACATGTCCCACGGCTGCTGTTCTGGAAACCTCTCCTCCCGCTCCCTCGGGGGCTCCCTCGGGGGCTCTCTGTGCCACCCTGGCTCCTCCTGTGGCTCTTCCTACCCCAGAACCCTGGTCTACAGCACTGAGCTCTGCTCCCCCAGCCCCTGCCCGCGGGGCTCCTCTCTCCGCAGTGGCTGCCAGGAGACCTGCTGGGAGCCCCGCAGCTACCAGACGTCCTGCTGTGGCCCGAGGACCCCCACGCTCTGCAGTCCCTGCTGGACAACTCGTCCTGGGGCTCTGGGCTCTGGGTCCAGCAGCAGCTGCTACTCCCTGGGCTGCGGGTCCCGAAGCTCCTACTCCCTGGGCTGCGGGTCCCGAAGATCCTACTCCCTGGGCTGTGGGTCCCGAAGATCCTACTCCCTGGGCTGTGGGTCCAGCCGCAGCTGCTACTCTCTGGGCTGTGGGCCCCGAAGCTCCTACTCCCTGGGCTATAGGCCCCAAAGCTCCTACTCCCTGGGCTGTGGGCCCCGAAGCTCCTACTCCCTGGGCTGTGGGCCCCGAAGCTCCTACTCCCTGGGCTGTGGGCCCCGAAGCTCCTACTCCCGGGGCTGTGGGTCCCGCAGCTTCAGACCCCTGGGCTATGGAGGCTGTGGCTTCCCTTCCCTGAGCTACGGATCCGGATCCTGCCGCCCGACCTCCTTGACTTCCAGGATCACGCCGTCTCCTTGTTACAGACCAGCCTGTGGGTCTACCTGCTGCTGATCACCTTGTTCAGCTTCCCTTCCTGTGGTCGGCTACCCTCCAGGCCTGTCCTCACACCGTCTTCGCCTCCGCCACGGACGGGATGAACCACCCCTTATTCTCTATCAAATCCTCACCTGCTCTCTGGCCCCCAATATGACTAAAAGACTTTATCTAAAAAGTTCTGTAATTAATGTATTAACTCTCCACTGGAGATGGAATGAGTGTTATTGGCTTTTCTTCCAAAATTGTATGACATGTCAAATCATTATAATCTAATAAATCAGTTGGTTCTGATACCCAGCTATGTTTATCTTCACTGGCTGTTTATTTACTGGGGGTTTTATTGTGACATAGAAAAGAGTCTCATGAAAAGATTAATATGCCCATGGAAATAGGCTGTAAAATCCTAGGAAGTTGGGGATTTGAACAAATTTTGAGGGACCTCAGGCGTTTTTCTTACTCAGACTATAAGTAGTTGGAGACTCTTGTTTGAATGTGTAGACTTTTATGAATTAAAAGCGAAATCAGGAATTAGATTGGTTCCCTCGTAAGACGGGGTCCTCGTGTGTAAACCAACAGGCAAGAGGCAGCAGGCTGGGTGACCGTCAGATAAGAAATCCAGGGAACAAGAATAATACTTCAATGTGAATGGTTGGGGTTATACATGAAACAGAAGACAAACGAGCCTTCAGTTATGCCTTTACATAGATACGGTATATCTATGAATCGATGTAGATAAAACTGTGGACACAGTTACATAAATATAGATGAATACATAGCTATAGATACGGAGACAGGCTGATACCCAAGGAAACGTCACCAGGCCTCAAGAAGTTAAGAAATGACTAAACCCAAAATATGTATCATGCAAGAGATTCATTAAATGGAAATATTCGACATAGATGTTACCATAACTGTAATTGATATACTTGGAAAATGCAAGGATAGATTTTAGATACAGCTGGAGAGACAACCGGCTCTAACTTCCAGGAATTAATGCATCCGGTTTCCCAGGAGACTCACCAGTCGTTGCCCTGCAATTTATCTCACCAATTCCTGTTATTTATTCCAGTCACGTTAGTGATTACGGATGACGGCTTTGCTTGGCCCCAACCTTAACGCTCGTATTCTCATCAGTCACGCTCCGTAGGCCGTTGTCAAGCATCCCGTGGGCACCAGTCCACTAAATAACATCGCTCGGCTCTGCCTTTGGAGGGTCCATCAGGAGCGAATGTCCCACCGCGTTGTTTCAAGGAGAAGGCATTCGCTCATTTATAAGTCATTTATAATGAGAGCATTTAAGACAATTTTTTAAATGTGGTTCCTGTCTCTCTCACTTCCCACTAGCAAGGTTAACCAAATAACCAGGTAATTACGACGCGATTATGGCTGTAAATGAGCAGCTCCTCAAGCGTAGGCGGCCCTTCCCTACGAGACCTCACCACCCGAGAGGTCAGCAGCCTCCCACGACAGCGTTTTACAGGCTGAGCCTGGAGCGCAAGGGAAAGTTTACCCGTGGTGGTAACTGGAGTGCAGATAACCACCGACTCGAACGGTCAGCCTGTGAAGCTTCGGTCCGATCGTCAGGCCACCCACGGGTGCCCTGCAGTGCCACAGCGGCCCCCCTTCCACCGCGACCGGCTGGCCTCTGCTCTTCCCCGAGCAGAACGTGTGCCTGTCGCCCCTCAGCTTTGGCCGCTTGGCTTCTCTCTTCTCCTACGTCCCTCGAAGTCTGGTCAAGTTTTCTTGGCGATCAGACTCCCTCCATATCTATATCTAGTTCTTGTGTTTTTGATAAATTGAGATAATCCCGTTTAGATTCAATTTTAAATGTCCATGTCACTAGTCAATTGCTACGTGTCGAGGTCCCATTTCCTGAGCCGCGGGGACCTTGCGCACAGAGCGCCCAGGCTGACGGGGGGTGCGAGAGGCATTTCGGTCAGAGGGCATTGGAATAAGCGTGATTATTAGTCAGTGGAAGAGAACAGGCTCTGGAATAGACTCACATGTATGCTATCGATTCTGAGGGGTCAAATCAATTCATTGAAGCATTATTGATTAAAAACAACATTTTTTTTAAATCTTGAAACAATCACTGTCCCTCAGAGATGAAGGGATAGACACTCTGTGACACATTCGCAG
This sequence comes from Miniopterus natalensis, assembly GCF_054644295.1. Classification (NCBI taxonomy): domain Eukaryota; kingdom Metazoa; phylum Chordata; class Mammalia; order Chiroptera; family Miniopteridae; genus Miniopterus; species Miniopterus natalensis. The sequence continues at coordinate 91,160,326 of NC_142086.1, read as the reverse complement.
GGGACACCACACAGGAGGGAAATGAATATAAATGATCAGCTCAAAGGATCTTAAGAACACGCGTTGAGTGAAAACGCTGGACGCACGTGAGAACCTGCTGCACGATCTAATTTATGAAGCCCTGGGACGGGCCGATCACCCCGTGGTGGTAGAAATCTCCGCAGTCGGCTCGGAAGCGGGGAGGCGGGACCGACTAAAGAGGAGGCTGAGGGCACCTTCTGGGGCGGGGAGACTTTCTGTGTCCCTAGTGGGTGGTGGTAACGTAAGTGTGTATATTTGTTAAAAGTCATCAACTCTGTTGTTAAATACTAACTGAATAAAAATATTTTTAAAGCCAACAAATCAGACGGTCTTAAACTTCTGCTTAAAATTACCCAGCGGCTCCTGCGGCTTTTGGGAGACTGTTCGATCCTGCGTCAGGTCAGCGATGACCGGCCCAAATCGTTCGGCCTCATTTCAGGTCGTTCTTTCCTTTTTTCCCTCAATGACCAGACAAAAGGGCTTTTAGTTTTATGATGACATCTCGAGACTTTGGTCCTTAAAACACTTCTCCAAGCGCCCCCCCAGACCCCTACATATTCCTTAAACCTATTTCAAATGTATTCACCTGGCAAACGTTCCCTGACTCCTCCCTCTAGGTGAGACTCCCTTATATAGGTTACTTTAGCATCGAGGACTCACTCGCAGGTCATTATTATCGTGAATAAATAACTATTTATTTAGCATTTGCTTTCTCTGTCAGGCTTTCAGTGAGGTGAGACCACACATTGTCATGATTTATTTTTCATTGTGGAGTTAACACACAAATACCATCTTATTTTTTAAAATATATTCAACAATATGTTTCCATAGCACCGATCTTGGTTCACGGTCAAGGCTCAGTGAAAATATTGTGAAAAGCAACGGTACTGACATGTTTGACGTGTTCGGAGGCGTGACCAAAAGAAACGGGCTGGGAGTTGGGGCGATGAAGCTGCTCTCGCGAGCGAGATAAACGTTGCAAACAGAAATGGTGGGAATCAAGTGCCTAGAAATGATTCGTGAGAGAATTTCATGGAAACTGGTCACATTTATTTGGGGAAATGAGTTGGAATTATTTTTATCCGTCAGCAGAAGCCTGGGACCTAAACCCCTGAGTTCAAATCCACGGCGTCCGCCCTGAGCTGCGGCCGGAGGAAGCTCGAAGCCTGGGAGCCGGGGGGCCAGCTGGTCTCCTGTTCATCCTGTGGACTGCGGTTCACTCTCGACTATAACTAGTTGCTCGCTTGTGAGGAATTTAGAATGTGCCAGGGACTTCGAATGCGGGGGGTGCCGTTTCCCGAGCGGGGAGGACACCCGAACGTTCAGGAGTTTCGAGCTTCTTGCTGTGAAATAATAGTTTTCTCACCTTGACTATCAGCCTGAAACGGGATATTGGATAAAACTCCAGGTGTAATTGCGTTTTACGTGTTCATCGTCCCCACGGTTGAATCTCGCTGCTTGTGAACCTCGTCAGGCGGGGCCCTGTTTACACCCGACATGCGAGTTGTTTTCACGCACTGACTGGCTCTGCGCGTGAGCTCAGTCCCTGGTGCTGGTGGGCAGCACCGTGCCCAGCAAGGACCCTGTCCTCAACCCTGGGACCTGCGATCCCGTTACCTTCCGTGGGTAGGTCAGGGCAGTGGCTGGAACTGAGGTTGATACCAGCTGACCTTAAACCAGGGCGATGGCCAGGAGGAGCCAATGTAATGTTAAGCATCTTTGACGATGGAAGAGAGAGGGACAGGGGCAGGTGAGAGTGATGGGCGTGAGCCATCGGAGCTGCGGTGCTGCCCGCGAGGTGGAGGAAGGGGTGGGGGCGAGGGAGCCCAGGTGGCCTCTAGGAACTACCTGGGGGGGGACAGAGTCTCCCCTGGAGCCTGCGGAGCCTTGACTTCAGCCCAGTGAGGTGTGTCTGACTTTTCGTTACCAGAGAGGGGACCTGACCCGGAGTGGGTCTGCCTAGGGCCGACCGGCCGCGTGGGGGGTCTTGACTTTGTGCCGGAAAAATTTCACAGCCCGAGTCCAGGTGAATTCTAGAGAATGTTTATCAAAGCTGGGGGCGGGCTGGGCCGTGGGCCTCGGCTGGGCTGCTGTGCTCACTAAGAAGTCGGAGGAAAGGGGCCCTTGGGGACGGGCTCGGGGGTCTGTCTGGGTTGAACTGTTGCTGCCCGTCGCTGCCCCGGTTGCAAGCCTCATGGGGTCCCTTGGAGTTTAGGAGGTGCCCGTCTGTAGGGGGCGAAGGGGCGGGGGGTGGGCGTGCTCCTGGGAAGCGGAGCTCTGGCTGGGCCTTCGTCCTGAGGCTTTTCTCTCTCTCTTGCTGGTGGGAATCCTAGGGGAGGTCTCAGGGGCGAGTTTCAGCAGAATATTCATCAGCTGTCCAGGTGGCTCCCCCAGGGCCACGGTTTCCCCTGATTGTTCAGTGTCAGGCGGGGTCCTCAGTCATCACAGCTGGTCCTGGCGTCGCCCACCCGGTTTTGCTGAAATACAGCCGAGGCCTAGACGTTCCCTCTGGGGAGGTGACTCTGTGTCGGGAGTAAATTGCTCGGCGAGTTTGTTCGGTGTCTGCCTCCGTTTCCCCTCTCCGCTTGTCCTGGCTCACTGGCCTGTCTCATGCTGACCCACAGAATTGTAAGAACCGCTGACTTGGGTGTAACTTATTACATCATAGGAAGGAAAATGCCCACCCTGCTCCTGAACTCCAGGGGCACTGAGAGAGGAGGCTCCGTTTTGACTGCCCTGCAGTTGGCTTATGTTTTGGGGTAAAAATTTGATTATTTCTCTTGGTTGGAGGTTGTGCCTGAGACCAACTCGGATCATGAAGATTCATGAGCTGGACTGTTTTCAGGAGTTTACTGTTTACCATTTTATAATGTGACGGTGATGAATTTTCCCCAAATTTTCTTTCAGTAACCCTCTGGGTTTTTCCTCTGTAAGCCCTGCAACTGTTTTCTAAACATGGGGGGGGGGGGAGGGAGCGAGGGGTGAGCAGAAAAGAGGCGCGAGGAGGAAATGGGGCCCTCGGGGGATCGAGGGGTTCTGCTGACAGCTCTACGGTCACGTTCTGTCATCTCGTGAAATCCCAACTCTTCAGCGTTTCAGTGGAGAATTGGATTAGGTGGAATCTGACGAACTTGGCAGCGCCTTTGATTTCTCACGCTTTTGGGGTTTCTAGGGGAGCACAGACAGTGATGAGATGACTGACGTGTATTTGTGAGACTCTCCAAGCCTCCGATGCTCTCATTCCATCTCCTAAACCCGGACGTTTGCGGACCTTCCGTGAGAGGAGAGGAGATGCTTACACACTGTTCATTCTCTGAGGGCTACGCCTCCCGTGGCCACCAAGCCACCCCCGTTAGCGCCTCACTTTTTACGACACGTGGACGTGAGAGGGAAGGGGGTGAACGAGGTGTATCCAGCTTTATTTCAATATACAACTGAAACTAATTTAAAAAGATTTTTTGGCCCGGCCAGGTGTGGCTCAGCGGTTGAGCATCGACCTAGGATCCAGGAGGTCAGGGTTCGATTCCCGGTCAGGGCAGGTGCCCAGGTTGTGGGCTGATCCCCAGTCGGGGGCCTGCAGGAGGCAGCCGATCCATGTTTCACATCATCAATGTTTCTCTCTCTCCTTCCTTCCTTTCTCTGAAATCAATAAAAATATATTTAAAAAAATTTTTTTTTGTTAACCCTCACCAGAGGATATTTTTTTCCACTGACTTTTTTTTAGAAAGAGTGGAGGGGAGGGGGAGAGAGAAATGCCATTGACAACCCCTGAGCCACGCCGGCCAGGCTGAAACAGTCCTTCACGGCGCCATGGACGGCGTCTCACTTGCAAGGTCAGGTGCAGAAAACCCAGGAGCAGCTTCCCAGCTGCGGAGCCCAGGTCCTGCCCATCTGTGTGTCCCAACTTCTTACACGAATGGAGGTAATTCGAACAGATGGGAAACAGTAATTGGGGTGCAGGCATTCAGCCAATTTTAGAAACGTGAGATGTTTCCTGCACTGTGATTACCTAAACCTAATGGGTGCTATCTCTCTAAAATTTTACACCCACGTAGCGTGCAAGGCTTCTGGTTAATATCTTCCTGCGCTGGCCTCCTCGGATAAATCTAAATTCGGTTTCTACACTCACTAATCCCTCATAGTGTCTTCAAGAGATGCAGGATCCACATTCATTGTGTGAACTAGGATATTCAAGTCTTCTAATAATATTATTCAGAGAAAGGCTGTAGCTAGAAATCGTGGGCATCCAGGGAGAACTCCAGCTCAAAGAGGGGAGAGTATCTAAGTCCAAGCAAATTAGTACACGGCCCCCAAATTCGGGCTTTCCAGAGCCCATTCCCGGAGGCAGTGATAACATGAGTCCTAGCGAACATGTTACTAAGAAATAACAGAATGAACAGTGTTGTTGGAGAACAAACAGAGAGTTTATTAAAGTAAAATTATTTTATTTCCATCTATTTTGGGGAGAAATGCAGATCCATAAATTCTATCAGTTTGGGTTGCTCATTAATTTTGTAATTTGGCAGAGTTACCTCTCAGCCAATGTCGGAGGGCTTAAGAGCTGAGGACTTTCTACCCATCAAGGAAAATTAGAATCCTTCTGAAAGGAGGAAATTCAATAGCAGATCGTCTCAGTACAGCATCCGCATTTCTCAAATGGCGCAGGCTCACCTACAAATTAATCAGTAAAATCAAATCTACAGAGTGGCCAGTAACAAGATGAATGGAAACTTCTGGAAGGAAAATAGGTTGGGCGGCAGAATCCGAATCCGTAGCTCTGGGAAGGGAAGCCACGGCCTCCACGGCCCAGCAGTCTGAGGCCACAGGCCACGGAGTAGGAGCTGCTGCTGGACCCACAGACTAGAGCCCCAGAGCGAGTCGTCCAGCAGGGACTGCAGAGCGTGGGGGTCCTCAGGCCACCGCAGGACGTCTGGCACCCGGGGGGCTCCCAGCAGGTCTCCTGGCGGCCACTGCGGAGAGAGGAGCCCCGCGGGCAGGGGCTGGGGAAGCGGGGCTCAGTGCTGTAGGCCAGGTTGCTGGGGTAGGAGCCTGGGTGGCACAGGGAGCCCCCGAGGGAGCCCCCGAGGGAGCGGGAGGAGAGGCTCCCAGAGCAGCAGCCGTGGGACATGCTGACGGGAGAGGAGATGTGAGTTCAGCGAGTGACAGTGAGAAGAGTCGGAGTCTGAGTGTCAGCCCTGGACTGTGGGGTTTCTACACTCCCAGCAGCAGGCGTGGCACCCACAGGGTCATCCCTCAAGTAACTGGCCTCCCGTGTGCCTGTGTGTGACTCGGCCGTCTCTGGCTGAGTCGGACGGTTTTCCAGGTGCCGCGTTTACAGGAGCTGCAGCTTCGGTGCTGTGGCCGAGCCGGGAGCTCCCGCCTCGGAGGCGCCCTGCCTGGACTCCACGCACATGCATCTGCCACCCTCAGGGGGCCCTCCTTCCGGGCTCCCCGTCAGCGTCGGGTGCCCTCTTTCGATAGTGGTGAGGAAGTGCTTTCCCCACACAGGGGGAAATGAGCTAAAATATTTCTCTCCTTTGTCCGTGGATCAGAGACACGACGTTGGCTGGAGTGCGGAGCCTGCTCAATGCTGAGCTCCCCGTCACCTGCCTTCTCACGCTGCACAGTCGTGGTCCACCTGTTACACGGTGTGTCTCGGGTCCAGGGGAGAGAAGCGCCAGCCGGGACAGACGCCGTACCACCGACGGCTGGAGCCAGGGGGACCCCCGGACGCTTGCCTGGGGATGTGGGAGCAGGGGACAGAACCCGGCAGCCACAGTGGAGGCCCGTCTGGGCCCGTGTAAGGATAGCAGAGCCACGCAGTCCCCAGATGAGCGAAGGAGGCGGTTGGGTTTGGGATTCGGTGTCTCTTGTGAGGCCCACAGTCCTCGCAGATCCTCGTTTGTATGTGCAGGGGCCCCAAGAATTTATTTCTCAGACCTTCAGCGCAGGGTCCCACATGCGACGGTCCGAAATCTAGCACTGCCCTGGCCTGGAGGCCTCCCTCTCCGTGGGCTGAGGGCAGCAAAGATACCAGGGGGCGTCCTTCCTGGGACCCCTGGGACTCCCCCGACGGCCAAGGCCGGAGGTTCTCCAGTGGTCTTCGTCTGTGCGGCTGCCTCGGGCACTCTCCCCTCTGTTCTTCCTTCCGGGAGGAGCTGCATCGCCCTCTGACCGCCCTCCTTGCCTTCTCCACCCCCTTCCCCAGCTCCCTCTGTCACAGGCATGTCCCAAATAAAACCCTCGTACCCTGAGTTCTGTCTCGGTGGCTGCTTCACAATGACCTGTGTTAACACGTCGAGTGCTGGGTGGCGTTTGCCACCCCACCTGTGCCTCTTCTAGAAACTGCCCACCTGTCACGAAGAAATCCATCTGGCTTTATCGAGTTTCCATTTGCTTTTTTAAACAGTAAATTCTGCTCTTCTGTTATTTCAGTCTTTTGTGTAATTTGTAGTTACTGCGCTTTCCTATTTCCACATCTTAATAGGCATATTAAGTCAATGACTTCCGGCCGTTCTTCTAAAATGTTTGTATTTAAGGTGTAACTTTCCCGGTAAGCATACGTTAGTTTGGGTGCTTTATGTGTCCTTGTGCTTTCTCCCTGGACTGTGGGTTATTTGGAATCATAGCACCTGATTTCCAAATATATGAGGATTTACTAGTTTACTCTGCTGTTCCGGTTGCTATTGCTTTTTTTTAAATATATAATTTACTTTTACTTTATTACTTTCTAGTTTAAACCACTGTGGTCAGCCTGTGACCTGTTTTGGTGAATGTTCTACGGCTCTTGAAAAGAGTGGGTGGCCTGAAGGTTTAGACTGCGATGTGTCGGGCCTGTTTATCGGGTCAGAATTGCTCTTCACACGGGGAAGGTTTTCTACGCCCTTGTGTTTCGTTTGTCATCTGTTTCTATCTGAAGTAAGTGTTAAACCTCTAGTTACACTTGTGGGTTTGTGTATTTCTCTCTATAGATTGTCAGTCTTAGTGCAAACACCCGAGTCACCTTTTTATTTGTATTTGTCCTGTTTGGAATTTGCAGTCGTTCCTTAATCTGTGAGTCACAGGGTAGCCAGAAATGCTTCTGTGCTTCGCATGTGGGAGGTTTGCTTAGGTGGGAGGCAGTCATTACACCTTGTCTTTAAGAAACAAAGCAAGATTAAATTTTATAATACAAGGGGAAGATTCTGGAGAGATAAAAATGCATGAAATCTGGGGACATTGAAGCTTGTTTTTAATTTCTTGGAATGAAAAGAATTGGTCCAGGGATAATGAAGAATTCAGACTGGGCGTTCTGTCTTGGGCATGCCCACCAGGTCATCAAAGAAAATGATTTGGGTTCTCTAATGATAAAAGCAACGAGCTGGGAGTGTAGCTTTGGTGCACGCATTGCAGACCATCTCTGAGTAGCGTCTGCTAAAGTCCACCCTTCAGGCACCTCAACCCCAGGCCAGCTCCATGCATTGTCCTCATCACCGTTTCACATGGGAGATGATGTTGCATCGTTTCAGCAAACTCTCAAACACAGTGTGTGCAAATATTGTTTCTGTCACGCTCTCATCTCTCTTTTCCTGAGATTCTAACTTTGAGTGAATTGCACCCATGACCTATGGCAATTGTGCCTCTCTTACTCTTTTTTTCTACGTTCAATAATTCTGTCTCTGTTTTAGTTTGGGAATTTCCATCTTCCTCATCTTCCAATTCACTAATTGTTTGTTTAGCTATGTTTAACCTCCTAATGAAACACATCAAGGAAGGTTTCCAAGTCAGTTAGGATATCATAAATTTCTAAAATTTCAATTAGGTTCTGTCATTGGTCTTCAGTTTTCTGCCAAAATTCTCAACTTTCCCTTTAATTCTTTAAACATGATTATTACTTGATAATAATACCTTCCTATTTCCTGTTGTTGAAGTCTTCACATAGGTGCGTTAACGTCTGATTTTGACATGTCCGTTGTGCGGATTGTGTATCTCAGATTCTATTTTCTGGTGTTCTCTTTTATTTCAGTCTTATTTTCTCATACCCCTACTGTATTTGGAGAGAGAAATATACACATGTGTATATAAAAAATGAAATGTCCTGGTGCTTTCACCTTCCTCCAGAGAGGACTGATTTATTTTTCTGGTGGCTACAGTAAGGACACTAGCATCTTAGATCATTTTAATTCAGTCAAATTAATTAATTATCTCAATTAATTATCTTTCAAACCTGGAAATCCCCCCTTAGAAGAAGCAGTCTATCGGTGATTCAATTTTACTTTTAGGAATCGGCTCTCCGAGGTCTGGCATAGTTTCCATGGTCCCAGGTCTCTGGCCGGCCCTAAATTCCAACTTTGTTTCTCTAGCCCTCTGCTGTTATGAGAACTCTATCAGTCCCTACTTTAAAAACCAGTGTCTAACGTTACGGGAATAGTGACTCCCGATGCAGGCTCCTTTCTTTGAACTCCAGTTCTGGCCCATATAGTGTCTCGGTGACTCTGGAATTCTTTGTTATTTCTCTGAAGTTTTTAAATAGAGATTATTGGTTTGTTTTATTGTTTGTTTATATTTTCTCCAGCTTTTCTGTTCTTGTTGGGAGGAATGGGTCAATATTTTAAGCAATGTTAACTTGCTAGTTTTATGTAATTTTGAAAGATTGATTTATTTTCCAAATCCATAGGAGAGATTCAAATAAATGATTTGCTGCAGTAAACTGACCGTTTAAATGCCTGTTATAGTTGTTTAAATAGCAGCAGATGACACCAAAATTCATAAAATTCCAATGCTGCCATTGCGGGTGCTCTGTCTTCTTTCTAACCCTGCCTCCCATTCGCATACCACATACACGTGCCTCATCCTGTGCTGGAATGTGGCCCAAACTCACCAGGAGCCTTCATACCATTTTGTATTCCTCACCTCTTCATCCCAAACCTTATGGTAGTCTTTCCACATTCGTTGTATTTTTGCTTTTCTGAGTGATGCCCCATTCTGTCCGCACCCTGCCTGTGTCCCAGGGAACGTAATGACCTGCACACTCTGAATGCGGGTTACTGGGGACACCTGAGGCCCTGTCACTCCACAGTGCAGGGAATTCTCTGCTAGACCCGAGCTCCAGTCCTAGAGCGGAACCAGCTTGGTCCCGCCTCCCGCCCTGCCTTCCTTCAGGTCCTGGGACATGTTCCCACCCCCATAGCGATGTATTGGGATCACCTCCCAAATAAACAGCTTGCGTTCGAGTCCATGTTCTCAGCCATTGTTACTGGATAGTTCATAGGAAAACATACTTGGATGCCTCATAAAAGGTTTATTGAGAAAGCTTTAATGTTTCTCTACCTTATAAAATTTTAATAGAAAGATCCCTAGGGAAAAATACCAGGAATATGTTACCAAGAGAAATGTGCTTTGGTATCATTGCGTGTAGCCTACTTAAAAATAGCCGTGTCCTGGCCAGAGTGGCTCAGTGGTTAGTGTCAACCCTGAACACTGAAGGGTCCTGGGTTCGATTCCCGGTCAAGGGCATGTACCTGGGTTGCAGGTTCAATCCTGGGCCCTGGTCGGGGCATGTGCTGGAGGCAACCAATTGATGCGTCTCTCACATCGATGTTTCTCTCTCTGTCTCTCTCTCCCCCTTCCACTCTCTCTAAAAACCAATGGGAAAAATATCCTTGGGGGAGGATTAATAAAAAAAAAAAAAGAATAGCAGCCATGACCATGTTGTCCAATAAAAGTATTTTTTAAAATGCAGAATTCAGAGACTTCTCACCTAAGTTGGCTATGATAAAGCACCTATTTTGTGGCTGGTAATTAATCCATAGTGATTGAAGGGAATCTTTCCATGAGAAGTGTTGGCTTTTGTTTCTTGAGCGTCTGCCCCAGAGGATCAGTAAAATCACGATCCCAGCATGTCCCTGACAAGGTCACTGGTAATTTGGAGAAGAGCAGTAGGTGGCTGTCAAAAGTGACAACTTTCAACTATGGATGAGATTCTTCTGGAAAAACTATCACAACCATTTTGTTCATGGCCTGGTGACGGCACTGAGCGGTCAAAACAGCAGGCGCCGCTGGGTGCACGGCCCAGAGTCGGAATTTGTACTTGAAAAATGTCAATTTCTACTTGTTGATAAGCAGCCCAGTTTGCCAAAAAACAGTGGAGGTTTGTTATATAGAACAAACACTATAATCTCTGGGCTTAATTTAGTTCAAGGTTAGGGAGTTTACAAATCCCTCTTAAATTTATATTAACTTAATGGAGAGGAAGCTCTTGCGTTTAGAGGCAAAGGGAAGAGCACAGCTTGTCCGAGAAGGACCCGATTGTGGAAAGATTACCCACTGATTCGCACGTCCATCATTTCTCACAGGTACGATGTGTGTGTGTGCGCGTGGTGAGAACACCGAAGACCACCTCGCTTAGCAAATTCCAAGTCTAAAAATGCTGCTAGCATTAGCAGTGTTAGCGACTAGTTTCCATACTTCCCATTAGATCTCCAAAGTTTATTCCTTCTGCATCACTGAAATTCTGTTTCCTTTGCCAACATCACGATCATTTTAAAGAGGCATCTGTGGAAACAGAGAAAAATTTTGAAGGAACTGTGTCCACAGTATCGTATCAATAAGACACTTCACCTGCTTCACGTATCAGCTTCTATCGCTGCCCTGACAGGTGACCTCCACCTGATTTTGGAGAATGGGCATAAATGGTGAGAAGGTGGACCTTCTCGGGAAGGCTCCCGTCCCATGGGAAATTGCTCCTCTGAGCTATTGCACCAGGAGCAAGTTGGCGTTACCCCGTTTCTACCCCAGCGTCTCGGAAGAAATTACCAGCCAGCAAACCAGACGTGCGTCCATGGGAAGCAGCCACGGAGCCTCAGCCAGAGGACAGTTTCCTCGGCCGTGACGCCTTCCTGGTCACGATGGATGCGCATTAATGTCGAACAGTCACAGCATTTCTGACATAGTCGTTCGTGGGCTTTGGTTGTCACAACAGAATTATAGCCTCATAAACGCAATATGTGGAAAACTATTCACAATTACAGAGAAGATTGTTGAGTTACACATACGTGAAAGGGGAAATCCCATGTACCGGCCAGGATCCCCTCGTGGGCCACGCCCGCTGCTGGGAGTATAAAAACCCCATGGTCCCGGGGTGACACTCAGACTCGGACTCTCCTCACTGTCACTCGCTGTGCTCACGTCTCCCGTCAACATGTCCTACAGCGGCTGCTCTGGAAACTTCTCCTCCTGCTCCCTCGGGGGCTCCCTGTGCCACCCAGGCTCCTCCTGTGGCTCTTCCCACCCCAGCAACCTGGTCTACAGCGCTGAGCTCTGCTCCCCCAGCCCCTGCCCGCGGGGCTCCTCTCTCCGCAGTGGCTGCCAGGAGACCTGCTGGGAGCCCCGCAGCTGCCAGACGTCCTGCTGTGGCCTGAGGACCCCCACGCTCTGCAGTCCCTGCTGGACAACTCGTCCTGGGGCTCTGGGCTCTGGGTCCAGCAGCAGCTGCTACTCCCTGGGTTGTGGGCCCCGAAGCTCCTACTCCCTGGGCTGTGGGTCCCGAAGATCCTACTCCCTGGGCTGTAGGCCCCGAAGCTCCTACTCCCTGGGCTGCGGGTCCTATGGCTTCAGACCCCAGGGTTATGGAGGCTGTGGCTTCCCTTCCCTGAGCTACGGATCCGGATTCTGCCGCCCGACTTCCTTGGCCTCCAGGAGCTGCCAGTCACCCTGTTACAGACCAACCTGTGGGTCTGGCTTCTATTGATCTGTTTGTAAAGGGTCCAGATTCTCTTCAGTATTGAGGTCAACGTCCGCTCAGCAAAACCATCATTGCTGTTGTCACCAGTTACCACAGTTAGTTTATCCTTAAACCATCCATTTCTTGCATCGCCAACGTTTGACAGACCCCAAAATTAATGAGTCACCCAAAATTAAGTCCTAAAATCTCTACTATTGTTAAAATTCGTGCTATTGCGTTTCCATCGAGGAACAATTGAAAATAAGTTTTACTCTTAATAAATTTACGTAATCTGGCTTCCAAATGCATGGTTCATCTTATTACTATTACTAGTTTCTCTGTCTTTGCCTCTGGTGTTCGTATGCGATGATCCGGAGGGTGTAAGTAAGGATCGAATTGACCTGGGAACTGGGTTTGAGCACAGTGCAGCTCCACAGATTTGAGTGGCTTTCTGTCTCCACAGACTGCCCCTTCGTAGGAGTCATTTTCTGAGGTCCACGCTCTGCATTTCTCAGCGTCGGTGACTATTGCCTGCGAATGGGAGACGTGCATGTCTGCTGGTGAGGGAAAACACGACACTGGTGCATAATTAGAAAGGCAGACAACAGGACAAGTGAAATAACGTATAAGGTCAGTTTACACAGAGACAAAAACTTGACTAAAAGTCCAGTATCTGGACAGACTTTTCAGCCAAGCAGCTCCAAGGACAGACGCTTAGCTCTTGGCTGGTTAATGTAAACGCCCCAATCGCCGCCCTCCACAGGCGAGGTGCCCCCAGCCTCATCTGCACACCTGTGGAAGGGGGGTCACAGTGATCTCAGGTGGGGGGTAACTGAGCAAAGACCCGGAGAGCAACCTCCTGAAGCTTCTCCAAGGCTCAACCCGAAACAAACTAAGAGCAACACATCTGAGCAGCATTGAACATTTACAGTCGTCAGTCTTAGCCTGCACCCCACCCCCCACAAAGCAGAGCTGGGGTCAAGAACCTGGGTGCGGACAGTTTATTTGGCAAAAGGTTCCAGGAAGCAGGTATGGAAAACCATAGAAATTATGTCAAAGAGGAAAATCCCATTAAAGGTCATGTTTTTCAGTTGGTTTTAAAGTGGACAGTTGAGAGTCTGCCCTTCAGGGCCTTTTAGGAATTACAGAGTGATGGTGGAATTGTCCACCCCCAGATCTGATTAAGGGGAGAAGCACTTATCCCCCAGCCCCGTGCTTGGAACGTGGGCTCTGCTCGCCTTCCCGGGGCTAGAAGCTGCCCAAAGACAGACCTGAGACACTAATGTGGTGGCGTCATCTGCATCGGCTACATGGCTAATCCCCAAGTTTTACACTTTTAAGATGTGGCAGGTGGGTGGGGAAAACGATTCCTTTTGCCCTCACCCAAGACAAGCCTCATAAGTCAGTTCCTCTGCCTATTAAACCTGCCGCCTCCCATCTGAAGTGGTCGGACTTCCCTCGTAGGCCCGCCCCGCCCTCCACCCGTGGGGCGGGTTTCACATCTCACCTGGGAAGCTCCTGGGAGACTGTAAAGTGTGGGGACTGCACCCCAGTCCTCCGCTTCCCACTGCCGCCACCTGCAGGAGGCTGGGTGCACGTGGCCGCGTCCCGCAGGGAGTGGGAGGAGCCTCGGCGGCCCTGGCTGGGTGCGAACCACAGGGGACCTCCACCTGTCTGAACCTTGAGTGTCCCTCCTTCTGCCTGTGTCCAGGTGTAAGTGGTTTTTCAGGGGTCCCTCTGCCTCCCCTTTTTGAGAGAAAGGTGATGGTTTGATTTGGTTCAGAAGAATTGAGCAGAGAAAGGGCAGGATGTGGCTTGTCTGCTTTCTGATGTCACGCGGGTGAGTGTGAAAGCCCTGGTCACCGCGCCTGCATCTCCCAGGGCACCAGGTGAAAACGGTGGGAAAAGCAGAGTGGAGGGCTCCTCACCCAGCCTCGTGAGGTCCATTCGGTTTTCATTCATTATAAATAAAAAGTGAAGGATCTAAGAAAATCACCAAGCGGGGCGGAAGGCTGAGGCAAAGTCAGTGAGACATGGGGTTGCCCTTGGGTAAGAATCAAGGTCGTCGGCACCCTTAGTGAGGCTGAGGTTGTCCTCGACTTGTGCATGTACGTTTGGGGCCCGACTGCTGACCCAGGGGTTATCGGCTCACTGGGTGTTCAGTCGACACAAAAGAATATCTGCATTGGTTTTGAGTAGTTGTTTTTGTTGTTTTTACTCCCAAATAAGGGCTATGAACTGAACAACTGAAAAAAACAGGAGCAAGTTTAGGGCTTCATCAGACGTGTAGAGCGGATCACACGGGAAGTGTGGGGCCTGCTTGCTGACAGGTCCTGGAAAGTGTTAGCTGCTTCGTCCAGAGGTTGATTCTGATCCGCCCTAAGCCGGGGTCCCCGGGACCCTCACCCCATCTAAAGCACTGACGTCTAACTTCTCACTAGACACCCTCCCTTCAACTTCTCAGATATTTTATGAGCCTTTTTCTTCCAAAATTATGTGACGTAGTCAGTTTAATATTCGTTACAATATGTAATTATATCATATAAAAGATAATGAAGTTTCTAACTCCCTGCAGAACAGAAGGCCACAGTTATTAGTCTGTTTATAGTCTGAAAAATGCGATTCTAGATTTTTCATATGAAATTATTAATGGGTGCAGCAAACATAAAAGATAAAATAATTTCTTCCAAACTGAAAAGACATTGGACAATTTTACTTTTTAAAGTAAAAATTTTAAAACGATAAATACAAGATAAAGAAATATCCAGCCAGATAACTTACTAGTCGTTTTGAAGACAGTAAACAGATAATATGAAAGCAAATATGTGAATGTCACATAACATTTTTATTTAAGCTTACAACTTCTCCCACTTTGTGAAATGTAAAGCAAATGCATCAGAGGAAATAAACAGGAGAGGCACTAAAGAGGAAATATGCTTCAACATCGTATGTCCAAGGAGCAGTGTGGGTCTCTCTCTTCAGTGAATGCATTTTCCACTTATTGAAATTCAAATTATTTGGAATCCATAAGAGGTAACAGGACAAGTCAAATTTGTGAGCTAAAAATAGGACAACAGATCAATAGATAGTGTGGATCTTGATATAGTTGGTATTATGTGACATTTCATTGTGTTCAAACCTAAGATTAGCACAAGCCAGTTCCATAGGCCGGTTGGCAAGAATCAGACTGGCAGCTGCTGGCAGAGAAGTAGGCTGGACAGGAAACACTGGATCCGCAGCTTAGAGATGAAAAGGCACTGGGACCACAACCCACTGATTGGAAACCAGGGTACCCAGAGCCCAGAGACCCAGGCCGAGTCCCCAGGCAGGGCCTGCAGACCCTGAGGGTCCTCGGGCCACAGCAGGACGTCTGGCAGCTGGGGGCTTCCAGCAGGTCTCCTGGCGGCCGCTGCGGAGGGAGGAGCCCCGCGGGCAGGGGCCGGGAGCAGAGCTCAGTGCTGTAGACCAGGTTGCTGGGGTAGGAAGAGCCACAGGAGGAGCCTGGGTGGGGCAGGGAGCCCCCAGGGAGCAGGAGGAGAGGGTTCCAGAGCAGCCGCTGCGGGAGGGGTCCACAGATCCGACAGGATAAGAAGCTTCTGAGTCTGAAAGCCAGTTCTTGGACTGGGGCATTTATATCCCTTATCGTGGGGTGTGTCACCCACCTAACGCATAAGAACAGGTTGCCATCTGCTTTTAATTGATGGAATTGAAAAGGTAATTGCAGCCATACATATGCAGTGTCTGTGGTTTTACAACTGGAAAGTGCAGTTGCCCCTGGACGCCAGCTAATGGTGTTGAATCTTCAAAGCTCTTAGTCACCCTGCGCATGGGAAGGGCCCCCAGCAGCTCCCCGGGAACTGCCCCAGAGGCAGAAGTGCTGGGCCCGGGAAGCCACCGAACTGGAAATAAGTGACACGCCCCTCACAGTCCCAGAGTTGTTGCGTCTGTATAGCAGAGCTGCTGACCAACCTGTCCACAGCCATTTCTTTTTCTTTCTCCCCTTTTTAAAAAAAATTATCTTTATTGTTGAAAGTACTGCAGATTTCCCCTTCTTACCCCATCGCCCCGCCTCCTCCCGGCCTTCCGCACACTGCTGTGTCCATGGGCTGTGCGTTTGTGCTTATATGTCCTTAGGTTAGTCTCTCCCCAGCCTCCCAGCCACCCCCCTTCCCTCTGAGACCCTCCGTCTGCTCCCTGCTTCCATGTCTCTGGGTCTATTCTGTTCATCAGTTTATTTTGTTCATTAGATTCCACGTATAGGTGAGATCAAGTGACACTTGTCTTTCTCTGCATCGCTTATTTCGCTTCTTTTAAACGGAAGCCGGCATTGACGGTTGAGGCAGGAACTGCAAGGTCGCTTAAGGGAAGGGCGTCCCCAGGGAGCAGCCACGGGACCCGCAGGACGCAGGAGGGTTTTTCCCCATCAGCTCTCAGCCTGGATGGCTTCGGCGAAGAATTAGCTGAGACAGCCCCTCGCTTCCTACGCTGCTGCTGAAAACCAGCCAGTCTTCGCGTTGCTCTTCTGCGTTTACTATGGCGAGGGCTCAGTACTACAAATTGCTTTATGCTGTTTTGGGGTGTCAGGGGTTATGGATGGGAGACGCTCAACGGAGCGTTAAAAAGAAGCACAAAACGAGGGGCACGAATGCCCGATGCATTTTTATCTCTAATTGGAGGCGGTGTTTCCCACGGAGGGGTTCCCGGGATCTGGATGAATTTCTTCTGCTAAGAAAGTTCGTCAGCTGTGTCGCCTCGACGTCTTGCACCGGAGGAGCCATCGCACGGAGGTTCTTTCTTTGCTTTGGAAAGTAACATGCGTCCCTTTGAATTAAATCGTTTCCAGGTGTTTTCTGGCAAGTATGACACAGTTTTTTAAATCATGGTCATACTTTTTCCCGTTCCATGGCTGGTTTCCCGGCTCCGTGTCCCGGGGTAATAGAGATGGGAACCCCAGAGGAGGGGAGGTTGAGGAGCCTGACTCGCCGGGGCTCCGAGCTGGCGATGAATTCATTTTACAGGTCATTTCCCTCGCACCTCTCAACAGAAGTGTCCGGGTTCAACACCTCTGCTTGGTGGAGGAAAGGATGTTCAGTGTCAGTCAATACCTGGCCCCGCGACAGTCTCCCCGGCAGCTTACGTAAGAGGACGGCGCTGAGGCAAGCGGGGAAACCCAACGCGGGCGAGCGTGGCGTTTATCGGGGCGTTCGGATGTCCGGTATCTTTTTGAGAAGTGAAGCAGAAAGCTTTGGAATCTACTAGAAGGCTTCTTGCTCGTCACGGTCAAGGAGCCTAATCAATAAGGACCATTTGTTTTATAAACAGGCTAGACTGTGTTGCCTAATACGCAAAACACGACTGAAGGCCCAGGGGCCTATGCAAAAATGTTCAGACTATAGCATCTATGATCTGGAAGATAATTTCACAATTATCTCGCTGCCGGAATCCCGCTGCAACAACATCGTGATTAGATGCTCCCGGTGTATCGAGATGAAATCTCATGACCTACTAACGTAGCTCCTTTCATACTTTTAGCTAAATCTCCCCTTAAAACTTCCACCCAGCAATCTCAATTCTTTTTGTTGTTGTTGTTAATCCCCACCCGAGGATATTTTTTCCATTGCTTTTTTAGAAAGAGAGGGAGGGAGGGAGGGAGGGAGGGAGGGAGGGAGGGAGGGAGGGAGGGAGGGAGGGAGGGAGGGAGGGAGGGAGAGAGAAACATCGATGTGAGAGAGACACATCGGTTGGTTGCCTCCTGCACGCACCCAGCCCACGCCGGGGATCGAGCCTGCAACCCAGGTACGTGCCCTTGACCGGAAATTGAACCCACAGCCCTTCGCTGTGCAGGCAGAGGCTCTAACCGCTGAGCCACACGGGCCGGGCAACCTCGATTCTTCATGGAACGAATCCCAGCCCAGTACCGCTGAACAGCGTGTCCGTTACGGAGGGTGGATGTCCTAAGGGGTGGCCCAGCCCCACAGGTTGCTTTCGGCCGCTTCCTGCCCTGCACGGCCCTGTTTACAGTTTGCAATGAGGAGTGTTGCGAGAGGGTCCCCGGGAACACTGGGGGGCACTAGTCCTCTGGGCAGCAGACATGTGACTGGATTCGTGCACCACACCGAGGTCCCGAAGGCGTTCAGTCTCCGTTTCACGCTGTCCTTCGCCCAGATACCCTCCCGCTTCCGTTTATAAAGGTCGTTTGTCACTATAAGCCCTTCAGCTACTTGGCCTGACGGTGAATCCACATGGGGTGGACACTTTCTGATTTCTTGACTTTCTTTACCTTCTGTTAGTTTCCTCTCACGGGGTAGGAATTTTTACTAAGGGAAAACAGCCTACTTTTCACGTGTAGGACGTATTATTCTGTTCTCAGTAGCATCAACATGACCAAAAGATTACCTGAAACGCATGGGAGTGGGGAGATTTGACGATTTACTTTACTGATGTCTCCCATCAAGAAGCAAGTCAGCTCCAGAGCAATTGTTCCTTCACTAACTATTTTCACAATGTCATTTTCAGAGCCCTCCTGCAAATACCAGACCCTCTAGTCTCAAATCAAACATTAAAAACAGGACTATCTCATGACCGCGCAATTCCACTTCTGGGTACATACCTGAAGAAATCCGAAACACTAGTTGAAAAAGGCATGTGCACCCCCATGTTCACCGCAGCGTCATTTACAACAGCCAAGGCTGGAGGCCACCCAAGTGCCCGTCAGGAAACAAGTGGGTGAAAAGCCGTGGTGCACAGAGATGCGATGGAGCATGGCTTGGCCGTGAAAAAGAATGAAATCTCACCGTTTGCAACACCGTGAACGGACCTAGAGGGTGATAATTACGCTCAGTGAAATGATTCCATCTGAGAAAGACAAATGCCACAGGATTCCACTTGGAATCTAAAGAGCAAAATAAATGAACAAGCAGAACAGAAACAGGCTCACAGGCTGAGAACAGGCCGATGGCTGCCAGAGGGGGTGGGGGGCCGGGTGAAAGGGGCGAAGGGATTGAGAAGCTCAGGCTGGCGGTGACGGGACAGCCCCGGGGACGTAACGCTCAGCACAGGGAGCACAGCCGGTGATACTGTAATAACTGAAGGGGCCCGGCGGGCACAGGGGATATCGGGGGGTCACCTTGTAAAGGACATGACTGGCCAGCCACTATGCTGTACACCTGAAACGAATACAAAATATATTTAATGTAAACCTTAATTGCCAAAAATAATAATAATAAAAATAAATCCAAGTACACACCAGTGGCCGGGGCACATGTGCTATAAGAAAACTAAAAGCCAAATTTCTTAGACTCTCATTTAGCTTTTCTACCAATCGGGTTGTTACTGGGCTGTTTTTCTACAGGGTTGTTCCTGGGTTATTTTTCTATCGGGTCCACAGATTGGGGAGACGAAACAGACACTGAGGATTATTTTTTCTGTTCCTGACTTGGGCTCCTGAGCTGGCGCAAATTAAATGCCCCCTGCAGACTACAAAGTACCTTCAGAGCTTTAAACACAGCACAATTATCAGCACGTTGCCCATTCGCTGCCATCTATTCAAAGAGGGTGAATGAAGCCCCAGGGCCAGGGGCACAATTACGGCACAATTACAATCCTCGGGCCAAGCCGGACAAATGAGGACGGAGTGTGTGCCTCACGAATAATTGCTTTGAAAAACTCATGAAATTCCTTCATTAAAAGTCTGCATTCATGAGGAAGGCCTTTGAAGGTCCCCGCGTTTCATCTTGGCTGGAGCCTCGGGAAGCCTTCTCATTAAAAGGGGCCCCTGCTGGGACTCCCTTGGCTACGGTATAAAAGCGTCGGGCGCAGAAGGTGATGCTCACGGTCCCGGACTCCTCTCTGCACCTCAGCCGAGCTCAGAACTCCCACAACATGTCCCACAGCTACTGCTCCGGAAACCTCTCCTCCCGCTCCCTCGGGGGCGCCCTGCGCTATCCAGGCTCCTCCTGCGGCTCCTTCTACCCAGGCCACGTCGTCTACTCTCCGGGCACCTGCCCGCAGGGCTCCCCCGTCTACGGCGGCTGCCAGGAGACCTGCTACGAGCCCAGCGGCTGCCAGACGTCCTGCTACGGCCCGAGGACCTCCACGGTCTGCAGTCCTTGCCAGTCAAACTACCCAGGATCCTTAGGATGTGGCAACGCTGGCCTTGCGCCCTTTGGTTACGGGAGCTCCCGAGCCCAGTCTCTGGGCTGTGGGCCCGGCTTCTCCCGCCCAACTTACCTTTCTTCCAGAAGCTACCAGTCCTCTTGCTTCCAGCCGGCAAGCAGCTCTCGCTGTTTTGGACAAAATTACTGAATATCCTCGGTTCTCTCACAGTGATATCTGCGATCTCTGCAACTTGAACGTGCATCCTGTCCAGTATCTGCAACTGCTGACCGCCTGCCTGGCCAGGACTCGCCGCCACAGCCTCCTGGGAGCCTCTGACTCATTGTGGACAAGGGACCGCGCCTGTGACCTTCTCTAGCCAGACCTAGGAGATGGATCTGATTTCCATCCTTATGCCGATGCTCAGAGTCCCTTCTGTCGCTTCCCTTCTAAGGTTTCCCTCTGATTCTTCTCCTCGGGTGCTTTCACATCACTGTATTTCAAATGGATATGGCATCCAAATAAATTTATGTCTCTGGGATGAACGGTGGCATTTTCTGTTTTTGTACATAGGCTCCATTTGGTGAACGGATGCTGCGCCTTCAGCTGTCGTCAGTAGGAAAACATGTCTTTGTTTTCTTAGTTTCATGTGTTTTGTTGATATTTTGCTGGATGGGAAACAGGTGCTTTAGAGGAGAATTTAAATCCGCGGCGTATCTTAGGTCCTAAGAGATTTCTATCCCCCGTAGATGCTCTTGTTATCTAAGTGCTTTGGGATGGTAGGTATCGAGCTCTGGTTGCGGAGCAGGCGTCGTGCTGAGGAAAGACCTGGAGTCCCTGCCCTCGGGGAGGCCCAGGACCCAGTTCTCACTCACGGTCACGTAGCAAGGGCAGGGTGGGGACAGAAGAAGCACGTTTCAGTGGGAACCAAACAACGGGGCCTTCAAACGGCGCGAGGAAGTCACGTAAAACTCATTACTGACGATAGGACGACTAGGTTACCACCTCATATAGAAAATAAATCTTGCTGATCTAATGCGTTAGCTGAGGTCCTTTGAGAGACGGCTGCCAGATTGGATTGGACATGAAGGAGATTTGCTGGTGAAAACACAGGTCAGAGGAGATGGGGAGATAGCTGGAGAAATCTGGGAGAACCGTCAGACCACGAAGCAGGTCTGAACTGGGAGGGAGGGAGGGAGGGAGGGAGGGAGGGAGATCGGCCCAGAAGCTGCTCGATGAAGGAATTCCCGCGTCACAGAGACGGGCCTTCCTGAGTGTCCCAGCCAAGCTCAGCCACTGGCCGAGAACAGGGCGGAGCGTGACCTTGGGGTACATGGGCAGAGACTGGCAGCCGGGGCTGTGGGTCGAGTACACCCCCCGCGGTGGGAGATTTGACCCCGTAGCTTCCATGCCCAGGGTATTTACTGGCTTTAAATAAGCCAACATAGTAATAAATGGTGACATGATCAACGAAACCACGGAATCTTCATGAATTAAGTTCAATATACTTTATTGTACTTGCTTTGATCAGAACATTAATTGCTATATCAGGCCCGATCCAGACGTCACTGAGTGAAAGTCTAACCTACATCTGAATATGAGAAGAACTGAGACTAACTGGACGGTCGTCCTTGGTTTCCCGGTCGTCACCTGGTTCGTGGTTCCTTCCTGCACTTGATTTTGGTCACGGTCGTTCATCATTCGTCACCATTCTGCTTGGTCCCTGACCTTTGACCAGGCCTTCACCCCTCTCAGTTCCCACATCCTTGGCCCTAGTATCCCCTGGGCTGCCGACGGCTGTTAGGATGGGGCTGCCTTTGCGACGACCACCGTCCAGGGGCATCCCGGGCCTTTCCCGCTAGATGTCAGGAGCGCCACCACCAGTTGTGACAGTGAAATATGTTTCCAAACCTCACCACATGTCCTCTAGAGGCAAAATCATTCCCTGTTCAGAACCATTCATTTGTAGAGTGTCTTGGGCATGAGCTGTTTGGGGACATTGGCCCTCTCCCCCACCTGGGGTGCGTAGGACAGAAAATTCAGAATTATATTACTCCACGCATGAGTGAGGTGTTATGAATGATGACAGCCCATAAATATATTTAACTTCAAAATCTAGGATAACGTTGAGCTACGGACTCGGCAAACATAGTCCACCACCGCATGTGAATATAGGAGTAATTGTGTTTACAGTGACGGTGATTGTGTTTATAATTAAGGTATTATGTTGACAATTATAATGTAGTGGATGTGATTATGTTTATAATTATGTTTGCAATTATAATGACCTGTTGAACTGCAGTTAGAGGAAAAACGATGACATTTTGTGACAAGCCGCTCAGTTCCAGAGTTTCTCGGTTGTGACCACGCCCACTCTTTGGCCCTCCTAGACCAAGAAGTAACAGTAAGACTTAGGTTATCTTCTTATATTTGAAATAAGACCAATGGAGACCAACTGCAGCTTATAGACTCTGCTTTAATGCGTTTGGGGCGTTCTGAGTGCTTTCTCTCATTTGTCTGGCTCACTCCGTATGCCCCATGAAAAAAAGACTGACACTGTTGGTATCCAAGACGTACTGGCTGCCGCTTCCTCAGGCTCCTTCGAAGTCCTATGGTCTTCCCAGTACAGGCCTTTTACCATTTTGGTTAAACGTATTCCTCAGTACCTTTTGTTATTTGTTGTTGTTGCAACAATAAAAGGGATTGTTTTCTCAATTTCTCTTTCTGAGAGTTGACTATTAGTGTGTAAAAATGCCAATGGTTTCCGGATATTAATTTTGTTTCCTGCTAGTTTCCTGAATTCATTTGTTAGATCCAGTCATTTTTTGGTGGAGTCTTGGGGGTTTTCTCTAGATAGTATCATGTCATCTGCAGATAACGACAGTTTCACCTCCTCCTTCCAGTTTGGGTGCCTTTTATCTCTTCTTGTCTGATCGCTGTGGCCAGGGCTTCCGGTACTGGGACGACTAAGAGGGTGACAGTGGACAGGTACATTCGAAAAAATGAAACTAGACCACCAACCCACACCACACACAAGAATCAACTCAAAATGGGTAAAAGTCTTACATGTAGGTCAGGAAACCATAAAACCCCTAGAAGAAGACACAGGCAGTGAAGCCTTAGACATCTCTCATAGCAAGATTTTTGCCAATATATCTTCTAGGGCAAGGGAAACAAAGGAAAAAATACACAAATGGGGCTGCCTCAAGATAAAAAGCTTCTGCACAGCAAAGTAAACCATCCTCAGAACCAAAAGGGAGCCCACTGTGTGGCAAACATACTTGTCAATGACACATCTGATAAGGGGTTAATTCCCAAAATATATAAAGAAATTATACAACCCAACACCAGGAAGACAAACAATCCAATTAAAACATGGGCAAAGGACCTGAACAGACACTTCTCCAAAGAGGACACACAGATGCCAAGACATATGAAAAGATGTCCAACGTCACTAATCGTCAGAGATGCAAATTAAAACCACAGTGAGGTGTCACCTCACCCCCGTCAGAATGGCTCCATCAACAAGTCAACAAACAACACATGCTGGCGAGGGTGTGGGGCAGGGGAACCTGGTGCACTGCTGGTGGGAACGCAGACGGGGGCAGCCACTGTGGAAAACAGTGTGGAGGGTCCTCAAAGAATTAAAAATGGAGCTGCCTTTTGACCCAGTGACTCCACTCCTAGGAATGTATCCTAAGAATCCTGAGACACTCATCAGAAAGAATATATGCACCCCGATGTTCATAGCAGCACAATTTACAATAGCTAAGATCTGGAAGCAGCCCAAGTGCCCATCAGTAGATGATGAAAAGCTGTGGGACATTTACACCATGGAATACTACGCAGCTGTAAAGAAGGATCTCGTACCCTTTGGGACAGTATGGAAGGATCTGGAGAATATTATGCTAAGTGAAATAAGCCAGGCAGAGAAAGACAAGTACCATAAGATCTCACTTATATGTGGGATCTAGTGAACAAAATAAACTGATAAACAAAATAGAAACAGAGGCAGACGTTCAGGAAACAGACTGACCGATGGTGGGGGGAGGGGGAGGGGGACTAGATGAAGGAAGGTGAAGGAATCAGCCAAAGGACATATATGCACAACCCATAGACACAGACAACAACAGTGTGGTGATGGCCACAGGGGTGGGGCCGGGAGGAGCTGGGAAATTGGGAGGGGGGTTGGAAGATACCTGTAATAGTGTCAACAATAGAAATAAAGTTAAAAATTGCTTATGAAAATTGAAGTCATTAATCTATTCATTTTTATGTTATAGGCATATAGGTTTATAATCCATAAAATGAGTTGGGCTGGGTGTTGGTTCAACTATTTTTTCTTTTGCTTTATTATTATTATTATTATTGTTAATATATACCTTTATTGATTTCAGAGAGAGGAAGGGAGAGAGAGAGAAAGATAGAAACATCAATGATGAGAGAGTCAGGGATCGGCTGCCTCCTGCACGCCCCCGACTGGGGATCGAACCCACAACCCGGGCATGTGTCCTGACTGGGAATCGAACCTCGCCCTCCTGGATCCTAGGCCGACGCTCAACCGCTGAGCCACGCCCGGCCGGGCTTTTTTTTGTTTTTTAAATACGACACCTAAGGGACAGAATTTAATTTGCCAAAGACCCCACAGCTACTTAGCGTATTGAAAACTCAGCTCTACTTTCAAAACTCTTTTTAACCACATCGTCTTATGCAAGGACTAAAAATAAATAAAGGAAAGAGCCCTCGCCATGAACAAACCGCATTTCTACAGGTTTATTTCATGAAGCCCCCAGGAAAAGGTGAAGTAAAAGCTGGAAGAGATTCTCCGTGGACGTAGCCGTTCGCGACCCGAAGCATCTGAGGCCGTTTATCCGCGAGAGGAGCCGGGCGAGGGCGGAGGACGGGCTGGGGCCCCGGCGGTGCCGCTGATGCGCCTGCGCAGAGGCCCGAGCGCGGCCTCCCCGGGAGATACAATGTATCCACCCCCCGCCCACAGGGGCCCATCTCGTCAGAGCTTCTAACATCATGGCGTTGACTTAAGCGATTGGATTTCGTGTAATTAGCGGGGCAACACAGAAAGAACCAGCAAGGAAATTAAGGGTATGGGACTTTTTAATTTGATTCTTTCCTACGTCATGCTCGGAATATTTCTGCTGCATATTGAAACACGGTAATGAAGGTCTGTAATGACGAATTCTAAATCCCTCAGGCTGGTGGCACCGCTGATTGCAGATTCATTCCAGTCCCTTAAAAATCAGGGAATCTGCCAATTTTGTACACGTTCTATTATGAGGAATTAGGATTTATTTAGTTTATCCACTGTTCCCCTCAAGACCCAAAGATAGCCTGCATTTCAATGGGTATGAGTAACTATTTGTTACTTATCTATATTTTTAAATCTGTTGCATATACAACCTTTTTACATGGAAAACCGTTTTATATTTGATATGTTAAATAAGCTCAATTAAGAATAAAACTTGAGCCAAGCTGTGGCTCAGCGGTTGAGCATCGACCAAGGATCCAGGGGATCCGGGTTTGATTCCTGGTCAGGGCACATGCCCGGGTTGCGCTCGATCCCCAGCGGGGGGCGTGCAGGAGGCAGCTGATCAATAACTCTCTCATTACTGATGTTTCTCTCTCTCTCCCTCTCCTTTCCTCTCTCTGAAATCAATAAAGATATATTTTAAAAAAAGAAAAAGAAAACTTGACATGAGCTGTAGTAAGAATAGAAATTTTTATTCTTTTAGAAGTGTTTTCTTAAACTAATGAGGAAAGAGGGAGGGAGGGAGGGAGGGAGGGAGGGAGGGAGGGAGGGAACGAAACATTTTATTGAGAGACCAAGATTCTGAGAATCGCTGAGCCGGGTTTCTGTGGAAAGGTGACTTAAGATTTCATCTCTCAGTCTCCGCACATTATTCTTGAGAAATCTACTTAATAGTATAAATTTACTTATATGGGGTGATTTTTTTGTTGTATGAGCTAGTGACTTTTGGTGACTTACCTCCTAGCCTCCATTTCTTCATTTTTATAATTGGATAAAATCATGTATTTGGCAGGATTAGTCTAGGGATTAAAGAAAGTATTATATTAAAAAATAACAAAAACTTGTTATCTAATGGAAGCAGCTGACCCATGCTAGACCCACTGTTATTTTTCCTCGACTTAATTTACTCGTCCTAAAACATAGAGATGTCTGGGATGGATAGTTAGCAAACCTTCGCTGAATGTCAGTTGTGTGAACAGGCACGGTGCTAGCCTTGGGTTTACAAAGATGAAAAGACGTAGTTCTTACTTACAAACAACTTATGTGAGAGTTTAGGGCACAGTAGTAGAAACAAGGGAACCCCCGTGTGTTACATGCACTGGAAGCAATAGGCTCTGTGAGGTTAAAACGGGCACTTTGCGTAGCGATTTTATTATTTCTCCTTCATTGTACGTGAGCCTCAAAACTGTACCCAGAACAGCTCTACCAGCAGAATAGCCACAGCCTCGCCCACGCGGGGCTTCCCCATGCAGGTGGTATTTTAATATATATATATTGTGAAATGGTTACCACAATCAAGCTAACAAATATAGTCATTGCCTCACGTTTCTATGGTCAGAACACCTGAGATTTACTCTCTTGGCCAATTTCAAGTATATGTACATTATGAACCATAGTTGTTACGCTGTCCATTAAGTCTCCAGGGCTCACTCATCTCATCACGACACGACTGTAGCCTTTGCCAGTCACTTTCCCGTTCCCCACAGCCTCCAGCCCCTGGTCACTGTCCTGTCCTCTGTCACGACGGGCTGGAAGTTCTTAGATCTCACAAATGAGAGATACTATGAAGTCTCTGCCTCTCTGCATCTGGCTCCTTTTGCTGAGCATTGTGTTCTCCAGGTTTATCCACATTGTCGCAGATTATTCCATTTTAAATGGTAGATTCTTCATTGAAATTCAAATAAATTCGTCCCAGGTGATTAAACCTGAAGCCAGCAGCCTAATTGCTCAGCGCTATACAACTCAAACTCATCACAAAGCATATGTTCACCTGTTTTATTTTTAGCAACAAACAGCAATTCGTAAGGGGAAAGAAAATGCCTTAGAAATAAAAGTTTGTTCATCCAAGTTACTGCAAGTCATGAATGTAAACACTCGCTGGATTCTTCAGCGGACACCTAAGGGCAGTGTCTTTCGTGGCTTTTGTGCTTTTTGTGAATCTGGAGACATGTATTTGGCTCAAAAATTGTAGTATTTTCTTTACAGATTTTATGGGCAACCTACCCAATAATCAGACAAGTAATAGAGACAGGTAATCAACATTTAAGAAATGTTTCAAGATACAATAAAAAATTATAAAATCATATGTATTCTGTAATAGTTTGTAGTAGTGATAAGGATTCTTACCCATTTATCTTGATCCAAAAACCTTATTTTTTTAAAGGTATTTGGCTTCATTTTCTAAAAGAACTCTGCTTGGTAGTGATGGAAGAAAAACAGGATTATAGACTGTAAAAAACAATAACCGTGGTTACACTCTTACCTTATAGATGTGGGGAGGTGCAGTAAACCACGAAAGGCGTTTACAAGATACGGGCCTGGCATGTAATCACGGGTGATGCTTGCACTGTGTTAAGCTTTGGAATAAAAGATGAAAAAATTGACTCCACAGATAAACTCATCACTAAAGTCACCAGAGACCATCTACTGGTGTTTCTACAAGAAGCCACAAGACGTGTTTCTGTTAAGAGTTAAAAATCATATCAGCTGCATCATTTAAATTGGCTTTGAAAAACAATCGTGTCCACCTGGTCGTTATAATCAGGTGTCTATGGGAACAACATATGTTATTACTAGAAAAAAGAAATCCTTGCTCATTTAGAAGGTCCAATCAACACAAAAGAAGCGTAATACTCAGAAATCATGCTTTTTGCAAAGATAAGTAGATTCAACGTGAAAATACAAAGAGAAAATCACGTCTCACACAGTCATCATGAACACTGTAAACTGAGTATTGGGGTCAAGGTCAAGCGAATGTTAAAAAAGTTACCCCTTAAGTGTAACCACAAGGCTCAGGGAGCTGTCGGTAAAACCGACTTTCTAAGTTGAAGAATTAGTAAAACAGACAGGTTTATCTGAAGCCATAATCTCGATGTTCTTTGCTGTTAAATCTTTACTGAGATGAGGTTGCTACTTCTTCTTATAAGTCTTTTGTCATAAATACAGGCTTTATGGGGGGCCAGACACTAAATATTTAATATATTTAAAATACTAGAGCCCTGGCCGGTGTGGCTCAGTTGGTTGAGTGTCTCCCATGCACAGAAAGGTCCCTGGTTCGATTCCCGGTCAGAGCACATTCCTGGGTGGGGTTTCAGGCTCGATCCCCAGTAGGGGGTGTGCAGGAGGCAGCCGATGGATGTTTTTCTCTCATCGATGTTTCTCTCTCTAGAATCAATACAAACATATTAAAAAAAATTTTTTAAATATTAGAGAAAAATAAATAACTGAGTCTTGCTCTAGGTGTTGCAAAATCAACTTTTCTGAACGTTTGCTTGGACCGACTTGTTTTAATGGCTGTAAACTTTGTTTTTCGCTAGAATCCTATGCTGCTCCTAAGTACTAGTTATGCTTTTGCTCTTTCTGGTTTCATATATCCGTATTTCCTACCACTCAGAATAAAAAAAGTACTGTCCACAGCAACCAAATGCCCTCATTAGACAGACTATAACTGAAATAACTGTGAAGTGCCCTCCAGAAGGATCCTGTCCTTCAACTGCCCCTTCCATGCTCATCTCAGGCACGATGATCTAAGGCAGAGAGGTCAGTGCCCCTGACTCAACAGTCAGCTGTTGCACGTTTTAAAAATTCTTGTGGCTCCCCAGATGAAAATCGCCGATCTCTAGAAAACTGGAGGGTCAGTTGGGCAGGTGTGTCCATCGGGCTTCTCCAGATGAAGTAAACGGGCGTGTGTGTTTCTCATGTATAGGTAACTATTAAACTATTACACTGCTGTATATTGTACCCTATAAAGGCAGTGACGATGCGGTAATTTTCCTTCCACTTCCTTGCTGCCCTAAGATCTCCGGGCAGAGCCTTGGAGCAGACCGTTGGGGAGAAGCTGCGTTTGGGCCTCTTCATATGGAACAAATCACTATTGGGATGGGGTTCCAGTAACTCATCGTACTTGCGTTGTGCGTTTCACTGTCTGCCCAGGAGGCAATCTCGTGTTCCATATGAGCTGTTTAAACATTTTTACAGATTATGCTGGTTATAATTTTACCATAAAAATGTAGCGTAAAAAATAAACACAACTTATAATGGAAACATATCAAGTTTAATAGCCACCTAGCCGTCCAGCCGTGAGTGGAACAGGAAAGTAGGACATCTCACTGTGGAGTCGGGAATGAGTCTCCGGGCGGCCGCATTATCGGGCAAATGTAGGCTTCAGTGAAGGAGCAGGACAGAGGGGTAAGCAAATACCACCTCATGCCATAAGGGTGGAGAGACTGGCCCAGACTGGCTTTTTTTTTTTTCCCCCCAAACCATGATATAAGGGTAGTTTTTATGTGCTGAGCCTTAAAAGGTGAGGAGGTATTTCTATGAAAGGAAACAGAGAAAAAAGTTATTATAAGGAGATAACAGTATTAAGGCAATGACAGTAATAATTAGAAGTTAATATCTGTCATTTACTCTGCGCCTGGCCATGGTTTTGTGCTTCGCCGACGTAGCCCGTTAAGTCCTTGCCACGTTGCAGGGAAAACTGCAAGCCCTCTGCCCTTTGCAGGTCACAGGGTGCGAATGAACGAGGTGAGGTAAGTCGCCCCCAAGCTCGGATTTAACCAGCGGCGGAGTGGACAGTGCTGCCCAAGCAGCCTGACCTCCGTCTTGGGGTTTCTAAGCGACGAGATGGACACGAAGGACCGAGCATCTGAAAATGTGAATGGAGTAAAAGCTGAGTTAGGCAAACACGGAACAGAGACTATTTGGATGATGAGAGGAAAAGACTGGAAATGGAGAATCGGTGATGAAGATGCGTCTCCGAGGACGATTTCAGAGGCGGAACGAAGGGTCATCGGTCAGTGAGGAGAGGAGAGACACTAGGAATTATTTTTCTGACTTGTCTGCTAATCTTGGGGTGCTGGGCGGGTGGAAAGGCGGGGACGGAGGTCAGGAAGCCGGAGACGCGTGAGAGGCACAGTCTCTTGGTCGGAATATGCTGAGATTCAGTTGCCCACAGAGACGCTCCAGCCGACGGGGCCAGTCCGGCCCGGCACGCGTGGGGTTTGAAACCTGAAGCGTAGCCCGTTCTAAGTGCCGGGATGAAACGGAAGAGCTCTTCCGATCGCTGTTTAACGCTTTAACCGAAAGGGGCAGTGGGATGAACCATAGGTTAACGGTAATTCTTGTTCTATATGATTTATATCTTTGACATTTTTTATTTTTCATTGTTTAAAATTTAACAGCATGTGAACCGGTTTGATCGCTAAGGGGAGTAAGTATTTACAAAGCTTAGCGTATTTAAAGGTTGCCCCGATACACATAAAACATCGGGGGCCTTCTGGAGAACCGGCGCTCGGAGTGTGGAACTGGGATTGCTCGCCAGCCCTCCCCAGGCAGACAGGCGCAGGCGCATTAGGGCTAAATGGGGGTCTTTTCTGAAGGTCTTTCTGGTGTTTGATCGGAACTGTCCAGAGCTGTTTCAATTTGCTTTGTGCCCAACATCCAAACATGATTCATGATTCTCCTGAATGCTGTGGCTTTTTTTTTTCCTTATGGATGTGTATCATTTTTTTTTAATTTATATTATTATTGAAAGTATTACAGATGTCCCCCATGTGTTCCCCTTTACCCCCCGACCCCCATGGCTGTTAGGAGCAGATTGCGAGAGCCACGTTTATGCTCTTGGTCTGATTGTTGAAGAATTGGGATCTGGGGACATAAACTATTCTCCTAAACGACAACCCCTAAGTAGTCCTGTTGGAGAATTTTTTTAATATTTATTATATCAGTAAGACATTTGAACATATCTTTGTTCTCAAGGAAAGTAGGGAGAAATCTCCTGATTAAAAATACAGGTCTGCATTTATTTATTTAAGTGTGCCCCGCCTGCTAGTGGGAGAGGCTGCATGAGGCAGGATCCAGTATGAATGTCAAAAGGTAGAACTGGAGGGAGAATAATTTCTTGAAACATGGCTATAAAAGCAGAAATTCTTACCGCCGCTGAAAAGTGTTTTTAGAAACGTAATAATCACAATCACATCTCATTACTGAGCTCAAATGGGTCCCAGGCAATCTAATGATGAAAATCGACATAAAAACTCTTTAAATAATGAAAAATGCTCTGTTACTAGGAAAGGGCAGTTTAGTGAACATTTTATCATCTATGTGCATAGAATAAAAATTCAGGCTCCCTGACTGATTTTCCAAGTTTGACTAAAACAATGGATATCCAGCAAACGTAATTTCAGGAGGCAGCCCATAGATGTTTCTCTCTCTCTTTCCCTCTATTCCTAAAAAAGCAATAAAAATATATACATATTTTTAAAAAGCCTCACTAGCGAGATGAAATCCCTGTGGCGGGGTCTGCGGGGATTCTTCCAGGAGCGTCACCGGGACACACACTCCTCTGGCTCTCACGTCACCCTCGCACGTCGCAGGAGGACCATTCCACCGAAGTGACTGGGCGCTTGCCTATAAATTCTTCTCTTGCTTGCTTTTTTTATTTGAAAGCCGAACTACAGTGTAGGTAGGAAGACAGCAGCCTCTCTGCGGGAGATTGTTCCGATAGCAATGCTCCTCCGACGGGTTTATGGAAAGATGAAAGGAATCTCCCAGGAGATAAGCATCCGGGGTCCCAGGGTGAAGCTGGGTGGATTCAGACGCGTCTGGGCACGTCGGGGAAACCGGTGAGGCAGGGTGTTCTGACCACGGGAAGGTTGGCGGAGAAACCTCCAAGGAGGCCTCCATCTGGGTCCCTGCCGATGATCCAGGAGGCTCGTTTCAGGCGGTGAACCAATGAAAAAGCCTAAAAGGAGGTCCTTTTGGGCAAATCCATGAGTTTTCTGGGCGGGAGTAAAGTTTGAAGGGAGAGAGGGCCGTTTCCGTGACCTGGATGAGTCGACATCTGCGAGAGGCTCACCCTTAAACCGTCTTGTGTGTGGCTGAGGCGGGATGTTGTGTCTTCACTCATGAGAATATCTGCAGAATATTAGGAGCCTCTGAGAAAGCGTAAAAAGGAATCAGGGGAGACCCCCCGTCGCTTTCCGTAGAACACTGTGCCCCCGGGTTCCGGTGCGTGGTGGCCGAGCTCCGAGGGCCAGCCTAGGAGGGACATGGACCACGTAGAGGCCACCTATAGAAACGCCCTTCCTGCCCAGGGAGTGAGGGATGCGTCCGGCCTCCGCTTCCAGACGAAGGTTGTAAGAGCGCAAAGGCCTGTGGCCAGATGTTCAGGAGGGAGGTTATTTACGGCAGTGAAAACGCTCTCTGTGTTATAATGATGGATGCATGTTGTTAGATATTTTTCGAAACCCACAGAACGTACAACACCAAGAACAAACCCTAAGACAAACTATGAGCCTCGGGCGATCACGTATCGATGTGGGTCCATCAATTGGAAGAGACGTACCATCCGGAGGGGACGTTGACAGTTGGGGGGCCGTGTGTGGTGGGGACGGTCTGTGGGAAGCCTCAGCAGCTTCTTCTCAGGTCTGCCGGGAAACTCAAACTGCTCTTAACCAGTAGTCATGAAAAGAAGATATTTAGCTAACAGCGCAGTGACGCAGAAGGATGTCGTATGAGATATTTAGACACGATCCTGAGCAATTCCAGGGACAAGTGTGGGATGTGTCAGGAGGGGAAATCCTCAGTGAGCAGGTGGGCAAATTATTTCATTTAGTGTTCATGTGACGCCCGCTACGTTCTCAAGCCTGTAGAACGTGGTGAGCTAGGAGGATCCGCACCAATAATTAACAGAGAAACCTCACAATAAGCCAACTTGTTTATATTTCAGGCGATCAATTTATTAGACATAAGCAAAATGCACGTTTTCTCTACCATCGAGCTAGACAGATGACGCCGCAGTAAGTGACCGGAAACGTGAACCAAAACGGGTTCAAAGTGGAGTGTTACGCAGACTGAATATGCTTAGACGACGCCGTCGGGAAAAGGCCCCAGGTGCTCGGGGCGGAGGCGTCACGTTGATAAATGGCTGTCGGCCGATGCAGGAGGAAATGGGGTGAAGGCTGTGGGCATGAAAGTATGAGACAGGACCAAACACATCTGGAGGGTTTTCCGTCGGTGTCCACTCTTTTCAGTAGAAGCCGGAGAACCCGTACCCCCCGGAGCAGCAGGGGCGCCAGCAGGCGTAGCTCCTGTAGCCGTAGCCACAGCCCAGCCTGGGGAAGCCGCTGCACCCCCAGCCGGAGCCCCCGCCCAGGCCCCCGAGGCCGCCCCAGCCCCCGCCCAGGCCCCCGAGGCCGCCCCAGCCCCAGCCCAGGCCCCCGTAGTAGCCGCCGTAGTAGCTCATGGTGTCCGGGGGGGTCTGTCTGCCGTTCAAGGCGAGATCCTGGGTGCGAGTGTCGGCGGGCGGGGAGGGAGGGTTATATACCTGAGCGCAGCCGGCGATAAATCACGTGGCCGGTTTTTGGTGTCATTCCATGAATTACACTTGCCTGAGACAACTCGTTAAACCTCCGGTCCCCGGACCGCGCTCATTAGGAATCTCTGATCTCGCGTGGCTGCCTACTGGGCTTATTTCTGAGCTTGTTGCTTTAATTTTGTTAGAAGGAGTTGCTCTCTCTTCAAAGTGTAGACTCACCACGCCCCAGATTCCTTACTACCAGTCACTGAGCATCGGTCTCCGTAAAAACTGTCCAATTTCTAATTAAGTCTCATCATAGGCATTTGGGGGGATTGTAATGGGTTCTACCAAATATCAAGAAACAGGGTCGAAACTCTTAAGTGTATGTTCCTTCAGAAAGCAGGCGCGGGGCAGCCTGAGAGGCGAAGGGCACACCTCTGTTCAGCAGATTTAAAAATAAGCCCTGGAATCCGGACGGCCGGGCTCAGCTGCCCCACGCCCCAGACAACAGCCGCAAAAGCGCCCGATGGCTGGGGTTGGAAGCTTTACCGGGCGCAGCGGGTCGGTTTATTTCTGGCTTTACACGCGGGCACGCTTGTGTTGGTCTTAAACCTACAGCCCAGCTGGAGTCAGAAGTGGAGAGACCGTCGGGGTGATGAAAAGCCCACCTGCGGGGCCTCCCACGCCCCCGCCCCACCGTCAGCATCTCCGCGCTCAGCACGGGCCTTTGCCCCGGCCCCTCCCTCCCTCGCCTCTGCCGCTTGCTGTTCTCCGGCGATTTCTATCTCACCTCTCCTAAGACATCGCCAGACCTTTGTAAGATATTAATAATGTGGACACTTGTTTAAAACATATTTCAGCTCTTAAAATCACCTAAAATTTTAAAATAAAAAATGCGTCTCTTTCTATACAACAAAATCATAATTTGAGACCATGAAAATGAACAACCAAGAAAAAATCACCTAAAATTTTAAAAGGACTTGTACAACCTGAAATACTAAACTCTCCGAGTGTGGGAGCCGTTGCAGAAAGGACGGGACAGAGAGCAAAACCCTCTTTGCAAACACCTGGCCCGGTGCTCGGAGGCCCTCGCCCGAGCCCAGGGAACCGGCGCCAGGCCCCAGCGCTGACCGCAGCCCTGACCAAGCCCCGTGCAAAAGGCGCCAGGTGCTCGTTCTGCGTGGCCACAGCCACCCTGCTGGGCTCTGGCTGCGAGTCAGAAGGAACGTTGGGAAGACG
The DNA here is from genome assembly GCF_054644295.1 of Miniopterus natalensis. Taxonomy (NCBI): domain Eukaryota; kingdom Metazoa; phylum Chordata; class Mammalia; order Chiroptera; family Miniopteridae; genus Miniopterus; species Miniopterus natalensis. Next base: position 91,125,706 of record NC_142086.1, on the reverse strand, counting down.
CTTTGGATGGGCTTGTTCACAGACCCGACCTCGTGTCAAAGCAAATCCTAGCGTTTTGTCGGCCCTCGACGATATTCTCGGAAGAGTTGTACGACCTTAACACTAAAACAAGAGCCATGCGTGTTGTTATCTGAGCAGCCGACCTGCTGTCCTAGGAAACATCCCACGGCCAACCTCGGCTCCCACGGGCCCTGTGGCTTGAGTGGCCTTTAACCCAACACTCGCCTTTAATGTCCCTGCCGCTCCAGCCTGACTCCATTTCATTTCTATTTCTCATTTTAGAAAATCAGCCAATTGAAAAATGAGTATTTTCATTTAAAATGAGTCATTTAGAATTATGAATCAATTCCACGAGCATTTCACAGTCTGTGTGCAGCTCTGGCAGAGCATGTGACTGTAATTAAGGGCTGGTTTGGGGTTTTTTTTTTCTTTTTACTGCATAAGACTTTCTGTATGGGATGCAAATAAAAAACCTCAATTATGCAATAAACACAAAACTGTTTCCAGAGGAGAAAGCACATGACCATGACATGCATAACTTATAAATGTCCTTTAGCTGTAAAAAGAAGAAAAGACGTTTGAAAATATGGAACAAATCTGTTGTTTTTTTAATATACGAACAAGTGAAAAAGGCACATTGGAAATTTCTTTGGGGGCGATTATTTTTCTGTCCACTCAGTGGATTAAATGCAGATTTAGGTCATTGTTATTTTTATAAAGTTTTATCTCGTGACCCATGTTTCTGTTTTCGTTAATGGATGGAGGGCTAAACAGTGTTCTCACATTTCCCTGAAAGCAAAGAAATCTTTTGTTATAAATTGAAACCATTTCCTCTCACTTTAGATGCACAGGTTGGTACAATCTTAAATAGAACGAAATTAGGATAAGATTGATTATACTAAGAGTGTCAACAGCAGCAATAATTATATTGATTACCGCTTGTCGGCCCCACGGCAACCGCCCCTGGAGAAATTAGCGCCAGAGAGGGAGAGAGAAACCCCATTCTGCTGGATCAACCTGCATGACCTGCCCCTCGAAGGGGCTACGTGGCTCTTCAGTCCTTGCTCGGCCCACACGATGGGACATGCGGCCCCTGGGGGCACTGACCGAAGGAAGAGCTCACGGTGGAGGTTTGGTTTAGTATTGTTTTGACTTTGTCATTTTTACCTAGAGTTGAGTTTTTAATTGAACTTATTGGGGTGACATTGGTTAATAAAATTACATAGGTTTCAAGTGTTCAGCTCTAAGATGCATCACCTGTGCATTGCATCGTGTTCACCCCCAAAGTCAGACCTTCTTCCGTCGTCATATATTTGACCCCCCTGTAGAGCTGAGTTTTAACACTGCTCATTACTCAGGTAAAGGGGGGGAGGGGAGGGGGCATCGGCCATAGTGTCCACGTTAAAAATTTTTAATAAAAAATATTAGTTACGCTCAAAAGCAGATACACCATAAATCGATAGGTAAAAGCCTCGCTATCAAAACAGTAAAAATGCTAGAAAAACACAGGTGTCAAGGGGCCACCCTCCGTAGAACAGCTGTGGTAATTCAGCTCTTACAGCCACAACCAGAGCTTCCAACACGGATATTCTGACTACGCGCAGGGAGAACATACACTAGAGAGGGGAGCACAGTTTAGCCAAATCCTGGGACTCCGGTCAGCGCGGTTCTGACCCTAGTCCCGCCAGTAATTACCCGGGAAAATCACACATTCTGAGTTTCCTTCCTGCAAGAACATGGGGCCGCGTTATAGGGTTTTAATGGCCCTTTTGGGTATTTAATTCTGTGATTCCATTTTTTCCCTTCTTTTATTACATTTCCCCAAATTTCGCTAAGGTCCTATCATTACCTGAAAGTGTCATTCAGTTTTGGAAAACAGTACTTTTGTAGGTATTTTATGTGTTCTACTCCTAGTTTTTTTATACCGCTAATAAAATGGTCATTTTTTAAGAGATAATATTTATCCCCGAAGCGCATAGTTACACGATTTTTTTAAATGTATTGAACGGTACTTCGAGTCACCTGAAGCCACATAGCGTCCCGCTTCGTGACGACGTTTCTGTACTTTGCTGTCTCCACTCAACCACACAAACTTAACGAAACGCTGGGAAGACGCTGGTGAGAGGGGCTGAGACAGGCCGGCGGGCGAGTGGGCGCAACGACCAAGGCTCACACTCCTCACCCGGTTGATCGACGGCTCTCAGCACAGTCCTTTTTTACACACGTAACACATACGATAAAAGCAGAAAATTATGAGCAAGGAAGATAGCTGATAATTCAGAGTCATAGACAAACAGAGCTTTCTGCCTCTAAAAATGTATAAATATGGATTTAACCTTCTGAGGCACCTCCACGCTGTTCCCACAGTGGCCGCCCGTCCGCATTCCCGCCGTGCGCAGGGCCCCTTCCCCGCACCCCCCCAGCACGAGTCGTTTGCTGATTTGTGGACGGCGGACGTTCTGACGGGTGAGGTGACACCTCGTTGTGGTTTTTATTTGCATCTCTGACGATTAGCGACGTTGGGCATCTTCTCATGTGTCTCCTGGCATCTGTGTGTCGTCTTTGGAGAAGCGTCTCTGCAGGTCCTCTGCCCATTTTTTAGTTGGATTGTTTGTCTTCCTGGTGTTGGGTTGCATGAGTTCTTTATATATTTTGGAAACTAACCCCTTATCATTGGCGAATATGAATTATTAGATTTGTGGAAAGAAAGTTTGCTATAATTACCTGTTTAACGAAACGGATGTCTAGCGACTATAAATAGGTATATCTAGCACCACTTGTTTTTATATAAAATATAAAAGAAGACAACGCTTTTGAAAAAGGTAGAGAATTACTTTCAAATTTTCAACTCCAAGAAGAAATAAAAATACATAAAATATGAATTATGTAAAATAATTCTATTTTTATAATGTATACAGATTTACAACTCTCTGCGTGTATTGTTCACATAATCAACAAATTGTAAAATTTACATATAAGTCTGTACACGTAATTGAGTTAAATGAACCAAAGGAGCCATATTTTCTACTTCAAATTGGATTATTTATTAGGTATTCATTGTAAAACATTGGGGAGCGCCCAAGCCGAGCACGCATGAGGCATGGTGCTGACGTGCTAATAAATGATAAATTCTCTGAGATTCTGAGGTTTCTCTTGATCACAGGCCCAGAGTAACGCAGAAGGAGGGGATGACAACTCCACTCATGGTAACAGCTGCTGGTTCCGAAAGCAGAGGTTCAGTAGAAGCCGGAGAACCCGTACCCCCCGGAGCAGCAGGGGCGCCAGCAGGCGTAGCTCCTGTAGCCGTAGCCACAGCCCAGCCTGGGGAAGCCGCCGCACCCCCAGCCGGAGCCCCAGCCCAGGCCCCCGAGGCCGCCCCAGCCCCAGCCCAGGCCCCCGTAGTAGCCGCCGTAGTAGCTCATGGTGTCAGGGGGAGTCTGTCTGCCGTTCAAGACGAGATCCTGGGTGCGAGTGTCGGCAGGCGGGGAGGGAGGGTTATATACCTGAGCGCAGCCGGCGATAAATCACGTGGCCTCTCTTTGCTGTGGTTCCAAAATACGCGTTTACTGGAGGCCGCTCATTAACCTGTTTGCTGGCACCGAGCGAGGCTCACGCTGATGACCACGCTGGGCCTGCTCAGCCGCCCGGTGACAACACCCCGGACTCGTCACATTCTTGGTTTTTTAATGAGAAAGTGCCTGTCTTCAAAGTCACAAGATAAAAATTTCCTAAATAGGATTCTTCATCAGTCAGCCTATTGCATCCCTGAAATGGGGTGGTGTTTTCTCCCCGAATATTGTGTCGTTTCTAATTTGCAGATATTCTCCGGATGATCGTATCTTATTTCCATCCAGATTCAAATACACCGATCAAGTCCAGAATTCTTAAATCTGTCAGATCCTTTGTCAAACTTATTTCTCAAGCAGAAAATCTCTCTCTCTCACACACACACGGAAACTGTTTGATTTTACGCATCCTCATGAAAGGGTCCTTTTGGTCTGCAACAGAGTAAAATTTATTCCGGAAGCTGAGGGTCTACCTAGGAGAACAGACACACTTACGACCCCATCTGAACACAGCTTCAAGAATATTTTCTTTACACGGATACTGTCCTTTCCGGAAGAGAAAAGTATTATCTGAAAACACAGATGACCTCTTCCTGCTTCAGATGCGTTTTCTTTCTCTGTGGCACCTGCTGACCCACACGTCGCTCGTCCTGTCAAACCTGCCGTCAGCCGGGCATTCGGCCCTCGTGCCGAATACGCCCTGGCACCAGCCAGGTCCTCCACTCCTGCCCATTTTCTCCAGTTGGTATTTCATCCCTTGACTCATATTTTTAATTTCAGGCTGATAACTTGGTCCCTATATTCTTTACCAGTTTTCTGTGTCCTGCCCCTTATTTTCTCTTAGGCAACCAGCAAACATTTTTATTTCTGTTTTTTACTTAAGAGTATTTGGTGCGCAATCTCATATTGGCTCTGTGACTTGCAGGTGGACGATGCAAGGAGTCGAGATTTTTACACCTCCCAGCGTCATCGCCCCAGTGGTAGCCTGCCGCCATCTGTCACTGTGCAGACCTGTCACCACATTACTGACTGTATTTCCTTTCCCTTTTCACCCAGACCCCAAACATTTTTCGTAAGAGTCTAGTTCATTAAGGCTTTAAGTTAGAAATACTTCTACAGTCTTAAGATTATGTGATATTTTTAACAAAGCCTCCTAAAATCTCGATGCCGGGAAAATCTACAAAAAGTAAATGGGCAGTGGGGAGACGGCTGAGACAGAAACAAGGACCTGAAGGTCAGTGGGCCGCCCCTGAGACCGTCCTCAGCTCACTGTGACCACAGGAACGGAGCCCGAGTTTGCGCCCAGGGTCCAAGTTCACGCCCCCCGGGAATGTGCCCGCCTCGGGGCTGGGTCTCGACCATGGTGCCTCCTTTAGGTGTAGCAGCCACCATGTAGCTGAGGGTTTGGTTTTGTTGGTGGTGGTGGGACTTGTTTTGAGATTTATAAGTAGCATTTTTGATAATACATTTACCCATTTAGCATCTGAATTTATTCACTGTTCTTTCAAACAAAATGTCGAAGGACTGAAAGAATGACTTCTGGCTGCCAGAACTGGAGGAAGCCTCCAAGCCGGAGAATAGATGCGATCAGACATAGTTGACCAATTTTGACCAGTTTGAACAAAATAACTTCATTTTATATTACTACCTGAATATGTCATTCGATTCTAGGAAAACATCAGTATTTGCCACCATCATTTTTTATTTCATCAAAAACAAAGGCCCCATGTTGCCCGTTTTTATCAGGAGAAATCCAGATTTTGCTGAAATTCATATTTTTAAGGAAGCTCTTTGGTTTCAGCTTCAGCCAAACAATATCTAGCTCTCAATTATGCCTTGTTTCTTTCCCCTGTTGGATTGAAATGAATTCTGCAGCATGGTGATGCGGTGAAGAAAAATGCCAGTAAGATACAGGAGAATGTAAGAAATCTAATGGAAAATTTCTGTGAAGATGTTGAGTTAAATGACCTCACACGAGAGGAATTTACCCCAGTTCGTCGTTGGCGTCTAGATGGGTCACTTGATGACAAAGCTGAGTGAGATCACGTGCAGAAGAGCCTGATGCACTGGGTGAGATTGTACAGAATAAAATTGTCGTGCAGGGTTCACTTTCATCATCAGCCCGGGACACGCTTTGGTCCATTACCATTGATAAGACAATATATAGATACGTTACATTGTCCTTGTTTCTTGTTGATTTAAATCTGAATACTATCTAAATAGAAGCAAGGTAGCAATAAATGTAAAATCACTAACATTTTTAAATATTTTTTCATTTCCGTGTAGGATTATTAATCTTTATATCTATTTTTCTACCTCTATGTATGCTTGTGAGGGACGTAAAAAAAATGATCATTAGCCAAGATGATGACTTTTCTCTCTGACAATGGAGTAGAATGTACCCGGAATCACTTCCACATCATTGAGTTTCATAAACAAAACCAGAAACGTACTTTGTTTTCAAAATTAATGTTTTATTAAAAGGCGAGATTGTGATCCAATCAGTTACAACAGGGAAAGCCGAGGGGTCTAGGGTGATGCTGGAGACACAGGCATAGTTGGAAAACTGTCCGTGATTCCGAGAAGCTGAATCCTCTCGTGCAAATCACCCAGCAGGACGACTGCCGTCCGGTCACTGAGGGGGAACCTGCAGGCCCCTCGGGAGCTCAGACGCTGAGCTGCTGGCAGGGTTTCAGTAGAAGCCGGAGAACCCGTACCCCCCGGAGCAGCAGGGGCGCCAGCAGGCGTAGCTCCTGTAGCCGTAGCCACAGCCCAGCCTGGGGAAGCCGCCGCACCCCCAGCCGGAGCCCCCGCCCAGGCCCCCGAGGCCGCCCCAGCCCCAGCCCAGGCCCCCGTAGTAGCCGCCGTAGTAGCTCATGGTGTCAGGGCGGGTGTCTGCCGTTCAAGACGAGATCCTGGGTGCGAGTGTCGGCGGGCGGGGAGGGAGGGTTATATACCTGAGCGCAGCCGGAGATCAAACACGAGCCACCTTTTCTGCGTCACTCGCCCACCCCTGGCTGACGCAATCCCAACATCTGAGGAGGCCCACGTGCTCATTAAAGTGTCCCAGATTGCCCGGCTGCCTGGTCACGGTGCCCCTTAAACACACTCTATCTCTTTTATGAGAAGAAATTGCTGTATCTTCAAAGTCGGGACATACCAGGCTAAATACAATTCTCCGTAGCCAAGCGTATTGCGTAAGGCGCTGGATGGCGTTGTGTCTTAAAACCCAGTCTCGCCTCACCTCTGGCTCGCCTTGAATTGCCCACACTTCACGGATGACGAAAGGAAAGAAATCAGCCAAATCTAGTCTGGGAAACTCCTGCGCTTTCACGGGCGTCTGCCGCTGCTTGGCGAAGGAGGCGTGTGAGGGCCTGGAGCCCAGCCCGCCCGGGCGCCAGGGGGACCCTCAGGGAAGGCCCGCGGTGGAGCCCCCCTCGGCTGCTGTTTCGGGGACACTGTCCGGTCCTGAGCAAGACTCTCTCTATGGTTCTGCACACTTTCCCGCTTGGAAAATAAAACACATTTGGATTAAGAAACAGGGGGTAGCACTGTTCATATATGAAAGGCAAATTACAGTGATCAGAAATGTATTTTATAAGCAGCCTTAAAAACTGCCCCAAACCCTGTTCTTGCACCCTGACTCCCTCTGGCCTGTCACCCGCGCCAAGTGCTGCTAACAGCTCCCGCCGGCCTCCCGCCTCAGACGCACCGTGTCCCCGTCCCCAAGTCCACGCGCCTGCCTCCCGTCTGATCTGTCCTCAGATATCCCTGCCTCGGTCCCCCGCTCCCATTAGGGTCCCTCTGGTGAAACATATACAATCTCTCTTTGGAACGTCAAACATTTCTGTTCACTCTTCACTTGAATGCTCTCACCTGGACCTGTGCTTTCACCACAATATTTTTGCCTCTGTAGACTCTTTGTCAGTTGTTGGTTCATTTTTTTCCCCCTTCAAAAAATAGCTAACTAGTCTCTACTAAAATATTAAATATTCATTAAGATCTTTGACGTATCTGAGAGGGAAGGTGGGGGCGGGAAGAGATTAACCAAGGAACTTATACGCATCTATTCATAGCCCATGGACAGACCATAGTGCGGCCAAGGCCTGGGCGGGTGTGGGAGGGGGGGAAAGGGGGACATCAGTTAATGTTTTCAACACTAAAGATAAATTAAAAAATATACCTTTGATATTGAAACGTATGCCATCTCCAAAGGCCCTGGAAATTTTAATAAGAGGCTGTTAACGCCGAAAATATTTTCAGAATCTCAAAAACATGTATAACGTAAAGAGGCAGGTGGGAAATACTAGTTGAAGACAGAACCCCCTTCAGCCTGCTCCACGCCGCTAACCACCGGCCCCCAGGCCGCCCCCACCCCGGGGAGCCCTCCCGACAGTCTCTTAACTTGAATGAAGCATCTAAACTCTCCTTGAACTTTCATGGCTTCAACTATACCACAGCTGAAGCTTTTGTCGAGCTTGTAAGAGATTACCGAGCCTGCGCTCGCCAGTCGGACGTGCTGACCCCGTTGGGCGGCCGGCGCAGCAGAAGCGGGCAGGTGGGTGCTGAGCGGGGAACGCGCCCCGGCCCTCCCTGTGGGACCCCGTGTTTCGCAGACAAGAACTGTGCAGACGCCCTGAGCACTTAACGGGGGACCTGGCTCAAACGGCTTTATTTCTTCAGGGGGAAAAGCATATAACCCGTCATTTCGTTTATTGGCTTTGTTCAAAGCATAGTGTAAAAGGCGCAAATATTAAACGTGGGAGTGGATGGTATTTTGCTATATTCAAGGTCACCTTGAGCCATCGCAAGCCAGTTCCCCACATTTCTCTCTTAACCAGCCAGTGTGGCCCCAGCGGCTCGCCCGCTGCTCGCGCCCGCCGGGCCCGCGCGGAGTCACGGGGGGTCCCAGCACCTTCCCAGGGCCCCACGCTCTCCCGGAGACGGGCCTTTGCTGACGCAGGACGCGTTAGTCTTGTTTCCGTTGCTGCAAAAGAGGCTGCTCTAGGAAGATGTGGTTTTGAGCGGTTTCTTTTCTTTCTCTTTAGCTCGTTCTTTCCTTCTTCGTTTCCAGTTTCTGTTTTCCTGGCTGACGCGTGTGAATAAAACTGACGCGTACCTTTCAATGGGGGTCCTTCCCGTTCACCTGGATACCTTCCCCGTGGCTACAGCGACGCCTGACGCGGAGGCCGCGAATCGCAGGCGTGCCTCCAGGGGAGTCGGCCAAACGGTTTCGGACGCACTTGCTGGAGTTGCCGCCCGGCCGCGGCCTCCGCGGGCTGCAGGGCCCAGGTTCTCGCCCACACAGGCCGTTTCCAGCTCTTCAGTTGGGTCACTCGCGTGGGTATTACTGGCATCTGGATGGTATATTAATTTGGCGTGGCGATGACATCGGGCCCCCTCCGCACGTCTCAGGCACTTACGCGTCCTTCTGTCTGAGGTGCCTGTTCAGCTGCGCCATCCGTGTTTTTTGTTTGTTTCTGTTTTTTTTTAATTCTCACCAGGAGATATTTTTTCCATGGCTTTTCAGAGAAGAGAGAGCGACGCATCGATTGGCTGCCCCCACATATGGGAGTCGAGGTGCGTGCCCTTGACGGGGGTGCAAGCCCGAGACCCTTGAGCCCTCAAGTGACGCTCTAATCGCTGAGCAAACCGGCCGAGGCTGCACCGTCCATGTTCAACTGGGCTTTTAAATCAGCATTTTTTTAAATTGATTGGCAGCAGCTCTTTACATTTTTGCGTGCTGCTGTTTTGTCAGATTTATGTCCTGAAGATATTTTCACCCAGCGTTTGCTTTGGGTAATTTTCACTTTAAAATGCCGTGTGCGTGTGAGCAGAGCTTGGTAACGTGTCGGCCACTTACTGGCCTTTCTCTTCTGTGTTCAGTTCTTTCGTTCTATTAAGACATTTTTTCCTTCCTCTCACATTATTACTTACGGTTTGTCTTCTTCCTTCAAAACGTGTTCCAGCCTAAGGATCGTTCTAAAAGTGAAAGAGATCTGATCGTTTGAGCATTTCGTTCTCCTTGACTCGAGCTGAAGACCCGATGGCAGCGAGGCCGGGGGTCAGGACGCTGTGCTCTGCCCGTTTCCCCGCCCGCGGTGCGTTCATTTCCGGGCTGACGAACCTGCCGGGACGCGTGCTCCCTGAGACCAGAAAAAGCCTGTTCCTGGAAGTGCAGATATAAGGCAGCGTAGTCCTTGGATTCGGTAGCGGTCTCAAAAAAGCAGTCATTTCAAATTCTAATATTACGTTAATTCCACCCGACACACGGAGTGTGAAACACCGTATCCGAGCAGTGATGACGATTCCTCAGACTAAGGAGTGTCCAGGGGTGGGCAGAAGTGGGTTAATAATGATAGTAAATGACAATAATAATAAATAATACAAGAATAAACGGTCTCCTGGACCCACAGCTGTGAACCTCCCTTTGCCCCCGAGTTGCCCAGCGGAGTCCCGGGGCCGTTGCTTCTCTGATCCGGTCGATGTAAAGCGGCCCCACGGCGACTGCTCTGACCCGAAGGCCTTCTTGGCCGACCGAGCACATCTGTTCTCAGGTTCAGTAAACAAGTCTGAGCCTTTAAAATCCATCTGGATATTTTAATAGCATTTAAATTTAACACTGTTTACTAGTTTGTTTTCGATCCAGCTAAACTAGAAATTGGTGGGTTGGAGGTTCTAAGTCAAAGCTGACGCTGCTGAGCAGAACCGGCGGTGACTGTGGGGCGCGGACCCGCGGCCCTCAGCTCCGTGTTGATGCCGCTGGGCCTGCAGGGTCGTTTCTGCAGAAGAACCACGGGAGGAAAAAGCCCATTGAAAGAGACGGTCACGATTTCATTGAGTAAATAAATAAGCCCCAAGTGCCATTTCCAATAAGGGTAATTTACGGCGAGGGGAACAGAAAAATTCCACGGTTATGAAAGTACAAAGACCAGACCCTGGGAGACATGACAGGCGACTATGAGACAACGGACGTTCTTAAAATCTAAGATGCGAAATGTCTCTGATCTGGGCTTGGTCCCGCTGGTCTTGTTTGGCTCCAACTTTGGATAATTCAATTAATCATCTTATAGCCTCAGACGATGGGTTCCAAGGATGGCACTTCAGGAGAAGCCCAAGGATCCGTATCCCCCACAGATTAGCATGAATTCCCCCAGCACCCGATAAAAGCACAGCCGACGACCAGCTGGGCGTAGCATTGGCTCAGCGATTGAGCATCGGCCTAGGATCCAGGAGATCGGGGTTCGATTCCCGGTCAGGGCACAGGCCCGGGTTGCGGCTCGATCCCCAGTCGGGGGCATGCAGGAGGCAGCCGATCCATGACTCTCTCATCATCGATGTTTCTCTCTCTCTTCCTGTCTCTGAAATCCATAAAGTCATATATTTTTAACCCTTTGGGGTCATTTGTCTACTCTCAGCCACCACAGCAAGGAACTGTACGAATCTTAACTCTATTCATTCATGTGTCAGTTCATAATTTCTCTTGCTTATCCTTCATCATCATGCATGTTATGTATCACTGCTCTTTCAATGGAAATTAATTCCGACCAGTACGACACCCATGTCCAAATTTAATACGATCACAAAGGGTTAAAAACCCCAAAACATAGCTGACTTTCAACAACAGCAACAAAATATATACATCGTGTCCCAAAAAGTGTATTCACACCTTGAATAATTATTAATTCCAGTGATTTAAATCTGAAAAGAAACAAACATCAACTGAGCTATCAGCCGTTAAGGTGTGTATACATTTTTCGGGACACCCTATAATGTGTGTGTATATATATGAAATGCCAGAAGGCAAGGAAAAAACACTCAGAAACAAATCATCAGAATTACTCAGGTATAACAAGGACACTGGAATTAATAGGCTGACAACTTGAAATAATCTTGGGATAGGTTCTATTCTGTGCATTTACTCGGTTAATATATTGACTTACGTTTACTGTCTTCTGAGGGTGAGCTTTCCCTGCATCCCGCAGACAGAACCCGCTTGGTCGTGGGGCATTGTCTGTCTCATGCAGCGAGATGAAGCGTGTTCATATGTCCTTAGGAACTGTGCAGATACGTTAGTGGGAGGTCCTGGCCTATAATTCTCCCTGCTGATGACATTATATTTTTATTTCGAGATATTGCAAAAAATATAGAAGTATTTCTATCATTCTCTGGAACAGAAAGTGTTCACAATTCACCAGTGAAACCATCAGACCTTAACCTGGTATTTTTGGCAAGACTTTTAATCATGGATGTAATTTCTATTTGAGATATAAAACTTTTGAGATTTTTTTTCTTCTTGGGTCAGTTTTCATAAATTTAATGTGATAGCATGTATTTGAGGCCAGGATGCATGGTTTTTGCTTTTATTTTAGAATTTTTATTTTACGAGATATTTTAAACGCACACACGAGAGGACAGGTAAAGATGACAGCGAACAGCCCACGCCCAGCTCCTAGAGCGCACCGTGGACAATATTTTGATATTATTTCATGTTTATTTTCTCAAGTGCTCTAAAGTAACTTAAAGTTTCTTATTATTTTGATTTGAAATTAACAATATAATGCCCAAGGAATAATACATTTTCAAGATTAAACTGAAGTTTGGTGGTCATCACAGAGCCTTTGGCCTGGAGCCCGATGTCCCACGTCTGGGCAGGACGAGCCCGGGGGGAGGAGAGGAAGGGACCGTGGAGGGAGCGATGCGGGTAAACGCTGGGACTGCGGAGGAAGCGCCGCAGGGCGGGGGGTCTGTTAACGCATCTCAGCAAGTGCATCGGGGGAAAGGAGTGGGGCTCGGCCCGTTGACCAGCCAGAGTTTATCATTAGGTTCCGGGGATGGGAAGGGCAGCTTTGCCCGAAGACAACGAACGTCCCTCCCGCAGACGCGGGTCCGAGGAGCAGCAGGAGTCAAAGGCCGGCCCCGGTTCGTGGAGTTTCCTTCACGTTACTGTCGGGGGCCAGGCTGTGCAAGTAGCAGGCTGGGTACCCAGGCGGGATGGGTGGGGCGCGCAGGCCGTGGGTGGAGGTGTCGGGGGTCAGTCTCGCAGGAGACCAAGTCCAGGAGCTTGTCAAGGGTTCGTTCAGTAGAAGCCGGAGAACCCGTACCCCCCGGAGCAGCAGGGGCGCCAGCAGGCGTAGCTCCTGTAGCCGTAGCCACAGCCCAGCCTGGGGAAGCCGCTGCACCCCCAGCCGGAGCCCCCGCCCAGGCCCCCGAGGCCGCCCCAGCCCCAGCCCAGGCCCCCCAGGCCGCCCCAGCCCCCGCCCAGGCCCCCGTAGTAGCCGCCGTAGTAGCTCATGGTGTCAGGGGGAGTCTGTCTGCCGTTCAAGACGAGATCCTGGGTGCGAGTGTCGGCGGGCGGGGAGGGAGGGTTATATACCTGAGCGCAGCCGGCGATAAATCACGTGGCCTCCCTTTGCTGTGGTTCCAAAATACGCGTTTACTGGAGGCCGCTCATTAACCTGTTTGCTGGCACCGAGCGAGGCTCACGCTGATGACCACGCTGGGCCTGCTCAGCCGCCCGGTGACAACACCCCGGACTCGTCACATTCTTGGTTTTTTAATGAGAAAGTGCCTGTCTTCAAAGTCACAAGATAAAAATTTCCTAAATAGGATTCTTCATCAGTCGGCCTATTGCATCCCTGAAATGGGGTGGTGTTTTCTCCCCGAATATTGTGTCGTTTCTAATTTGCAGATATTCTCCGGATGCTCGTATCTTACTTCCGTCCATTCTGAAAGAAAAAAAAGGCAAGATTTTTCACTCTCAGTGAGTCATCGTGAAGCTAAACAATCACAAATAAATCTAACAAATTTAGGAATCTCATGAATGGTTGAGCGAATTTGCTGGATTGCTCGACTGTGATCATTTATATTATTGTTTCTGATGCAAATAGCTATGTCCACATGAAATAAAAACCAATAGCTTAAAAAAAAAAAGTTTTAAAGCCCAATAGTGAAATATATCCTATTTATTTATATATTTTCAAAGAAAAAAATAGTGAGCGACGTATCACAGGGAGACACACACACACTTCACATAAACCCCCAAATACCCACCTACCGACACATACAACATCTGTGCATGTGTAAGATTAAGAACAAAAAGTTGTGAAATACATGAATGACATTCTCATTTTTTCGGCATCAAAAAATTAGAACAATGGTAATACTTTTGGATACTAATTATTTTTGAAAACGAAGAAACACACATTTCTTTTTACTCCTAACTTGGTGAATTCGAAAATGCGGACAGTTCTTTCTTGGTCATTCTGTGTCTGGGGATTTTCCACAAGACGACCGTAAGCCGATTAGGATTTTCAGGCCCTCGCTGGGTGTTTGAAATAAAATGTGTTTTTCTCTTGGCCCAATGGTAGCTTTTTGTGGAATAAGGACCCTTCTGCTATAAATTTATGAAGCTTTCCCTCTGCTCAGACAAACCAATTAAATCATAAAACGAGCTGCAATAAAATGCGCTAGTGCACTCTGCGGGAGTGACACGCCACGCCTCTCCTCCTCCTGACGGGATGGCCGAGGTCCTTCGCGCCCTGGGGGCGTCTCCGTCGGCGGTGGGAGGCTTGCGGCCTGTGGAGGCCGGGGTGCCAGCCCTGCTCCCCGGGTGTCTGCAAGCCCCAGGCGGCACCACGGGAAGGTCAGGGGAAAACTGATGGTGTCTGAGCACATTTATCGCTCGGTTAAACCTTCAAGTGAAGACTTTGACCTTAACACGTATAACTACGGATAGAGAGAGAGAGTGAAGAACAGATACCAGTGAAACGAGATAAAGCTGACCTGCAATTAAGACCTTCAATTCTCTATATCAGAGCAATAGATGTTGGGGCAAAGGTGACTCTAAGAAAGAAAACCCTCGGGTCTTTCGTGAATCAGAGCTTTCCAGAGACTCCACGTGGCCGCAGGAGAACAGAAAATGCACCTGGAGCCACAGGCCCTCGGCTCTGGGCCTCCTTCTGTCGCTGAAGCCGACGTAACCCTACAGAAAAAGCCCCGATTCTCTGAGGTTTTCCTGCAGCGTCAGGAGGGCGTCGGGGCCGCCCGAGGCCCCCGGCTCTGCGTGTTTGTGACGACAGGTCTGTTTGCCTACGTCCGACGTGTTTGACCGAGTTTGACCAATTTAAACAAAGATCTTCATTTTATATTATGACCCGAATGTATCACTTAATTTTAAGAAAAACACAGGTATTTCCTTACATTAAAAAAAAATTATGAATAAACTATCTGTTCCTGCCCATTTTATCAGGGGAAATTCAGATTCCCCTGAAACTCGCATTTATAAGAGAACTTTCTGGGTGCAGCTGTGTGTCATCGGCTGCAGCTAAACCATAAATTAGTTCGCGATGTTGTCTTCTTGTTTCTTTCCCTGGCGGGACTGAAACAGGTTCTTCAGTGTGACGATGGTGCGAACAGGAAGCCGTGTCGATCATGCAAGTACAGGAAGAATGTAAGACAGCGAACAGGAAGCTTGGGGGAAGTGTTGAGAGTTACGACCGCGTATGAAGGAAATTGACCCCAGTTCATCGCTGGCGCCTGGAGTCGCTGCCTGGGGACGGTGCCGAGTGGGACCCTGCAGAGGAGCCTGTGCGCTGGGTGAGACTGTACAGAATAAATTCTCCCACGGGCTTCACTTCCGTCACCAGCCCGACAGGCTTCGGTCCACTGCCATCTGATAAATGGAAGGATTCACTGTGCCCCGGGACCACGCTCAGAAATGTCCGTTGAGTTAAATAAAACACACATTTGATACGACATCATATAGCTATGTTACTGGTCATAGTTTTTTCTTATTGACTTAAATTTGAGTATTCTCTGAGCAGAAGCAAGATATTGATAAATAGAAAATCACTAATATTTTAAAACGTTTTTCATTTCATTTTTAATCTTTTTTTTTTCATTTTTAATCTTTATTGTCTACCTATATGTATGCTTGTGAGGTATGTAAAAAAAAAAAAAAGTCATTAGCCAAGAAGATAGCTTTTTTCTTTGACAACGGAGTAGAATGTACCCAGAATCGTTTCCACATCACTGAGTTTCATGAACAAAACCAAAACAATACTTTGTTTTTCAAAGTCAATGTTTTATTGGAAGGTGAGCAGATGATCCAATCAGCTATAAACGCAAAAGCGGAGGGGCCTAGGGTGATGCTGGAGACACAGGCATAGTTGGAAAACTGTCCGTGATTCCGAGAAGCTGAATCCTCTCGTGCAAATCACCCAGCAGGGCGACTGCCGTCGGTCACTGAGGGGGAACCTGCAGGCCCCTCGGAGGCTCAGACGCTGAGCTCTGGCAGGGTTTCAGTAGAAGCCGGAGAACCCGTACCCCCCGGAGCAGCAGGGGCGCCAGCAGGCGTAGCTCCTGTAGCCGTAGCCACAGCCCAGCCTGGGGAAGCCGCTGCACCCCCAGCCGGAGCCCCCGCCCAGGCCCCCGAGGCCGCCCCAGCCCCAGCCCAGGCCCCCGAGGCCGCCCCAGCCCCAGCCCAGGCCCCCGTAGTAGCCGCCGTAGTAGCTCATGGTGTCAGGGCGAGTGTTTGCCGTTCAAGACGAGATCCTGGGTGCGAGTGTCGGCGGGCGGGGAGGGAGGGTTATATACCTGAGCGCAGCCGGCGATAAATCACGTGCGTCCCCATTTTGTGTGTTGTTTTTCTTACTATTATTACACCTACATAACTCGTTAATTCTTTGCTCCCTGACTCAGGGAGCGGCCCTCACACTTATTAAAATATTTGAAATCTCTTTGTTGTCCAGTTAGGGTGGCCCTTGAAGGTTCCTGTGTCCCTTCATCAAATCATCGCGTTCCACACTTTAAATCTACGGAAGCTTACGTGTCGATTACGCCCCGAGGAGGCCTGGGGGAGGCATCGCCTCGTGTCACGGGAGGGGACGCTGTGACTTCAAAGTCGGGCACCCCGGACCCCAACGCCACCCTCACGGCGGGCACGCCAGTCCTGTTGGATTGTTTTCGGTGGGACGCTTCAGCTCCGGTTTTCTTTAGACGGCTGCACTTCGCTTACAAGTTAAATCTAAGAGCAGGCCCAGCCCAGGCCCTGTGCTCTATCACGCCCTTCGCCGCACCTTTTCCCTCCGCGTGTAAAGCGAGTTACGTCTCTTTCAGAGACAAAGAAACAGAAACATCCGAGAGCCAGAGACCCGGCTCGAGCCCGCGACGGGCAGCGAGGGGCTCGAGGGAGCAGCAGAGAGGCCCAGGGCTCGGTTCATTTTAGAGCATTGACCAGCAAGCTGGCAGGTTGCTGCTTTCACACCACTTTGCAAACAGGAACCATTATTGCTCAGTGTGACTGATAACCAACATCGACGTATAATATTAAACTCACCGCTTACTCTTTAGTCTTTGTGCGGTTCTCTGAGCTTTGATGAGTGTGGGGTAAAATTGTTCAGAAACTAGGAGCAAATGACGGTGATGACAGGCGTCTTTCAGAAGCGCTTTCCGGGCCGATGACAAGCCGCCTCTCCTGTGCTGAGCCCCTCTCTGGGATGGCGTCTTCAGACGTGCGATCCTGTCCCCCCGACTCAGTCTCCCCCCATGTCTCCCCCAGACATCTGACGTGTGACACAATCTCCTATTTTATTATTTTATTTTATTTTATTTTATTTTATTTTATTTTATTTTATTTTATTTTATTTTATTTTAAATATATCTTTATTGATTTCAGAGAGGGGAAGGGAGAGGGAGAGAGACAGAAACATCAGTGATGAGAGAGTCATTGATTGAGCCCGCAACCCGGGCATGTGCCCTGACCGGGAATCGAACCCTGATCGCCTGGATCCCAGGTCGACGCTCAACCGCTGAGCCACGCCCAGCCAGGCAACAATCTCCTTTGTTAGATAAATAGGTTTTATTTTTAAGTTTAAAAATTACAGGAAAATTTAGCAGGAAGCACAGAGAGTTCCTGTTACCCTCACACACATGCACATTCCCCCTATTATTAAGCGTATTAACTTAGTGGGTGTATTAGTTTTAATTGATGAACCCTATTGTTATTTTATTAACTAATGTTGACAGTTTACATCCGAGCTCGCTCTCTGGGTTGCACTGTTCTGTGGGTTCGGACAAGTGCATCTCACATGAGCCCTCAAACAGGGTCACGCAGAGTCGTTTCACGGCCCTAAAAATCTGTTCTCCGCCCGTCCTCCCAGCCCCACTCCTGCCCTCACTAATCTCCTCACTGTGTGTGTGTGAATCTTCACCCGAGGATGTTTTTTCTATTGATTTTTAGAGAGGGAGGGAGGGAGGGAGGGAGGGAAACGTGGATGTGAGAGAGACACCAACTGGTTGCTTCCCACACTCGTCCTGACCCTGGGATCGGGCCTGCCACCCGGGCATGTGCCCTGCATCTGAAATCGAACCCGTGACCCTCCGTTCCCTGGGCCGACGCTCCAACCACCGAGCCACACTGGCCGGGCTGTCTCTTCGGCTTTTATGTGAGGGGCCCGCGGAGTTGCCTCGGGGCAGCCTCAGGCCTGGCGTCCCCGTTTCCCGCGCCCCGGTCAGGCCTTTCCCCCTCGCGCGTCATCTCACCGCGTGTTGTTTCGAGTCCGCCGAGTGCACAGCAGCCACTGCTGGTGTGGCCGGCAAGAGGCCGCACTGCGCGGCCGGAAGCAGATGAAGAGATTACGGGCAGGAGGGTGGGAAATCGGGCGCGGTGACCGCGCACCTGTCAGCGACAGTCGCCGGCGAGAACCAGGGGACGGCGGCTGTTGCAGGGTCCGCTGCGCTGAAGCCACGAGGCTCACGAGGCTGGAGAAGGGCCTGCGTCGGGCAGGGGAGCCTCGCAGAGCCCGGGGGGGGGCGGGGGGAGACCGGTCGCAGGCAGGCATCCCTCCCGGCGCCAGGACGGCAGCGGCCACGGCGGGAAGTTGTGAGGCTGAGAGGAAGCCTGGCCCCGGCTCCCAGGCTGAGCTTGCTGCTGGCACCGGGCGGCTGAAACACGAGCGAATCGGGTCCATTGCAGCGAGAACGCCAGGCGAGCCTGCGAGTGCTGATGGGAGGCGCCTGGAGGACTGTGGGAAACGCTGGAGGAGATGACGGGGGGAGGAAAGTACTTTCCAGAGCAGATAATCCATAAGGATGGAACCTCCCTACCCTGGAAGGAATTTCCCCAAAGGACTGTCACCCGTAAGGAGCCAAGTCAGAGCCGGGGTCAAGGCCTTTAGGGCGGAACAGTCCTGCTTGGGGCAGGCCGCAGGCTACACGTTGACCCCCTTTGTGCCCCGGGGCCTTGAACACATCAACCAGCACACGGCCCGCGTCCTGCAGGAGCAGTGAGAAGTCCTGGTGGCTCAGCGCCTCCGCCGAGATGCCCTCCTGAGCTGATACCCTGGGAAGGTGGGGAAATATTGTTCTTAGAATAACACCTTTCAAGATTTTGAGTATGGCCCGGCCAGCATGGCTCAGTGGTTGAGCATCGACCTAGGAACCAGGAGATCGGGGTTCGATTCCCGGTCAGGACACAGGCCCCGGTTGCCAGCTCAATTTCGGGGGAGGGGGCTTGCAGGAGGCAGCCGATCAATGACTCTCATCATGGATGTTTCTCTCTCTCTCCCTCTCACTTCCTCTCTCTGAAATCAATAAAAGATATTTTAAAAAAAAAGATTTTGCTTACTGTTGATAATGCTCCCAGACATCCTTTTATTGGGGATCTTCATCAAAATACCCAAGTCGTGTTTGTCCCTCCAAACACACCTCTCAGGTCCAGCCATGGGATCAGGGAGTTACAGCAACTTTCCAGGCCAATTACCTGCGCAGGCCCTTTGCCAGGCGGTTGCCACACCAGAGGGCGATGCCAGGGAGACACTGATGCAATTCTGGGAGGATCACAGCCGCTGTGGCCGCCTCAGGAACCCCCTGGGCCCGGGGCGATGTTACCAAGCAGCGTACAAACGGCCTCAGAAAGAAGACACGCCAGAGTGTTGCCCATGACTCCAGGGGCCCTCAGAGGAGGTTACGACAATCCCCGAGGCTGCGGCTGGGCCGGCCAACGGCTTTAATCGCCGTGCGTGGGCGAGGGCGAGGGCCCGCAGCTCCTGGAGGTGGTTCCCGAGGAGCCGACTGATGAGGAGGGGTCAGAGCCGGACCGAGAACCCGGCGCTGAAAGAGAAGCGAGAGGAAAGGGAACTGGAGGAAAAGGGAAAGAAGACCCCCAAGAAAACGCACAGCGAAGGCCTTAGCAGAGGCGTGTGCAGGGCTCAGCAAGCTCCTTAGAAAGTCCGAAACCGTGGGCCCGACACCGAAAGGCCTTCACTAATGGAGGGAAGGCTCGTGGCCCACTGTCTGCCTTCAGGTGGGCCTACGATGAAGAAAACAAGCCAAGCCAACCGCCAGGGACGTTTCTGAATAGAGACGCCTCCTCAGGGAGGGCCGCGGGCGGGTCCTTCCGGAGCCGTCCCGAAGGAGGTGCTTTCGTCCCAGGAGGGGCGCCCGCGGGTGTTGCTTCCCCTGCGGACCTCCCACTGGGACAGGGTGTGGAGGTGGGAGGGGGATAGTGCCCACCCTGGCCCGGGGCTGCTGAGGCTGTTGTGTGTGCCTGTCTTAGTTTTTAACAAAAAAGTTAAAATTAAAAAAATTTAAGATAGAAAAAGTGCAGAGAATATAAAGAAATGAGATATTTTTGTATAGTTTACAATGTGTGTTTGAAGCTCAGTGTTGTTACAAGAGTCAAAAAGTTTAAAACAATTTTTTTAAGTTTATAAAGAAGTTGCAGTGAGCTAAGGTTCATTTATTATTAAAGAAAGAAAAAGTATTTTTATCAATCGAGTGCAGACAGGAAGTGGACAGCCTCCGGGACACCCCCCGGCTCACCCCCGCTCACCCGGAGCCGTCCCGTCCTGCGAGGTTTATTGGAGGCAGGCGCGCTGTGAGGTGAACCATTTCCATCGTTTGTACGGTATTTTTACTGTTTCCTGCACTTACACGTGTTTGGATACATTGTGTCGCAGTTGCCCACGGCGCTCGGTACAGTAACGCACGGTCCGGGTTTGCAGCCCAGGAGCAAGGTTACACCAGGCACCCGGGCGGGCAGCTGGCTGTACCACCTGGGCCTGTGCCCGCCGCCCTGATGTTCCCATGACAACGGAATCGCCTAGAGATGCCCTCCTCGGCGTATCCCCCGCGCGGCCCACCCCGGCCCCGCCGGCACCAGGTGTGCCCGGCGCCTGCTCCTTTCTGCCGCTGCGGCTTCCTGCAGGAAACCTTCCTTCTAGGCTCCGGCAGCAGCTCCAGCAGAGCTGGGCGGTCGTTTGCCGCGCTCGTCATTTCCAGACTTTAATTTCGATCACTTTTCTGTGCATGTAGTAATGTCTGAGCATTATTTTAATTCGTTTGTACCGGCCGAGTGGTGATATTGGCCATTGTATATGCTTATTCACCATTTAGGCACCTTCTTTTCCGACGTGTATGTTCAAGTATTTTATTTAGTTTTAATTGACTTTTTAATAATTTAATATTTATTTGCAGGGTCTCTTCAAACACTTGGCTACAAGGTATTTTTTTCTGATCTATGTTCTGCAAATATTTTCTTTCTGTATGTGGCTTTCTTACTTTTAAATGGTGTCTGTCTATACGTGAACAGATTTTATTAAATTTAATAATTTTTTAATTTCACATTTGATGCTTTTTTTGTCCTAATTAAGAACCTTTTTTTTTTTTTAATCCTCATCTGAGGATATTTTTCCCGTTGCTTCTCAGAGAGAGTGGAAGGGAGGGAGAGGCATCGACGTGAGAGAGAGGTCTACTGTGGCCTCCTGCACGTGCCCAACCGGGGCCGGGGACTGAGCCTGCGACTGAGGCACGTGCCCTTGGTGGGAGCTGAACCCGGGACCCTTCAGTCCGCAGGCCAAGTCTCTAACCACGGAGCCAAACCAGCCAGGGCTGCATTATAATAACTTTTAATAGAGTTTGCCTTTAGCACTATTTACAAACCAGTTTTACAAAGATACAGCCAGGTTAGAAAAAGGTGGCTCAAGATTCGACATGAGAATATTTAAAAATCAAAACAAGCAGAGCTGGTCAGTCAGCGGTGCAGGGTCAACTCCACAGGCAGCTGTCGGCTCCGTGCCGACCCCTCGCCCGCGAGGACAGTGAGCTCTGAACGTTCCTGGGGGACGGAGGGTGTTTCGAGGGCTGCTGACCGGGGCGAGCGAGCGGGCCACGTCGCCGAGCGGCGGGCCACGGGGAGACAGGAGGGTCTGAAAAGGAGTCCGTTTCCATTGCGTGCTCAGAGGCACATCGCACTCTGTCAGTCCTTTCTCTTACCACTAAATGAAGGTAAATTTTAACAAAACTGGAGAGTATTCCTTCCTGTTGGCCTCACTGTAGATATGAAAGTGTGTAGAGCTGGTATTTCAGTGCTAAATGTAAATACCGATGTTGTCCAACTAGAAACAGCAAATAAGATCCGGCCTAGTGTCGAGAAGAAACACTGCGTTTCAACTGAGTGTTATGGTCACATCTGTCCATCTGGCATGTGTGTGTGCGCATGTGTGTGCACATGTGAGTGTGTGTGCACGCATGTGAGTATGTGTGAGTGTGTCCGTGTGTGTGTGCGTGCATGTGTGCGCATGTGTGTGTGCATATGTGAGTGTGTGTACACATGAGTGTGTGTGTCAGTGTGTGTGCGCATGCGAGTGTAAGTATGAGTGTGTGTGCATGTGTGTGTGTGTGCGCGCGCATGTGAGTGTGTGTTCGTGTGTCCGTGTGTGTGTGCATGCGAGTGTATGAGTGTGTGTGCATGTGTGTGAGTGTGTGTGTGTCTGCATGTGAGTGTGAAGTGTGTGCTGTGTGTGTTGTGTGTGTGTGTGCGTGTGAATGTGTGTGTTATACATGTATATATCCTATTTAGTTTTTCATGGAGTCATTTATTTTGTTCATTGTCAATTGTTGCAATTACAAATAATCACTGAGATTTTGAGTTAAATAGAAAACTAAGAGCCTGTCTTCACTATTGATAATTTATTGGAGAAAGAATAGAGGATCCCACGGTTATGAAAACACAAATGGGGGGCACCAGAGGGCACAAAGCAGCCAATTATGAAATGACAATATCCCCAAAGTCTTGCTTGCCAAACACCTCGGCCCCGGTGTGGTCCCGGCTCGGCTCCCGCAGTCGCGTTTATGGCCTCAGACGCTGGGCTCCCGGGGCAGGGTTTCAGTAGAAGCCAGAAGCCCGGAACCTCCCGTGGCAGGGTGGACGCCAGCACCCGTAGCCGTAGGCGCCCCCTAGACGTAGGTGCAGCCCAGCCTGGTGAGGCTGCCGTGGCCGTGGCCCAGGTCTCCGTGGCCGCCGCCCAGTGTGCTGAGGCTGCCACAGCCCGGTCTGCCGACGGTGCCGCATGCACAGTAGGAGCCACAGCCATGTCCCCGGAGCCTGCCCAGACCAGGTCACTCCGGCGGTGGCTCCCGACTCGGGAGATGCTGCCCAGGAAGATCACGGTGCCGGGGGTGAGTCTGTTTGCTGTCCACGGTGCGATCCTGTGAGTGGCTGTCAGCAGGTGTCGAGGGAGGCTTATACCTGAGCACAGCAGGTGACAGGTCACGTCTGCATTACTCGTATTACCTGTAATACCGTCACTCATTAAGCCCTGTCTCTGGGCACAGAGAGGCCCGTGTTCTCATGGTCGTGGATTTGCTTACGTAGCTTTCTGGTTAGGACGCCTTGAGCATGTTGCTTTGCTTTTACGGAAAGAAGTGGCCTATTCTTCAACATCCGCACATTCCAAGCCCCAAGCTGAATTTCCTTCTACCAGGCATATCACGGCACCTACACCTCAGGGCGGGCCTTTCATAATCATTTCCTCCGCTCTGTCGTCTCCCAAATAGATAACGCCTCTCCAAGGAAGGCCTCAGTTGGAGCTGCCGCCTTGTGATAGATTCCCAGGAGGAAGCCGAAGGTTCTGCACCTGGCCCCACGCTTCCGAAGATCACATTACCGTGGTTAATGTGAAGCCACACGTTAAACAAAGTATTGCAAAGGTTTTAGGAAAGAAAACCAGCCCCCAAAGCTCTGGTCGATGAGAAGGTTAAGTAGCCCTCACCCTACCCAGTCACCCCTGAGGCAGCCAGTTCAGAAGGGAATGAATAGCAGGGCGTGTGTGATAAGGCCCCTCAAGTGTTGGGCTCAGAGTTCAGTGTGAAGGTCCACGTGGCTCCCTGATACCACTTTCCCCGGGAGACTCAGACCAATGTAAATTTTTATAAAGTGCTCGGGAAGCCACCTAAGCCTTGTGAACTGTCTAATAAATTCCGAGGTGCTGGCTGATAGGGCTGCTTGGGCCCCGCAGTCTGGGTTCAGACTCACAGACAGAACGGGGAACCGGAAAGGACCAGCTGTGTCTCCCTCTCAAACTCAATCTCAGACTCAGTCTGTGGTCTTAGTTTCTCCCTGTTGTAAACATGAATGAATGATGTCCTCAGGAAGGGAAACAGTTGTCTTCCTTAGCAACATCCTGAAACAAAGCAAACCCATGCAGATGAATGACCAGCTTGAAGACCACATTGCAACGCCAGGCTGAACGCACCTATTGGAAAAGGATCACAGAGCTCTCTCCCCATGTAAAATACGTGAAAAGAATTTCAGATGAAGAACTAGTATCTTGAGAGTGAGAGCAGAAATAACTGGTGTGGTAAAATACCCAATATGTATAGAATTAGTCCAAATTGGTGTTGAACAGCTGTCCACATACAGACAGCTCTTAAACCTCACGCCAACAAGTCAGTAAGCGTGTGATTCATCTTCTCTGGTTGTTAAAAGCTGGAAATAAATTTGATGGACTAAAACACTTAAAAAGTTGGATTTTGTTGTTGGATTATTCTCCCAAAAAATCATCCCAAAACTTAGTTGAAACCAGAAGTGGCAGCATTCACATCTTTACCTACCACGACCAGAGTCACATCCACATCCTGCTCTCCAAAGCTGCCACGTCAAGACATAGCCACATACCCGCCACCAAAGCTGCCATGTCCAGCCACAGCCCTGCCACCAAAGCCATGGTGCAGCCCACTGAGCCCACAGAGTAAAGAGCTGAGGTTTGATGTTAAAGACGTCGAATGTCTTCAGTGGTAAGTGTGACGTCTTAGTTACTCTAAGTGTAACATTTACACCAATAACATACATGATAAAACCTCAAATAACTGTGTCACCCTCTTAATTTGAGGTTCTTTATAAAAATAACCAGCATCGCAAGCAGAATCCGAATATTCCTTGGATATCTTGGCTCGGTCACTTGAAAGGGTCATGGCCAAGGAAGCGATCAACTCTCCAGAAAGAAAGTTTATTTTCCTGGTTGGATGTGTTCTTTATTTTAAATCAGTCGTGGGCAGTGGGAGGCAGAGAAAAGGGGAATTTGTGGGGTCACAAATCTCCATTGAAAAATCTTTACAGAAATGAAAGCAATGACCACAGGTGTGTAATTTAATGGTTGAGAGATGAATCCAAGGTTCAACTGTAGAATCCACAGTCTTCCAGTAGCTGTTGCCACTCCCAGTCCCTGTGGGATGTCCCACCAGGGTCTTGAAAGCTTTGTATAGCATCCCAGAAGAAAGGATTAGAAAACCCTTTGGAGTAAAGAATCTAAAAGCTGAGCTTTCTGCTTCCGAGGCCCAGAAACATCAATGGGCTTTCAGTAGAAGTCAAATCCACGTCTCCAAAGCCAGAGTCAGGATTAAGATGTCCACAGCTAGAGCCAAAGCCAGAGGCAAGGTGGTGGATCTGGAACGGTTGAAAGAAATATTGACATTTAAGGTTCACAGGGAAGGTTTA